>NW_006921597.1:533366-552840 GCF_000298275.1 Orycteropus afer afer | reverse complement strand
TATTTTGGTCTTTTCTTCTTTTCTCATCTTTTTAATAACCTCTTGCTTTCTTCATGGATGATGTACTTGATGTCATCCCACAATTATTCTGGTTATCAGTCATTGGTGTTCAATGCATGAAATCTATCCTTTAGATAGTCTCTAAATTCAGAAGGGATATATTCAAGGTCATATTTTGGCTCTTGTGGACTTGTTTTAGCTGTCTTCAAGTTGAACTTGCATATGAGGAGTTGATGGTCTGTTTCACAATCAGCTCCTAGTCTTGTTTTGGATGAAGATATTGAGCTTTTCCATCACCTCTTGCCACAGATGTAGTCAATCTGATTCCTGTGTATTCCATCTGGTGAACTTCACATAGATAGCCACCATGTGTGTTGTTGAAAAAAGGGGTATTTGCAATGAATAAGTCATTGGTCTTGCAAAATTCTATCATGTGATCTCCAGCATTATTTCTGTCACCAAGGCCAAATTTTCCAACTACCAGTGATTCTTCATTTCCAACTTTTGCATTCCAGTCACTAGTGATAATTAACACATCTTGATTGCATGTTTGGTCAACAGCAGACTGCAGAAGTTGATAAAAATCTTTAATTTCCTCATCTTTGGCTTTGGTAGTTGGTACATAACTACTATTATTCAAATAGTACATAACTACTATTATTCAAATTTATGCACCAACCACCAAAGCCGAAACAAGTCCATGACCTGGATTTAGAGACCATCTGTTTCAGTGACCTAGTGCTGCTCTGATAAGAATATACCAGAAATAGGATGCCTGAACAAAAAGGAATTTATTCTCTTACACTTTGGAGGCTTTAAGTCCAAGTTCAAAGTGCCAGGCTCTAGGGGCCGGGTGAAAGACCTTCAAACTTGGGCTTCAGCTCTGCCTCCTGCTCCTGGCCCACTGGAGCTGGAGGCTTTTCTTCACTCAGACAGCTGCTGGCAGCTGAGACTAACAAGCCCAAGTTTGACAAGTAAAAGGCAAACCACATGGCAAGCCATTCATTCAAGTCCATTGAAAGTCCCAAGGTCCACAGAGCATGGCAGGCTGCTGAACAATGACACGGCTACATGTAGGGTTCAAGCATGCTATAAGCTAGAGACCATTCCCTAAGGCTTCTCCTTATATACAGGAAGCATACCACATCCCTAAGGCAGCTACTCACCTGCTCACAGTAGATCCCACCATGAAGTTGATTACCAGTCTCATCATGGGGAATACTACATCCAGCTGCC
Source organism: Orycteropus afer afer (assembly GCF_000298275.1). Classification (NCBI taxonomy): domain Eukaryota; kingdom Metazoa; phylum Chordata; class Mammalia; order Tubulidentata; family Orycteropodidae; genus Orycteropus; species Orycteropus afer. The sequence continues at coordinate 551,604 of NW_006921597.1, read as the reverse complement.
CAACCACTCAACCAGGACCAGCCAAGTTGACACACAAACTTAACTAGCACACCATCTGAGGAATAGATTTGATGCACTGAAAACCAACGACCGAAAACCAGATGAATTGTGGGATGACATCAAGAGCATCATACATAAAGAAAGCAAAAGGTCATTAAAAAGACAGGAAAGGAAGAAAAGATCAGAGTGGATGTCAGAAAAGACTCTGAAACTTGCTCTTGAAGAGAGAGTATCTAAAACAAAAAGAAGAAAAATTTTTTTAAGCTGAACAGAAGATTACAAAGAGCAGCTTGAGAAGACAAATCAATGATTATAATATAATGAAATGTACAAAGACCTTGAGTTAGAAAGTCAAAAGGGAAGAACACACTCAGAATTTCTCAAGCTGAAAGAAACGAAGTAAAAACTCAAGCCTCAAGCTGCAATACTGAAAGATTCTCTGGGAAAAATAGTGAATGATGCAGAAAGCATCAAAGGAACATGGAAGGAATACACAGAGTCATTGTGCCAAAAACAACTGGTCAATGTTCATCTATTTCAGGAGGTGGCATATGATCAAGAACCAATAATACTGAAGCAAGAAGTTAAAGCTGAACTGAAGGAATTGGCAGAAAACAAGGCTCCAGGAATTGACATAATACCCACTGAGATGTTTCAACCAATGAATGCTCCCTGGAGGCACTTACTCCTCTATGCCAAGCAATTTGAAAGACTTACCTGGCCAACTGGCTGGAAGAGATCCATATTTGTACCCATTCCAAAGACAGGTGATCCCACAGAATGTGGAAATTACTGAACAATATCATTAATATCACACACAAGTAAAATCTTGCAGAAGATAATTAAAAGACAGTTGCCGCAGTATATTTGCAGAGAACTTCCAGAAATGCAAGCTGGATTCAGAACAGGACATTGCTGATGTCAGATGGATCTTGGCTGAAAGCAAAGAATACCAGAAAGATGTTTACTTATGTTTTACTGACTATGCAAAAGCATTCAACTGTGTGTATCATAATAAATTATGGATAACACTAAGAAAAATGGGAATTCCAGAACACTTAATTGTGCTCATGAGGAACCTGTACATCATCCAAGAGGCTGTTATTAGAACAGAACAAGGGGATGCTGCATGGTTTAAAATCAGGAAGAGAGTGTGTCAGGGCTGTATCCTTTACCATACTTATTTAATCTGTATGCTGACCAAATAATCAAGAAGCTGGACTGTGAAGAGGAATGTGGCATCAGGATTGGAGGAAGAGTCATTAATAACCTACGGTATGCAGAAGACACAACCTTGCTTGCTGAAAGTGAAGATGACTTCAAGCATTTACTGATGAAGATCGCAAACTACAGTCTGCAGTATGGATTACACTTCAACATAAAGAAAACAAAAATCCTCACAACTGGACCAATAAGCAGCATCATGATAAATGGAGAAAAGATTGAAGTTGTCAAAGATTTCATATTACTTGTTCCACAAACAACACCAATGAAAGAAACAGTCAGACAATCAAATTTGAAAAATGTCCTATTGTTCTGGGCAAATGTACTGCGAAAGACCTCTTTAAAGTGCTGAAGAGTAAAGATGTCTCTTGAAGACTAAGGTGCGCCTAACCCAAGCCATGGTATTTTCAAATGCCTCATATGTATGTGAAAGCTGGACAATGAATAAGGAAGACCAAAGAAGAGTTGATGTTTTTGAGTTGTGGTGTTGGCAAATACCAAAAGTACCATGGATTGCCAGAAGAATTAACAAATCTGTCCTGGAAGAAGTCCAGCCAGGATGCTCCTTAGAAGCGAGAATGGACAGACTTTGTCTCACTTACTTTGGTCATGTTGTCAGAGAGGACAATTCCCTGGAGTAGGATATCACACTTGGTAAAGTGGAGGGTCAGCAATAAAGGGGAAGACCCTCAATGAGGTGGACAGACACAGTGGCTGCATCAATGGGCTTAGGTATAGCAAGGATGGTGAGGCTGGCACAGGACCAGGCAGTGTTTCATTCTATTGTACATAGGGGTCACCATCAGTCAGAGTCAACTCGACAGCACCTAACAACAACATGGGTGTATGTTGCCCTTTTGGTCTCTTATAGTTGATTGTTCTAAGAAGCACATTCTTCACAGGTGTTATTGTTTATTTTATAGGCCTAGCTCTGGTGATGCAGTAATGAAGGACTCAGCTGCTCACTATTTACAATAGCAAAAAGATGGAAACAACCTAGATGCCCATCAACAGAAGAACGGATAACCAAATTACAGTACATATACACAATGGAATACCATGCAACACTAAAGAATAATGTAGTATCTACAAATCACCGCATAACATGGATGAACTTGGAGAACATTATGCCGAGTGAAATAAATGAATCACAGAAGGACTAATATTGTATTAGTTCATTATTGTAAAAAGTCAAGGAAAGGTTTATATATGGAAGGAAACTTTCTTTGTTGGTTAGTAAAGGTTGGGGGGGGGGAACACTGCAAAAATAAAATAAAATAAATTCAGCTGCTAACCAAAAGTTCAGCAGTTAGAATCCACCAGCCTCTCTTCAAGAGAAAGATGAGTCATTCTGCTTCTATATAGATTTACAGCCTTGGAAACCTTATAGAGCAGTTCTAATCTCTCCTATAGGGTTGCTATGAATTGGAATCAACTTGACAGCACACAACAACTGGATAGCTAAGATTTTTTTCTTAAAAGAAAATAACAACTGTTGTGGTGGATGTGGGAAAATCTGAATCCTTCTCCACTGCTAGTGGAAATGCAAAATGGTACAGCCATTGTGGATGAAACTTGAAGATATTATGCTAAGTGAAATAAGTCAATCACAAAAGGATAAATATTATGTAAACTTACTTATATAAAAAGACAAGAAGCAGCAAATGTATAGAGACCAAAGTTTATTAGTAGTTACCAGGGTGAGAGAGAGGGGGAAAGGGGAGGTTATTGCTTATGGAGGACTGAGTTTTGGTTTACATGATGGAATAATCATATTAACCAAAAGTAGGGTTGCACAACTGATTAATGAAATTGCTCTCAACAAGTTGTACAACTATTAAAAGTTGAATTGGCAAAAACAACGTGAGATTCCAATACTAGCCCTATCTTTATCAACTTTCTGGAACTTATTTATAATTCCCCTTATTTATAATATAATGGGTTGATGACATTTGATAAAGACTCCTTGAGTTACAATAAAATGAAATCTGAAATATAATGCTATGTTATTGCTATGGATTGAATTGTATCCCCAAAAAACATATTTTGGAATCCTAACCCCTGTACCTGTCAGTGTAACCCTTTCTGGAAATAAGAGCTTTTTTTTGTAAGGAAAAAGGAGTAGAGTTGGCACTAAACCTAATCTCTTTTGAGTGGTGTCTTACAAAAAGAGAAAATAGACATGGAGACACACAAGGAAAAAAAGAGAGACCATGTGAGGAATAGTCTATAGACCAACAAATGCCAAGGAATGCCAAGGAATGGACTGCCTACAGCCAATGCCTTGATTTGGTCTTCTACATTCCAACTCGAGGCATTGGCTCTAGGCAGTCGCACATAACAACAACAAAAACAACAACCTTCCAACTAACTGTAAGAAAATGAATTTGTTCTTTAAAGCCAAAAAAAAAAAAGAAAAAAAGTTGTGATCAATACATTTACAATAATGACCAAAGAAAAAAGAGTAGCTGCTGATGCTGTTTAAATACAACCAAACACATGGGATTTGGTTCCTTGGTTTAGGAGGATTAGGGTCATGGTTTCATGGGACATCCCACTTAACTGGCATAATATTATTTTCAGTGCTTCTGTTCTACCTCCTAGTTTGTTGTATAGTGCTTAGAGTCTAAAAAGCTTTCGAGAGCCCATCCAAAGTACAATAATTGGTGGACTCCATTCACCTGGAGCAACCTAGAAAGAAGAGGAGTCAGGAATAAAAATAATTGCCTCTATGAACAACTGCCTCCTTTGCCAGAATAGGATGAGAAGAATGGGATGATGCCCAGATACCATTACTGAACATTTTGATCAAACATTCTAGAGAAATATCCTGATCAAAAGGAGGAAAAGCTGAATAGAATTTCAAATTCCCATGGAATCCAGTTCTGGAGCCATGTGGGCAGGGTGGACTCCTGAAACTATAGGACTGAGATAATCTTTAAACTTTAAACCAAAAATATCCCCTGAAATCTTCTTAAGCATTATGGTCTTTTAAGATGTAGCTATTTATGAAATGCAACTGACAACAGTAACTGGAAACATTAGATAGCAACTAGAAACATGTTAACCAGAGAGGAATAACTCAGAAAGGAAGGGAAGAAAGGTTATACAACTTGAAAAATGTAATCAATGTCCCTGAATTGTACATTTAGTAACTTGAATTTGTGTATGTTCTGTTCTGCATATTCTCGAACAACAATTTAAAAATATGATTAAAAATATAAGTAAATGAATCTTCAGTCCACTAGCGTTGAAGAGCTAAATTGAATTTCAGTTTGAGGGCAATGGGTTTTGCCTCAACTCCTAGGTTTTCATACATGAAATGGCTGCACCATTCTCAAGGGAACCAAAAACCCCTATTTCATTTCAGACTACGGCTTGGACTCTGGTGGTGTAGTGCCTAAAGCGTTTAACTGCTAACCAGAAGGTTGTCAGTTCAAACCCACCAGCCACTCCTCAGAAGGAAGATTGAGTAATCTACTTCCATAGAGACACTACCTGAGATACCCAAGAAGGTGTCACTATGAGTTGGATGACTCGACTGAAGGTTTATTATTATTATTATTGTAGATATATTTATATACCAAAAGATTTCTAATTTTTAAACTGTTTTTAAATGTAGAATTCAGTGACACATTCATCATGTTGTGCTAACATAACCAATAATCATTTCTATAAGTTTTTCATCACCCTAAATAGCAGCAACATCCATTTCCCACTCTTACAACCCCTGGCAACCACAAATAACATTTTGTGTTTATGCATTTGCCTATTGTAGGTTAATTCATAAAAGTGTGGTCTGTCCATTTGTGTCTGACTTATTTCACTCAGCATAATGTCTTCAAGGTTCATCCATACTGTAGCATGTATCAGAACTGAATTTCTCATATGGATGAATACTATCCCATTGTATGCATATACCACATTTTGCTTATTCATTCATCCGTTCAGTGGACATTTGGGTTGTGTCCAAATTTTGGCAATTGTGCACAAACTGCAATAAACATTGGTGTACACCTATCAGTTTGAGTCCAGTCATAATTTTTTTTCTTCTTACTTCCCAAGAGTTAATAGGGAGAAGTAGGTGTGAGACCATGTCTCTATATAACCACCCTGTATGTAACCATTTTAAGTATGTAGCCATTTTGCAATATGCCTTAGCATTTACTTCACGCTTTAGTACTTTAGTTACTAGAAAACCACAGAGTCCTGACTACCCCCACCTCATCGATACTCCCAAGCATTGTCCTAAGCAACAACCAATCAGTAAATGGTAGAGAAATACCTTACCTAAAATAGTTAGAAAGGACAGTTTGTGGCTTCGGTCCACAAGACAGAGCCAATCAAGTAGGAACAACTAGCAATTTGAAAAATGTCAACCAATCCTGTAATTTTCTGATTGTAACTTCCTCATCCTGCTGTACCCCTTATAAAAACCCCATTACCCCTGAGTTCGGGGCTCTCAATCCTGAACCGCTGCGTCGGTGACGGTTGGGGGTCTGAGCTCCATCTTGAATAAACAACCCCTATGCTTTTGCAGTGGAATCGGCTCCTTGGTGGTTTTTGGGGATTCAAGATCTGGGCACAACATTTGGGGTCTCGTCCAGGATCCCCAGATACCCCAGGACTCCCGAACCAGGGGGTTGCAGCCGGCTGGTAAGTGTTTAGATGTTTGTTTAGTTATTTGTGTATCTGTGTAATACCTGGGGCCCATTTTCTGCAAAGCTGACTTTGGCCTAAGTGGACCCATGGGCGGGCTGTCAGCTGGAGGTCCTGGAAGACGTTCCAGGGCCTCAGGGCCTCTTCTGGAAGGGGACTAAAATAAATAAATAAATAAATAACCCCTTCAACCTGGGGAGGAGATAAAAGTCGTCCTCCATTCTGGAACCTGTAAAGGGACGAAGCGGGTTGCTCCTGCAGCACGGTGTGAAGCCGTCGTCCTACTTTCAGTTTTGCTTCCAATCTATGAGAGGTATATTTTGTGTGTCTTTGTGTGTGTCTATTTGGTTTTTGTTAGTGTCTGTAATCTTGTTTAATCAGTGGAGGGACGAAATGGACCAAACTGTGACGACTCCGCTTCCTCTCCTGACTGACAATTTCAAGGAAGTTAAAAAGAGAGCACATGACTTAAGTTTAGAAATTAAAAAAGGAAAATTTGTAACATTGTATCTCTTTATATGGGGAAAAGGGTGGGTGATCCCTCCGCCGCCAGCGCGTGGTCACGGCTCCCTCCACCCGCGGTCTGGGCCGTGGCCAGCAGCCCCTGCCCCCCCCCAGGGGACACTGACGGCAGCCGGGCGCGCTGCCGGAGCACACGGACAGGGGGCGCTGCGCACGGCCTGGGGCAACCCAAGCCACAGGGGCAGGAAAGTGAGGGCCCAGGTCGGCCTGGGAGTGCAGGGGCCCCGGGTTCGCTGCGGCAGCAGCCACAGCAATAGCGGCACTAGCAGCAGCGAGAGCGCCGGGTTAAACCGGGAAGCTGACGGCAGCAGCACGGCTTCGATTCCTCCCTGACTGCCGGTCCACCCTTCTGCATTGAGCGCCATGTTACCAAGACAAGCTGGGGCAGCCTGAACCGGACCCCGACGGGGCGGCCGGGCGGTGGAAGGGGCAGCGGCAGCGGGACTCGTGGGGCAAACGGGGCCCGGGTTCCGGGAACAGCACGGGGCTCAGGCCAGGCCGCCTGGAGCGAGAGGCTGCAGCGGTGGCAGCCGGCAGCGAGCAGCCCCTCCCCCCCCCCAGTGGACCAGCAGATTCCACTGTCTTGCCCTTGCGAGCCGTGGGGCCCACTGACGCAACCGGCAACCAACAACTTCACTATTGGCCTTTTACCACTGGTAACCTGTACAATTAGAAAACTCAGAATGCCAAATTCTCAGATAATCCCAGAGATTTAACTGACCTCCTAGAGACTATTTTGTTTACTCATCAGCCTACCTGGGACGATTGTCAACAGCTCCTCCAGATTTTATTCACCACCGAGGAACGTGAGAGGATCCAGATGGAAGCCCAGAAATCTGTCTTGGGGGATAATGGGCAGCCAACTGCTCAACGGAAGGCTGGCGGTTCAAACCCACCAGCCACTCCTGGGAAGGAAGGTTGGGCAATCCTACTTCCGTAGTGATACTGCCTCGGAAACCCAAGGAGGGGTCGCTATGAGTTGGGGCCGACTCGACGGCAAACAACAACAACAACAACAACTACTAATGTAGATGTGATTAATGCCACCTTCCCCTTAACCCGTCCTAATTGGAACTACAACACGACTGAAGGTAAGGAGAGACCCCGGGTGTACCATCAGACTCTAATGGGAGGTCTCAGGGCAGCTGCTAGGAAGCCCACCAATTTAGCTAAAGTAGGTGATGTACAGTAAAGGAGGGATGAAAGTCCTGCCGCTTTCTTAGAAAGATTAATGGAAGCATTTCGTCAATATACCCCCATGAATCCGGAAGCGCCTGAAACTAAGGCTGCACTGATCATGGCTTTTGTGAATCAAGCAGCCTCAGACATTAGGAGAAAGTTACAAAAAATTGACAGACTAAATGAAAAAAGTACTCAGGATTTAATACTAGTTGCAGAGAGGGTTTATAATCACAGGGAAAGTCCAGAGGACCAATAGGCCAAGGCACTAGCAGCAGCCAGTGACCGGAACACTCGGAACCTTGCAAAAATCTTACTTGCCTCAACAACCGGGGATCATCCGAGAGAAAGAACAGCAACTGCGGAAAATTGCAAAATACCGAGGTAAGGGGGACCCCCCCTAAGGGAGGACGCCCCCTAAACTGGGCAAGAATCAGTGTGCCTATTGCAAGGAAGATGGACATTAGGCAAAAGAGTGCCCAAATAAAAGAACTCAAAAACCACTGACTAAGTACTAGAATTGGGGGAACTCAATGATTAGGGGTGACGGGGTCCGGTCCCCCTCCCCGAACCCAGAGTAACTCTTAAAGTGGAGGGGACCCCAATTGACTTCCTGGTGGACACCGGGGCCCAACATTCAGTCTTACTTAAACCCCAAGGAGACATGGGTTACAGAGCCTCAGCCAAAAAGGCTCAACTTTACCAACTCGAGGTGAACTATTTGGGGTACATGTTAAAAGAAAGACAAAGATGGCTGACTAGGGCCCGCAAGGAGACTGTGCTAAAAATCCCTAGACCCAACACCCCACACAGGGTGCGGGAGTTCCTAGGATCAACCGGCTACTGTAGACTCTGGATACCAGGTTTTGCAGAACTGGCAAAGCCTCTCTATGAAGCAACCAAGGAGGAGCAGAAATTTCAGTGGACAGAGGCCATGAAAAAAATAAAGGGGTAGCGAAGGAAGTTGTAATCCAACACCTAAGCCCCTAGAAAAGACCGGTAGCCTATCTCGCAAAGAAATTGGACCCAGTAGCGGCGGGGTGGCCCCCGTGCTTACGCATAATAGCAGCAACAGCCTTACTAGTCAAAGATACGGGCAAACTTACACTGGGACAGGAACTATATGTCACCACCCCACATGCCATAAAAGAAACTCTTAAGCAACCCCCTGGTCAATAGCTCAACAATGCACGGCTCACCCACTACCAAGGACTGTTACTGAACCCAACTAAGATTATCTTCCAATCACCTATGACACTAAACCCTGCCACCCTGTTACCGGATCCGGATTTGAGTACTCCACTCCATGATTGCATCGACATTCTGGCGCAAGTACACGGAACCAGAGCTGACCTACAAAATACACCCTTGCCAGATGCCGAGGTTACCTGGTATACAGATGGGAGCAGCTTTGTGCGTGATGGACTAAGGTATGCGGGGGGCGGCAGTGGTGACAGAAACTGCAATAGTTTGAGCCCAGCCGTTACCAGCCGGAACATCGACTCAACGAGCTGAACTAATAGCACTAACCAAAGCCCTGACTTTGGGAAAAGACAAAAAATTAAATGTTTATACAGTCGTTACTAGCTGCCCTATGGCTCCCTAAGAAATTTGCCATCATTCATTGTCCAGGACACCAGAAAACCACCTCCCCTGTCGCCCAAAGCAATAATTTAGCGGATCAAACTGCTCGAGAGATTGCACTATCTACTAATCTAGTACTCACCTCCAACTTGCCTGATCCTGGGAGCCCCACCTTACCTACGAACCCCAATTACACTGAAGAAGATTTGAAATAGATTAAACAACTACCCGGAACTCAGTACGTATGTAACTGGTAAAAATCAGCAGATCACAAAGCCATCCTCCCCGAAAAACTGGGAGAAGAAATTTTATTCAAAATGCATCAGACCACCCATTTAAGAACCAAAAAGATGCAGGAATTACTAAAACAGGCCGATGTGATAATTAAGAATGTTCAATGTAAAATTAAAATAATTGTTTCTGATTGTAAAGCCTGCCAATTAACCAATGTTACTAAAAACCCTTCGAATCTAAGTTCCAGATTAAGAGGCAGCAAACCAGGAACTTGCTGGGAAGTGGACTACACAGAGGTAAAACCAGGGAAATATGGATATAAATATTTGTTAGTCTTTATAGATACCTTTTCAGGGTGGTTGGAAGCCTTCCCCACCAAGCGAGAAACAGCCCACATTGTAGCCAAGAAACTACTAAAAGACATCCTACCCAGGTACACTTTTCCTACTACAATAGGGTCAGATAATGGACTGGCATTTGTGTCTAAGGTAATACAGGGTTTAGCAACTATTCTTGGGGCTAATTGGAAATTACATTGTGCTTATAGACCCCAAAGTTCAGGCCAGGTAGAAAGAATGAACAGAACTCTAAAAGAGACCTTAACCAAATTAACCATAGAAACTGATGGAGACTAGGTGACTCTCCTCCCCTTCGCCCTATTTCGGGTCTGTAACTCTCCTTATAAATTGGGATTAACACCTTTTGAGATTGTCTTTGGTAGACCTCCACCTATTACTCCCAGATTCCAGTCCAATTTGTTACGTGAAATTGATAATTATGAACTCATTTATTCTCTTCAAGTCCCCCTCCCGAACTTCACCAGTACCAGCCAGGTGATTGGGTGTATGGGCGGAGACATCGACAAGAGACTCTACAACCTCGCTAGAAAGGACCCTACGTCATGATCCTGACCACACCCATCGCCCTCAAAGTTTACGGAATAACCTCCTGGATTCATCATACTCACGTCCGCAAAGCCGATCCTATCCCTGACCAGAAATGGCACGTCTCCAAGGACCCCAACAATCTACTCAAACTAAAAGTTCAGCAATGTAGACCTCACTAGTATTACTGTTGATAACTGGTAACTATGTAAATTCCTCTTCTAACTCTCACACCACCCAACAGATAATGAACTTGTTCCTCGGAATTATCCCCTTACCTTCATGGGCAAGTTCTTAAACAAAACCAAAGACTTTTATGTATTAGTCTACTTAGTACCTCATGTATTATACCACCAGTATGACAATTTTCTAGATAAATGTAAAACTGTTCCCCGCTGAGTCAAACAGGAACCAGTTTCTACTATAACTTTAACTGTTTTATTAGGACTAGGGCTAGCGGAAGCTAGAATTGCATCTATCGTAACCCAACATCAGCAATATAACTCACTTAGAGCAGCAATTAATCAGGATATAGAAAGACTAGAAGAATCCATCACCAAACTCCAAGCATCCCTAACCTCCTTAGCTGAACTAACCTTACAATTAAAAAGAGGTATGGATATCCTTTTCCAACAACAAGGGGGAGTTTGTGCCGCTCTAGGAGAGAAATGTTATTATATAGACCACTCAGGAGTCATAAAAAAACTCCATGGCTAAAGTAAGAGAAGGACTAGAAAAAAAAAGAAAAAGAGAACATGCCCAAAACCAGGGATAGTATGAAAATTAATTTAATTCTTCTCTCTGGCTAACATCTCTGTTATCTACTCTCGCAGGACCAATCATTATAAAACTAATTTTACTAACAGTTGGGCCTTGTATTCTAAACAGATTAGTCAACTTTGTAAAAGATAAACTCTGTACAACTCATGGTCCTCAGGCAACAATATCAACTACTCCACCAAGACGATTCAGGTGTTAGTACAATACATTATAACCCAATATATGATAACCAGCAAACTCATGATTGAGTTTAGTGCCAAGAGAAAGGGAGGAATGTGAGACCATGTCTCTATATAACCACCCTGTATGTAGTGGCTAAAGCACTTGACTGCTAACCAGAAGGCTGGCGGTTCAAACCCACCAGCCACTCCTCGGAAGGAAGGTTGGGCAATCCTACTTCCGTAGTGATACTGCCTCGGAAACCCAAGGAGGGGTCGCTATGAGTCGGGGCTGACTCGACGGCACATAACAACAACAACAACAATGTAACCATTTTAAGTATGTAGCCATTTTGCAATATACCTTAGCATTTACTTCACGCTTTAGTGCTTTAGTTACTAGAAAAACAACAGAGTCTACCCCCACCTCATCAATACTCCCAAGCATTCCCCTTAGCAACAACCAATCAGTAAATGGTAGAGAAATACCTTATTTAAAATAGTTAGAAACGGCAGTTTGTGGCTTCGCTTTGGCCCACAAGACAGAGCCAATCAAGTAGGAACAACTAGCAATTTGAAAAATGTCAACCAATCCTGTAATTTTCTGATTGAAACTTCCGCGGTCCTGCTGTACCCCTTATAAAAACCCCATTACCCCTGAGTTCGGGGCTCTCAATCCTGAGCCGCTGTGTCGGTGACGTTTGGGGGTCCGAGCTCGAGTTTGAATAAACCCCTATGCTTTTGCAGTGGAATCGGCTCCTTGGTGGTTTTTGGGGATTCAAGATCTGGGCACAACACTCGGGCTGTTAGTTTCCTTAAAAAAGATATACTCTGTGCTGCAGCACGTTCCAAAGAAATTTTCTGAGCCAACATTGCTGAATGCAGTGTTTTTTTTTAAATGCTACTATCAGACATGGGGCTGTACCTCAGAACAGGGTACAGACCTATAATTTTCTTCAATCCTCACTTCCTACATGTGGTGGGAAGCGACAGAAAGTAACCTTCTAATAAAGAAAATAGGCCTGGCTTCACCGACCGCAATTCTCCTCAGCGGCTTTAGTAAAGGGGAAGTCACTGACTCCGCCTAATCCCCATAGATTAACGCTCACAACATTGCAGGGCCTGCCCCAGAATGCTACCGGCTCACTTACGTCATCTTTCCGACGGAGGCCCGCCTCCATTGCGTATTTAAACTGCGCAGGGTAAGACGTTAAAGTTGGCTTTTGATTGGTCAACGTCACTGGCGACCTTTCTCCTCCGCGCCAGTTTCCCGAGATTCACTACTAGAGCCTGAGTGGTACAGACGAGAGCTAGTCCACGAGAAGGCAGGATGGCAGACGTGCTGGATCTTCATGAGGCCGGGGGCGAGGATTTCGCTATGGATGAGGATGGGGACGGTGAGGACAGTGGAGCGGCTGCGGGAAGCGAGATAAGGGTGAAATAGGAAAACACAGTCTCCCTTCTACCGGGCAGGGCGAGCGGGAGCCGGGATTAGAGGAGACTCCGCCCCCTTTGGGAGGCCTCTTTGTGGGACCGGGAAGGGACTGGAACTGGGGGCGGTGGGAACTCTCACTTTAGATATTGTCTTGGCAAATAGTTGTTGTAAATGGCTGTTATCTTTTTATTCACTCCTTTTTGTTCGGGGCACCAGAGAGCATCCACAAATTGAAAGAAAAAGCAAAGAAACGGAAGGGCCGCGGCTTTGGCTCGGGTGAGTGTTTGTGGAGAAAATAGAGTGGAGTGGTCTAGAAGGGCGGGAGCTACGAGTTTTGGAGACCCCTCCCAGAATCATAGGGAACAGTGGGAGAAGAAGGAAATTCCCGGTGATGTGGTGTGTATTTCTTACAGAAGAGGGGTCCCGAGCGCGGATGCGTGAAGATTACGACAGTGTGGAGCAGGATGGCGATGAACCTGGACCACAACGCTGTGAGTGAAATGGAGCCACTGGAGGGTTCTGTGTTAGGACCAATTAAATAAAACCGAAAAGGAATGGAGTCAGCAATAGCCCGAAAAAGCTGTGAAGTCTGCAATCTCTCTCTACCCCCATAGTCTTGCTTGAAGTTTTCATTTCTCATGTGCTCAAAACCATCTCCATTTACCTTCCCCCCCACCCAACAGCTGTTGAAGGCTGGATTCTCTTTGTCACTGGAGTTCACGAGGAAGCCACGGAAGAAGACATCCATGATAAATTTGCAGAATATGGAGAAATAAAAAATATCCATCTCAATCTGGACAGGCGTACAGGATATCTGAAGGTATCCTAAGTGATATTTCTTTGCCTCCCTTCTCCCATACGGTTGGTTTTTGAAAACTTGTTAAGTTTCTACTTAAATAAGAGTTTAGATTTGAGGAAGGACGATATCTGGTGATGCTTGGTGACACAGAACAGGTTTGATATCTGTCTTTTTATGTGCACTAGGGGTATACTCTAGTTGAGTATGAAACATACAAAGAGGCCCAGGCTGCCATGGAGGGACTCAATGGCCAGGATTTGATGGGCCAGCCCATCAGTGTTGATTGGTGTTTTGTTCGAGGTCCACCCAAGAGTAAGAGGAGGTAAGGTGGTGAGGAGAGTGACTAAACTAACTTGGTCAAGGGATTGTGAGTGGAACAGAACAACGATTTTGTATGATGTCATTCTGATGGATCCCACCCCCACCCCCTTCTTTTCCCCAGAGGTGGCCGAAGACGCAGCAGGAGTCCAGACCGGAGGCGGCGCTGACAGATTCCCAGATGTTTTCTGCAGAGATTCCATTTGACCATGCAGCCTTGGAAGAACTGGGCTGGGTTAGAACTTGCTATGTTTATATTTAATTTCTTACCCTTTACCTGCCTTATGTTTGAGTTTGAATAAACTTCCCATTTTTGTTTTCTACATTTAAAATTGCTTCACTACACTAGCATTAGAAAACCAAAAACCAAACTCATTGCCATCCAGTTGATTCTAACTCATAGCAGTCCCCATTGGGTTCCCAAGGCTGTTAAATCTTTACAGAAGCAGACTGCCTCATCTTTTTTCCATGGAGCAGCTGGTGGGTTCAAACCACTGACCTTTTGGTTAATAGTGAAATTCCTTAACCGCTGTACCCCCAGAGCTCTTTCTAACATTCGAAGCTCTGAATTAATATTTGCAGAAAGGAAGTATGAGCTATCGTGAAGATACTATTAGGGACACAATTCCATATGAATTTCTACATTAGTCAGAGTCAGATTATAGACACTACTAATTACTGTTTTGTTTTTTTTCTTGACAGCTAAAAGAGGTACAAGTGAGATATGCTTATGGTATTAGAGAATAATTTTTCTGTTCCTCTGTACTCTTATCCTGAGCAAATGGATGTTACAGGAATGTCTTTTTATTTTCTCCTTTGTGTGTACTTCCAACTGTCTTAAGGCATTCTGCCAGACCCTCCTTCCCTGGGGCAGTCTGTGCCCAGTTCTTGGTGCCCTCTTCAGCAGCCAAGTGTGAAGGCCTCTTAAAGTAGAGGATCCAGAGGAGCACTGAGGGGGCCAAAGAGGAATAGGATGTGGCTGAGGCTGGGGCAGGGGGCAGGGGGGAAGGACCAGTACCATGGACTAGGCAGGTAAGAAGGTATATAGTGGAGGAAAGAGGTCAGAAAGACAAAGGAGGGCCAGTCGTACGGCCTGCAGGCAGACACAAGGGTGATTGTCTAAGGAGTGGCAAAGTGCAAATTCATCACCAGGGCTGGGAATGTAGAAAATAAACTCAGTTTAAGGGAGTATAGGATGAATTGGTGGAGGGGCAAAAATAATGATAGAACACTCGCTGCACCATTGGAAATAAATGCTGCCAACACTCATCAACCTCTTATTCTCTCCCCCCAAGGGATTGTGACTGACATGTTGGGGAAAAGGTTTTGATCAAGGTGCTGTTTTACATATGAAGTCTCCATGTCTACATCCAGACTTTACAGTGCCGAAAAGTAAAGGAAAATACAGATTATCTTTCTCCCTAATCTTTGCCCAGCTAACTTGACTTCAGAGTACTAAAGACTAATTAGAATCAAATGCATTCAGTAAAATGATTTGTGGCACCAAGTGCAGGAAATATTTTGAGGATTTCACTTGGGATTAGTGATATACAGCTAGGTAATTGGGCAGGAGGCAATATCTGTGGGGATGAGGATTAGGGCCTGGGATTAGAATCTCACCATGATTCCCTTTTTGTCTGCAGACTGAACATGGTACAGCTATAGCAGATGGCCACAGCAGTCAATAGCAACAGAAGGAGGTAGCAAAAGAAGAAGTTATAGGTGATCTATTGCCATCAAACCTTGGAACTGCCTTTGCTGACACACTAGGAAGGGGATTGTGCCTGCTCAGCAGATGGTATTGAACAAGAACAGCTGGAGTGGAGTCCTCAGACTAATAGTGATAGCTTCCCACCATCCTCTTAGAGTTCTCAGCTTCCAATTCTAGTGACCAATAGAAGGAAATGATGCCTAGTCTTGTACCATCCCCAAGATCAGTGTGGACCATTGTGATCAATAGAGTTTTTATTGGTTGATTTTTGGAAATAGATCACCAGGCCTTTCTCCCTACTCTTAGTCTGGAAAATCCACTGAAGCCTGTTAGCAACATAGCAACACACACACATCTACTGATGGATGTGTGGTGGGTGCATGTGACCTCCCTGTGATTTATCTTTAATCACAAATTAGTAGTGCTGCTGCTGCTGTTAGTTGCTCTCATAGTGGCCTTACATAAAACAAACATTGCCTGGTCCCATGCTATCTTCATGATTGTTGCTATGTGTGGTCCTGTTGTTGCAGCCACTGTGCCAATCCATCTCATTGAGGGTCTGCCTCTTTTTGGTTGATCCTCGACGAAGCATGATGTCCTTATCCAGCAAGTTATCCCTGTTGATGATGTGTTCATATTAAGTGAAACAAAGTTGTACCCTCCTTTCTTCTAAGGAACATTCTGGCTGTACTTAGCCCAAGACTGTTTTGTTCTTCTGTCAGCCCATGGTGTATGTTCAGTGTTCTTCGCCACCACCACAATTTGAATGTGTCAATTCTTTGGTCTTCCTTTTTCATTGTCAAGTTTTCCCATGCATATGAAGTGACTGAAGATGCCATGGCTTGGGGCTATGAGCTGTGCAGTGACGAGTAATAGTTCATCTGCGGTGCCATTTTTGTTTTTATTGTAATTGGGTGAAAGTACAGAGCAAATTGTTTTTTTGATGGTGTCATTTTTTAAAGGTTAGAACTGTTTCTTGGAAACCCTTTCCACTAAAGCTTGAATATGAAGCTGTCCATTAAGTTTGTGAAATCCTGGAATTTAAAAGAATCCTGCCTTCTTGAGTACACTTTATATAAATGCTATCTCTACCACTTCAACACTATTTAGCTGAAACTGTTTTCTTGGTGGGTCTGTGATGAATTCCATGGAAAAAGAAATCTTGTATAAAATGGGTGCTTTAGGCCATTTTGCAGCCACTTTGTGAAGTGACCTTTAGTAATAATCTTTCATACAATTACTATAAGAGTGAATGTTAAATAAAATTTAAATTTTTTCTAATGCTGTTGGCTGTCCTTCCCTTTTTTGGTAAGGTGGTAGGGTTTTTGTTTGAATTAGTAAAGAGTATTTTTTTTGTCACACTTCAGGGTTAGTATTAGTATCTTGGTTCTGGTAATGTAGATTTCGGTCACTATCCCTGTGATAAAAGGCAAGCACAGTAGGTATCAGGTTCCTAGGTCAAAGGCATTTGGGAAAGTGATTTCAGCAGGCATGAAGGATTTTGAGGAAAGATGAGTATTATCAGCCATAGACATACAAGCTTTAGTCTACTCTGAGCAAGTTGAGGAATGTTTTTACTTTGCTTTTGTCTCATAAGGGTTTTTTTCTTCCCTTAATATGATTTTATGTAATTTCTGTGTTTTTTGTTGTTGTTATTTTGTTTTGTTTGTACTATACCCAAAAGTACTGGAGACATTATGAGAAGAGATAGAAAAGCAGTGAAGGCTTCTGACTTCAGTTTGGTCCATAGCCCTCCTCTTATTTCTCCTTTTTCCTATTTACCACCTATATAAAGCTTTATTTCAAATACTTTTGATACCTGGAAACTTCAGCCTGCAAAAAACCTTAAGTAATTTCCAATCAATCACAGTACCTCTTCCCCACAATTATACCACACTTAAATTTTTTTTTTTTTCTACTGAGACTCACGGGTTAGATACAGTTACAACATACGGATAATGAAGAATTAATCCTACGGAACACTAATCTGGAGCCCAAAATAGCACTTCTTGCATGTGTATCATACTTGTCACTACCATTTTATCATTGAAGCAATTATCATCAGATTGTCACACTGTAATAAAGAATGAAATTCACCTATCATCTTGTAAGGAGCATAGTGCCTAAGGCATTTGACTGCTAACCAGAAGGCTGGCGGTTCAAACCCACAAGCCACTCCTCAGAAGAAAGCAATCTACTTCCGTAGTGATACGACCTCGGAAACCCAAGGAGGGGTCGCTATGAGTTGGGGCTGACTCAACGGCACATAACAACAACAATCATCTTGTAGCCCATGGATTTCAAATGACTTTTAGCCGAAGTCATACAGCTAGTTAGTGGTAGAACCTAGACTTAACAGAGAAAAAAAACACAAAGTAAAAACAAACGACCAAAAAAAGGCTTGTAACTTCCAATCTGCATCTAAACTTAATGTAAACAAACCTGTGTTTTCTAGTGCACTGTGGCAACAGGCTGTTCTTTAGAGCTTGGGGTAGTAAGTCCATGTGTACAACATACTGTTAAGAGCATTATTTTTTGTCTTAGATACAGACAGATTTTTAGTAGTTATTTTTCAATTATTGAAGCTTTAAAAGGCTCAAATCTTGGCTTCCTTCCAGCATAAGAATCCTAATCCTGCCTGCTCAGAGATGCTGTTTGCGCTGTTGCTCACCCACACCCACTCATCCCTCAGTGATGGTGGTGGTAGGTTTTTTTTTTTTTAAGGAACTGCTTTTTTTTTTTTTTTTTTTT
>NW_006921597.1:516749-531091 GCF_000298275.1 Orycteropus afer afer | reverse complement strand
TACCAATATGGATGCCTTTGATTTCCCTTTCTTGCCTTATGGCCCTGGCTAGGACTTCCAGTACAATGTTGAATAGAAGTGGTGATAGTGGGCATCTTAAGGAACTGCTTTTGATTTAGGCTTTCATTTTTGAGCTTTTCAAGACTGGTATTCAGTTAACTGGTCCGCTGGTTGAAGTGCTTTTATTTCCATTTTTGACAACCATTCTACAGTAGAGACAAAGGAAAAAATACACTTCTGATTGTTACTCTCTACCTTTTATTTGCTTTAGTGTCTCTCTGCTGCCCTCAGAATAAAGTACAAACTTAATATTTGTAAGCTGAGCCTTCTCCAAGCTAATTTTTTTATACCACCACCTCAACTTAGCAGCAACTATTTGTTGAAATGCTGTATCCACCCTCCCCAGCATTCCTCCTCCTCTAACTTGGCTAACACCTATCCATCTTTGAAGAAGCAAATTTTAACAACTTTGGGAAGCTTTTCCTGACCAAGACTGGGTCAGATACCTCTCCATTCATTGTTCTTTAGCTCTTTATGCTTACTTAACTGCCTCTTGCACTAGTCTTTAAAATTTCTTAAAGGCAGGACTTTATTGCTTGTCAAAGAAAAAGTTCACTGGACAATGTGAAAACAAGTAACAATGACTTTTACTCAAAAAGGACTATTGTAAGGGAGGGAAAAGGACTAAGTGGGAGAAAGATGGAGCACTGTACCAGGGGAGAAGGATCGCTGCAGCAGGGACAGTGAGACACCAGAACGAGGTCTGAGTTCCAACTCTGCTGAGACGACGGAGATTTTTAAAATAAAGTTAAGGGGACTGACAGTTTGGGCAGGTGATTTACCAAGGTTGAGATTCAGGCCATTTTGTTTGTAATGTTTTCTTTTCTTCTGACAAGGCCACATGGATTCAGGAAACACAGGTGAAGGGAGAAAAAGGTGAGGCTGAAGGAGACATGAATGTTGAAATAAGGAAGGAAGATGACTCTTGTAAAGTTTTTAAACAGAATAGTAGATTAAGTCCCTCTTGCTCAGTTGGCTAACACCTATCTATCTTTCAAGAAGCATATTTTACAGTAACACAAGGGATTTCTCTATAATAAAGTCTCATAAAATTCAACTTTGTCAGTCCCCCCTTTTGTTCAAGATAGGAACATTCATTTGTGCTATTTGCATAGAGGGATTATAGATTTCTTGATTGGGGCAAGCAGGATTTAAGAAAGTTTTGGGTTTTTTTTGGGGGGGGGTGCTAAAACCCAGGAAGAAAGTCACTCGAGGCCTTTGGTTGGCATCTGTTGAAGCACATTAAGAACAGATTTTGATACGATCTTAAGATTCTGTGTATATTTTTGAGGCTAGAGCCAGGCTTCTTGTAAGGTACCATCAGTTAAGAACACAAGAGCTTCTCCTTGCTCCCCACTCCTAGACCCCCAAACATCTACTGGTAAAACCATTAATTTCAATGGGCACCTTTGGACCTCTGGAACATTCCCAAACTAATCCACTTAAGAAGAGCCCTGAAACAAAAGGGAGCAAAATTTTCATATGTACAATGGTCTGCTTACATGCCTGATACTAGGAATCCAAGAAATGGCTTAGTAACTCAAACCTCAACCAGAATATTATTGTTCTTAAAGTCTTCAGAGAAAACTTTTCTGAGCCTGAATCCTCTCAGGATTCCTCCACAGCTCCCCCATATTTTTACCCTAATATCCCCTTATATACCCTTCTCCCAGAATGTCCTCCTGCCCCTCAACTTTCCTTAAGAGGAAAGGTTAGCAGGCCCTGACTCCTGCAGATGAGGCCCAAGGAGCAACTGGCACCTGCTCTTAGCCAAGACTGCTAGAGAAACTAACATTTAAACCTTGGTCTCAGTCTGAACTTCATGCCATATTCCCAAGAGAAAAAGGAAAAAAAAATTTTCTAACAATTTAGAATTGTCCTAGGAGCATATTCTCCAGGATTCCTTGGTTTATATTGGGCCTGGAGATGCTTCCCCATGGATTAAAAGGCCAAATGGATGACTGCCTGTTAAGATCTTAAAGGATATCAGATCACCCCTGACCCCAATTAGAAAATGTGACAATTAGAAGAACTGATAGGTATCATCCCATAGGTTTACCCCAGTAAAATTGGTCATGTATTCAAACTGTAAGCAACAAAAGGATGAAACTTGGCAAACTACTGCCAAACCAAAACCAATACAAACTCACTGCCATCAAGTCAATTCTGACTCATGGTGACGCTGTAGGACAGCAGACCTGCCCCATATAAGGCTTGTAAGGCTGTAAATCTTTACTGAAGCAGACTGCCACATCTTTCTCCTGCAGAGTGGCTGGAAGGTTCAAACTGCACATCTTTCGTTCTTTTGGTTAGCAGCTGAGCACTGTGCCACCAGGGAGCCTCATAAACTAATAGCACCACCTAGAAGCTGTGGAAAGAGCAGTTAGGGCTTGAACTTAATTACCAAACAGCCTCTGCTCTGGGAAAAAGCTTTGTTAAGTGGTTTCCAATCTGAGCTCCAGGACACATTACAGAAAAATGTTAACTGGCAAAAGATGAGTATGTCTGAGCTCTAGACATTAGCTCAGTGTGCCTTCCTCCAGCATCATTTAAGGCTATGGGCTCTGAGATGACTGACGAAGAAATCAAGACAAAGAAGTTGTCATGGGATGGATATACCGCTATAGGGCTGAGAAACCCATCATGATGCTGTTCCAGAGTCAAGTGGATAGTCTTTACCAAGGCAATAAGGAATGCACTAGTGTGAAGGGAACCAGCATCACTGAAGAATTTAGTAATGGCTGTTTCAGGCCAGGCCTGAAAACAAGAGATTGCATTATAAATCTGGACTCCTAAAAGCAAGGGAGATGATACAATCCAGAATTAAGAGAAGCCAGGTGGTAGTACTTAAACATCACAAGCAAGGTGAGGACAATTACCATAATGAGAGGAGAGACAAGATCATAGTGGCAGCCATCAGGGTGACCCACAGAGAGAAAACCAAACCAAACCAAACACACTGCTGTCATGTTGAATCCGACTCATAGTGACTCCTCCTTGGGTTTCCGAGGCGGTATCTCTACAGAAGGAGATTGCCCAATCTACCTTCCAAACAGAGAGAGAAGAAAATAGTTAATAGAACAAAGCATCCCTAGGACAAGATAAATGGACAGGCAGAAATGGTATAGCTCAATCTATAGAATCAAAAGAAATCAAGCATGGATGCTCAGAAGGCTGAGAGCAGCCAAGATCAAAAAAAAAAAAAAAAAGTCATGATCTCTTGCTAAGTTTCCAAACTAAGCTTCTTTTCAGACCTGGAACATAAGGACTCAAAGACAGGCTAGGTCCACAAAAAGGTCTTCCTCATTTCTTCCACAGAATGATCTAAAGCCATTTATTCAGATATAACACACCAGCTATTTCCATTTCCAGACTATTGGACACTATCCAAATTCACCCTTGGGTGGCCCTGGGAATAAGCATGGGTGATACACATGCAGGTTAAAGGGGGAGGAGAGACCTAGGGGGCCAGGATCATAAGGTTAGCATGAAGTGATCAGAGAGGCCAACTGAGAGCCCAGAGCAGCAGTGAGAAGCACTGAACTCAGTCTGCCTCCCTGCTTCTGACTCATAAGCTCTCCTGGCTTCTGTCAATGTCATGCACCTTAAAGCCCCAAGCACAGATGGTCCCTTTCCTGTGTTTGGGTCCAGATGTCTAACCTGCAGCTGTGTTTCCACTCCCACCCTGAAATCTCATTCACAGACATGTCTGGAGGGTCAACTTACTTCTTCCATGTCATTCCTCCTACACATCCTCCTCAAACTGTGAGGGTCAAAACGGGGAGAGAGTCCTTCTGCAGCCCTAGCACAACCATTCCTTTCCAATTCACCCAAAACTAGGGCCACAGGGAGAACACGAGGGGGCTAGGGATCACTGTATGTCCTTCCATCTCTTAACTCCCAGTGTCACAGTCACACTCTCACTCTCTTTCTCCAATGGTCAGGTCTCTGGCTGATCTTAGCCCTGGAAATTAAAGGAGTAGGGACACTCTTCCACCCACAACACAGTTTGCCATCCATCCTTGCCAAGTTCTACCACTCCAAAGCTCCCCACAACCCTTTCCTTTCTAACTCACCCACCCTCCCAACTACCCTTCTACTTCCATGGCTTTGCCAATCCTTGGCCCCCTCTAAAGGGCCCCTTCACATCCTGGTTGATTCTTCTCTGCCTGGCCCAACTCAATAATGGTAATTTAGGAAACAAAGATTACAGGTCACTGGTGAGGAAAAATTCAAGAACTCTTGTCTGTTCCAAGATTCTTTTCCCCCACTGTGTCTTGCTCCTTTCCTTTCAAGGAACACCTAAGCACCTAAGGCCACCACCACCAGCTATAGCTCTATCCCAACCTATGCTGATTTTCCAAAGTGTTTTATATGTGACCCTTTTTGCATACAGAATACTGGCAAAGGCTGTATGACCAAGGCCTGTAGCTCAGCTCATTGATTAGATTCCCAGAGTTCTGACCACACCAGTTAGTTAAGTCATGCCTCAGGCCCCGTGAACCAAAAAGATTGCTGTCAAGTTGATTCTGACTCATTCTAAGACTGTAAATCTTTTTTTTTTCTTTTTCTTTTTTTAAATTTTTTTTTTTTTTTTGTGATTTGGCTGAAGATTTACAGAGCAAATTCACTTTCCATACAGCAGTTCACATATACTTTGTCTCATGTCATTGACCACAGTTTACCACAGTGCAACAGCTCCCCTCCCACTTCCTCCTCATAGTTACCTCTTCCCTGTGTCTATCCCTCCATACACTCCTGTCCCCTGAGCTGTCTCCCTGTGCATAAGCAGCCCATCTTTTTCCCATGATTGTTCTCTCCAAGGAGTGTATCTACTTGAGGTAAATGTTCAACTCATATGCCTGTATTTTGTTTGGCTGGAAACCACAGGGTGGGTTCAATTCCAGACCTGAAGGGCAACTGGGGGCCATAGTCTCAGTGGTTCCACCAGGCTCTATCGGACCAGCAAACCTGGTCCCCACTTTTTTTTTTCTCCAAATGATTTTGAGTTTTGTTCCACATTGTTCTCCCTCTCTATCAAGGGTCTCCTACATAGATCCCCTTCCAAGTGGATGACAGTGGTAGCCAGGCACCATCTAGTTCTTCTGGTCTCATAGTTGCATACGCTGCAGATCGGATGGTGTTCCAGTCGCTAGGACTAATTGTTTCCATGAATTTTGGTTTTCTTCATTCTTCTTTGCTCTGAACGAGGAGAGACCCATCGTTGCATCTAGATGGCAGCTTGCTAGCTTTTAAGATACCAATCGCTACTCACCAATGTAGGAGGTGGAACAATGTTTTGTATAGTATGTTATGCCAATTGAGCTTGATGTCCCCTGAGACTATGGTCCCAAGCCTGCATGTTCAAATACTCGGTCCCTCTTGGTAGCTGGCTGTGAACAAGCAGTGACCACAGCCTTGCCCCTTGTCAGCTCTACTATACACCTGGGAATTCTGATCATTCACATAAACTTATAGGACCATTGTCTGCCAACCCTATATATGGTCTTGGATACACTCCCCATTTCATAGACATACCTAATTGTTCAGCTTGTCCACCTATCTATCCATCCATATATCCATGTTTGCCTTCACTGACAACACAGTACTGTATGTGCAAAAGGGTTCATATTGTTGTCTGTACCTCCCATGTACCTCTCTATGTCTTTCTCATCCTCAATGGTGCCACAATGGTCACTCACATTTGGTACATTGCTCTTCTCTTCACCCAAATCAATACTTATCTCTATCTATTTAACAGCCTTCCCTCCTTTCCCCTCTCACCTCCGGTAACCAACAAAGAAAATGTCCTTCTATAGATAAATCTTTCCTTAACTTTTACAATAACGAACTAATACAATATTTGTCCTTTTGTGATTGACTTATTTCACTCAGCATAATGTCCTCCAGGGAGCTCTGGTAGCATAGTGGCTAAGACACTTGCCTGCTAACCAGACGGCTGGCGGTTCAAACCCACCAGCCACTCCTCGGAAGGAAGGTTGGGCAATCCTACTTCCGAGGTAGTGATACTACCTCGGAAACCCAAGGAGGGGTCGCTATGAGTCAGGTTTGACTCGACGGCACACAACAACAACAACAACAATGTCCTCCAAGTTCATCCATATTATGCGGTGTTTTGCAGATTCTACATTATTCTTTAGCGTTGCATAGTCATGGTGTCCCTGGTTTCTTTGTTCCATATTATTTTCTGTGCTGAGCTCATTATGTTTATGAATTGTGTTATCATTTCCTTTGTGCTGTTGTTTTAGTATATGCTGCTTGTCCTCTTTTTTATTGTGATGTGATGGTTTATAATTTTCCTTTGAGGTTATCCTATGATTTATAATTTTATCCCCAAGTTTAGAACAGTCCATTCTATCTTGCAACTCTCAACATTTACAAGTTCTGTAACTATACAGTAAGACTGTAAATCTTAAAGAATCAGACTGCCTCATCTTTCTTCCAAGGAACAGCTGATGGTTTGAACCACTGACCTTTCGGTTAGCAGCCAAGTGTGCTAAATCACTGTGCAACCAGGGCTCCTTGGAAGGGGGAAACAGGAGGGGAAAGGCAGGGGACAACAAAAATCAGACTAGCTGCATGGAAGGTCACAGGCACATTTCTATTCCATCTCTTCACTCTTCTAGGGCTTAGAACAAGTTTTAGATAACTGGACAGAAATCTTATGCAAGACCCTGGAGAGCTTCAGACCTCTGCCAGTTTCAATATTAAAGCAATCAAATGTGTGCATATAAGAGCTCAAGGTCATGCATGTCCAAGCAGTGTACAGAAATGCAGACTCAGTGTTAACCTCCCACCTTAACTCCCACAGAATTTCAACCTAAAGGTCCCATGCTAAACAATCCCATGGATCTTCTACTCCCATCAGATACCAAGAAGTTAAGCTCTCTCACCTGTCAGGAGCATCAGAGACAAAGACAGGTGAGGGACGAGGGGGAGCTCCATGCCTGGATGCTCTTCTGTCCGTCTGAGAAGTCTAGAAGTCGTCTCTGCTTCTGTCCCTCTCCTTTTCCCTTTTCTTTACTTTCCCTCCCATCCTGCCCCCTCCCACTGGCAGCTAAAAATAAAGTGGAAGGAATGGGAGGAGTGATGGTGGGGAACTGTGGGGAGCCCCAGACCAAGGGAAGGAGGACAGAGTGGTTTCAGTCGATTGCTTTGCCTTGGTGCTGCCCCCTGGAGGCCTCATCTCAAAATACAAAGGAACATACTTGACCACTTCTGCTTGTTTCTTTCTCTTCCCATTTTTTATTTTTAATCCCTTGCTGCCAGTTCAATAATGGTTTTCTCAAAACTGGAATACAAGGTAGGAGCAGAAGATAGATTATTTTTATGTGTTAACCTTATTTATCCCAATAAGATATGGAAAATGAAAGAGCTGGTAACAGTGATACCATACCTCCACCCAGCCAAGGAGAGTCCCAACACATGAAGCCATAGCCACAAACCAAGCCTTACCAGAACCATTCCACTTACTACTGCCTGTCACACCTAGTCTGTGCTGTCTGGTAGCGGTACAGATTTTGGAGGGACTACAAATGTGCGGAATGGGTCCTGTGGAACCAGATCATTACTTTACCATTAGACTCCATCTCCTCAACTAAGCATAAAGTTCTTGAGGTGGGACGATGGAACTTCTTACATTTTATATCTCCACCACCTAGTATGACAAGAATAGGGGTCTCAGAACACAAGGGACCATATCAAACGTGGATGGGCACACTGATCTTTAATTTGCTGACCTACAAGGCATGCTCTCCATCTTGGGCATGGGCCACAGGTATTTACACAATATTTACACATTGTACAGTATTTACAGTAAGATGCTAGATATGACATTCTGAGTAGGCAAAGAAGGGGTAAAAATAAGCTGGGGAACAAATCTCTGAAATCAAAGAGGAACCAGAAATCTATAGGTGTGATTCCAGGGAAGGATAGATAAGGACCAAGTTATGAGGGAGGCTGGCAAGGCAGACATGAGGGAGGAAGAGGAAGTATCAAAGTCTCAAACAACCTTTGGGGCAGACAGTGAAGGAGAATCTGCTAGGACATAAAATCTTTAATTGATTTAGAAAAGGGCAAAATTTTCCACAAACCACCTATGAGAAAAAGAAGGTAGTTACAGTCTTACAGACCAAACCTCCTATCACCCTTTCTTTCCCTCCAAAGGTCATGCTGTTGATGATTAAATTCCTAGGACAGGAGACTGAAAAAGTAAGAGACATATGCACACACACAGAATCTTAAAAAAAAAAAACTTAAGAAGGACAAAGTAGAAAGATTCAAGGGAGAAACAGACAATGTAATAAAGGAGGAAAAGAATAAAAACTCAGACAGATTCAGTTACCAAATCATGTTACTGACTTCAAGAGTCACCTTTTCTTCTACCTCCTACTTTGGTGACTAGCAACTGGGATCTTAAAAGCTTACACGCAGTCATCTAAATGCAACGATGGGTCTCTCCTTGACCAAAGCAAAGAAGAATGAAGAAAACCAAAGATTCATGGAAACAATTAGTCCAAGCGACTGGTACACCATGCAATCTCCAGCCTACACGACTATGAGACCAGAAGAACTAGATGGTGCTTGGCTACCACTGTCAACCACTCAGTGGGGGATCTATGTAGGAGATCCTGGATAGAGAGGGAGAACAATGTGGAACAAAACGCAAAACCATTTTTTGGGGGAAAAAAAAAAAAAAAAAGGACCAGGTTTGCTGGTCTGATAGAGCCTGGAGGAACCACCGAGACTATGGCTCCTAGATCCCCTTCAGGCCTGGAATTGAACCTACTCCTATGGCTTCCAGCCAAACAAAAGACAGGCATATGAGGTGATTATTTACACTAGGTAGATACACTCACTGGAGAGAACAATCATGGGAGAAGAAGGGCTGTGTATGCACAGGGAGACAGCTCAGGGGGCAGGAGTGCATGGAGGGGAGGACAAAAGGAAGAGGTAACTATGGGGAGGAAGTGGGAGGGAAGCTGTTGCATTGTGGTAAATTGTAGTCAATGTCATCAGACAAAGTGTATGTGAACTGCTGTATGGAAAGTGAATTTGCTCTGTAAACTTTCACCCAAATCACAATTAAAAAAAAAAAAAAAAGAGTTACCTTTCCTCAAAAGGGAATATACCCATGATTATATATGTTTGGCAGATGCCATTTCTACATTATATATTTGTACGTGCTGTAAGAACGTCCGTATAAGTGGAGCAGGGAGCAAGTTACGGTAACTTCTCAACTACAGCCAACCACCCTGAGGGTCCAAGTTTTGGGGCCTGTGGGCTTGGGACCTTGGTCACAGGGGACATCAACCTTAATTAATTAATATATTACACAAAAACATTGTTCTACATTCTACTTAGGTAAGTAGCAACTGGGGCCTTAAAAGCTTTAGGGGCCCTCTAGATGCAACAATGGGTCTCTCCTCACCCAGAACAATAGAAGAATGAAGAAAACCAAAGATGCATGGAGACAATTAGTCCAAGGGACTAGTGAACCATACAAACCTTAGTTTACATGACCATGAGACCAGAAGAACCATATGGTGCCTGGATACCACTCTCAACCCCTCAGAAAGGGGCCAATACAGGAGATCCTGGATAGAGTAGGAGAAAAATGTGGAACAAAACTCAAAATCATGAAGAACAGGCTTACTGGTCTGATAGAGACTGGTGAAACTGAGACTATGGCCCCTATCCTTCATCTTGAAATTGAACTCACTCCAGTGGCTTCCCAACAAATACAGGCATATAAGGTGAAAATTTATGCCAGGTAGGTACAGTCTTTAGACAATCAATTGTGGGAGATCAGAAGGGCAGAATTTTTATACATGATGGCAGGAATGTACAGGAAAGAAGGACACAGGAAAAAGGTAAGCACGGAAGTGGGAAGAGAACTGTTACATGGACTGCAACCATTGTCAAGAAACAAAATGTGTATGAACTGCTATGTGGAAAATGAATTTGCTCTGTAAACTTTTACCCAAATCACAACTGAAAAAAAAAAAAAAGGTCACCTATTTCTCCTTATTCCATTTTCCCCAAACCTTCTCCTTCTACCTCCAAATCTCTAGATTTTAACTTCAATCAAAGGGCAGGGTTAGAACAAGACTGGAACATCAGGGGTGATCTAAGATGCCATCTCACCAGTTCAGGTACCCTCATTATCCTGCACCAGAATGTCAGGGCTTGAGTCGTAGCCAGGGGCAGATTAGGGTGAGAAAAGACAGGATAGAGGACCCAAGGCTACAAAGCCCTATGATACTAAGGACACAGTACCAGAGACCAAATTAGTCCAGTGGAATGAAGAGATTACAGGTATTTCTGACCACATCCAGCAGAAGTGAGGGAGGACCTTGAAGGACCCGAGCCAGGAGCAGTGCTCACAGCCGAAACTTCAGAGCCAGCTGGGCTGGTGTCCTCCTGGAATCACTGATCTTCCAGGAGTCCTGGGCCTGAACACTTCAGCTGCCAGCTACAAGGTGAAGACTTGTTTCATCAATAGATGAATTTTATAGGCATCCCTGCTCAAATTCATGATGAAGGAAAAGAGATGGTAGCTGAGATATACAGGATACAAGGGTTAGTGACAGCATAAATAATCACTACTTTAATGTTCTCTTTTTCCTTAATGATGAAAGAATTACACATAGGAGTACTAGAAGTGAGTGCTATTTCCCATCATAAGAAATGTTCCCCCATCTTCCTGCAATTAATAAGTGTTCATGTATACTTAAGATTCTGTCTTAAAAGTAGTGGGTATCACAGCCAACCATCCTGAGGGAGTGAGTAGTTGGACCCATGGGTTAGGGATTATAGTCACAGAGGACATCAACCTCAACTGGCATAACACACTACACAAAAACATTGTTCTACATCCTACTTTGGTGAGTAGTGATTGGAGTCTTAAAAGCTGGCAAGCAGCTATCTGGATTCAACAATGGGTCTCTCCTCATCCAAAGCAAAGTAGAATGAAGAAAACCAAAGACACATAGAAATAATAAGTCCAAGGGACTAATGGACCATGGTAACCTCTGGCTATATGAACATGAAACCAGAAGAACTAGATGGTACCCAGCCACCACTGTCAACCACACAGAAAGGGATCAGTGCAGGAGATCCTGGATAGAGTGGGAGAACAATGTGGAACAAAACTCAAAATCACAAAAAAGACCAGGTTTACTGGTCTGACAGAGCCTGGCAAGACCCAAGACTATGGCCTCTAGTTATCCTTCAGGTCTGAAAATGCACTCGCTCCCATGGCTTCCAACCAAATGACAGGCAGGCATATAAAGTAAACATTTACATCAGATAGATACACTCCTTAGAATGATCAATCATGAGAGAATAGAAGGGCAGTATTTGCACAGGGAGATAGCTCAGGGGGCAGGAATGCATAGGAAAGGATACAGGGAAGAGGTAACTAGAGGGAGGAAGTGGGAAGAGAGCTATTACATTGTTGGGAATTGCAGTCAGTATCATGAAACAAAATGTGTATAAACTACTATATGGAAAATGAATTTGCTCTGTAAACTTTCACCCAAGCCACAGTAAAACATTTTTTTAAAATTAGTGGGCACCGTTTTATTAATATTTCTCCTTTTCATTTAGGTACCTTTCTTCTATGCTGGGTTCGATAATTCATTGCAATGGCCACAAAGAACTCCCAGACAGTACTCACGATTATGGTTTATTAGGGAAGTACCAGGTTACAATTTATGTCAGGAAAGCTCTCAGGATACAATTCTTTGATCAGGACAGTCACCCTTCTGCATGCCTCTCTGGCTCCTGGCCTCTTAGCCTAGCCTCTGCCCTGCTTGGGCAAGTGTTACAAAACTCTTTTCACTTTGCCAATAGGCGTACCTATTTGCACCCCACTCCACCAACAAGCTTCCTGCCCTAAGGGAATCAGCTTTCTCACTCCGTGTCTCTTGCCTCTTGATTCCTCTGCTGCTGTCTCAGCTGGGCATCTCTCAGCCAGGTTCTCTGCCAAAGAGATCTAGTGCAGGGATCTTGGGTCCAAGGATGTATTCCACTTCACCTCCAACTCTTCTCTCTTGATGATAATGAGATCCCCTCTTCTGCCTCTAGGGGGGCTCATTTTAAGCCCAGCAGCATAACAAAACTAACCAATCCTTACACTAGAGTTCCATATACCTTATTTGCATGCTCTCACCCAGTAATCTGGTGGGAGTCACAAAGACTATGGCTAGAAAAGCTATACCAAGAAATTCACTGTACCACAAATAGCATCAGTAGTCTTCAGGAGACTATTTGTTAAACCCTGCTTCACCCCTACTAAGGGATTTATAATCTCTCCAGGTTGTTCAACAACAAATGAGTATCATTCATTTTGAATACAATGGGAAATTGACTACATTGGATTTTATTTGATACCTTTGTTAAAGAATTCCCTCACTTTTCTGTCTTTAGAATAGGTCTTTCCTTTCCTTTTCTCCTCAACCTTCTTTCATTCAGCTCAACATCTGTCTCAGTGTGATGAGCAAGTATTGGGGATAGTTAGAAATTTAACCTCTTCACCTTCTGCTGCCACTGACTGCCACGGGCATCTGCTATAGCTGCATGTCTTCAGTGTCCAGCCCCTGGACAAGGAAAGAGAACCACAGTGAGATTTCAATCCCAGGCCCTAATCCTCACCCTCAAAGCTATAGCCTCCTGCTCAATTACCTAGCTCTCTACTGACCATTGTCTGTAAATCCCTAATCCAAAATGAGATTCTCACAGTATCCCCTGCACTTTCCACAGTTCATTTTAGTGAATGCATTTGATTGCAACCACCTTCTAGTACCCTGAAGTCAAATTACCTGGGTAAAGATTAGAGAGAAAGATGATCTCTATTTTCCTTTACTTTTTGGCACCATTAAGTCTGGAGGTAGACATGGGGACTTTATATATAAAGTAGCACTTTGTCAAAATTTTCCCCAACATGTCAATCACAATCCCTCAGGGGAGGGAATAAGAGTCCTGGGTTGGGAACAGGATGAGTGTTTACAGCATTTATTTCCAATGGTGGGAGGAGCACTCCATCTGACTATTTCTGTCCCTCCACCAATTAATTCATCCCATACTCCCTTAAGGAGCTCTGGTAGCATAATGCCTAAGGCACTTGACTGCTAACCAGAAGGCTGGTGGTTCAAACCCATCAGCCACTCCTCGGAACAAAGGTTGGGCAATCTACTTCCATAGTGATACTGCCTCAGAAACCCAAGGAGGGGTCGCTATGAGTTGGGTCTGACTCAACGGCACATAACAACATACTCCCTTAAGAAGCTGCATGGCTCAGAGTGTATTCTTTTACATTCCCAGCTGCTGCTGATGGATCAGTACTCTGCCACTCCTTAGACAACTGTCCTCCTCATTGCTGACCTTCATTCTCTGCTGAATACCTTATTACCTACTGGGTCTTTGGTACTAGATCTACCCCACTATACTAAGTGAAGCCTCATCCCCAGCCACATCCTCTTTGGCCTACTTAATGCCCTTTTGGATCCTCTACTCTATGGTGCTTTCATGCTTGGCTGCCAAAGGCAACATCAAGAACTGGGCATAGACTCCTCCAGGGAGGAAGGGTCTGGCAGAATGCCTCTTAGACAGGTAGAAGCACATACATGTGTGGCAGCAAGGAGGGAAGGAGAAACTAAGAAGTTATTCCAGGCTGCCATGAAAGGACTCAATGGTCAGGATTTGCTGGGACAACCCATCAGTGTTGACTGTTTTGTTCGAGGTCCACCCAAGAACAAGGAGATAAGGTGGAGAGGGGAGTGACTACCTTGGTCAAGGGAATATGAGTGGAACAGAACAAAAGTTTTGTGTAATGTCACTCTCATGGACCTCTCCCCTCTCCTGTTCCCTAGAGGTGACTGAAGACACAGCAGGAGTCCAGACCGGAGGCCACGATGACAGGTCTTCTGTTCAGGTGTTCTCTGCAGAGATTCCATTTGACCACGCAGCCTTGTAGAAATTGGGCTGGGTTAGAACTTGTGTTTATATTCAATGTCTTAAGTTTGGCTTTTTGGTTTCCAGTCCCAGTCCCTTCCGGGTCCCACAAAGAGTCCTCCCAATGCGGGCGGAGTCTCTAATCGCGGCTCCCACTGCCCCTGGCTCCCACTACCCCTGTCCGGGAGAAGGGGATCTGTTTTCCTATTACACCCTTCTCTCGCTTCTTCCCCGCTTCCCGCAGCTGCTCCACTGTTCTCACGGTCCCTATGCTCACCCAAGGCGAAATCCTCATCCTCACCATC
>NW_006921597.1:493723-516617 GCF_000298275.1 Orycteropus afer afer | reverse complement strand
ACCCCCAGCATCCTGAAGATCCAGCACATCCCCCATACTGCCTTTCGGTTCTAGCTCTCTTCTGTGCCACTCCGGCTCTAGGTACCACAAGAAACTGCCGTGATGGGGAAAGTTTGCCAGTCACGTTGTCCAATCAAAGGCCAAGTCTAAGTTACTTACCCTGCGCAGTTTAAATACGCAATGGAGGCGTGCCTACGTCGGGAAGATGACGGAGGTGAGCCGGTAGCCATCTTGGGCAGGTCGAGAAGTGGCTGCTGCCGCGCTTTGGGTGTCAATCTGTGGGGACTAAGGGGAGTCAGTGACTCCCCCTTCACTAAAGCCGCGGAGGAGGACTGCAGACTGAAGCACAGGCCTAATTTCTTTATTGGAGGTTTGCTTTCCGTCGCTTCTCACCCCATCTAGGAAGTGGGGGTTGAAAATGTACAGGTCTGCACCCTGTTCTGAGGTGCAGCCAGATATGTGATAGAAGCACATATTTAAAAAAATACTTAAGTCAGCAACGTTGGTTCAGAAAGTTGCTTTGGAACGTACTGGCAGCACGGAATATCTTAAACTAACAGACTTTGCTGCTGTTGAAATACAATTGGTGAGACTGGTGTAAAATTTTCTTAAAATTAAACTGTTCCCTAAGTCTCCTTACCACCTCAGAGGAGGAGTCGTGGCCTTGAAGAAAAAAGGGGCTTTCACTTTTTTTGAGGATGGTGCAGGTATTTCACGTCTGAAAATCAAGATTTGAGGCAAAACCCATGTTGTCCCCAAATTCTGTAATCCCAGTGTAGGCTTTAACACTAGTGGACTGTAGATTCACTTATTTATTAATTTATTAATCAAACCATTATGAATGCTTATCTGTAATATCAGCTGAGGTAATGGCAATACAGAGACAATTGCATTATCAAAAATCATTTCTATTATGAAAGTGATCATTGCTATCAGAGACAAACTGTTATGACAATACAAAGAATCTCTAATAGGACTCTGGCCTATTAGAATCTCTAATAGGACTCTGGAAGGAAGGTTGGGCAATCTACTTCTGTAGTGATACCTCCTGGAAAATCTAAGGAGAGGTTGCTATGAGTCCGGTCAACTACACGGCACATAACAACAACAATGTAAGAACGGGGTTTGCTTTTGAACTGGGCCTTCAAGGCTGAGTAATTTACCAGACGAAACAGTTGTATTGAAATGAGGAGACACAAATCCATTCTCTTAGTAGGTAGAGTGATTCTTTTCAAAATCAGTTGCTCACATGCCTGCTGAAAACCCTCCCTTGACTTTCTCTTGTACTTAAGATACAAATTTGCACAGCCTGCTCTGCATATGTCTCCAATGTCTTCCCCCACTACCGTTCTTCCCTTTACCTGCTTGCTACACTCTCCCTCAACTATAGCTTGCATGCTTCTTCCCATCTCAGTGCCTTTGCATTTTCTGTTCCTGATGCTCCTTCTTCGGCTCTTTACATGCCTTCGCATTCTTAATCTTTAGGTCCCAATACTACGGTCACCCAAAGGAGCCTGCTCCACCTTCCAGTTCTTCAACCTGTTTACTTCCATCACAGAACTTAAATCAGAATCTTTAATTACTTTTGTTTACTTTCTAACTTGTTTAATATCTGTTTTAGCAAAGACTCAGTATTTACAACTATATCTCAAAAGTTTATTTAGCTCAGTGCCTGGTTCATAGTAGACATTTGGTAAATATTTATTGAATGGATGACTATCAGAATGACAAGAAATTCTGTATGCCTGATGTTGTGTAACTGGAAAATAAAACTGGAAATAAGTTTAGGGTCAAAATAAATGCCAGGATTTGGGAATTTATCCTGTAGGTAAGAAAGTTCTCTACTTAAAATATCTAAGTATTCATGATCTTTAATATTTGCAAATAATCTTTTACCAAGTACTTCTTACTATTTATTTTAACTTAGTATTACTCCTTCAATAGACTAAACAAATTTACATTAAAAGAAAAATGTAATAACGATACCATAAATGGCAAACCACTATTTTTTCTACTACAACTTAAAGTGAAAGCATAACTATATATTTAAAATTAAAAAATGTTTGTCCATGTACCATCTAAAATCATCTCAGGTAACCAAAGTTTCACATATAAATTTTAGGAAACACTGCTGAAGGTGAAGGTAGCTAAGTGATGGTTTAAGCAAGGAAGTGACACAGTCACACATTTTAGAAAGAAATCTGAAGGTAATGTGGAGGGAGTTCAGAATGGAAACCAGTTAGGAAGCTATTACAGTGGACTAGTCCAGAAATCATAAGGTCATGAACTAGAGGAGGTAGAGTGAATGGATGACAGTAGGGAAGATGAGGTAAATCTGAAGTTTCTAGCTTAGATAACTAGTTAGCTAATGATTCTAGTAACAGATCTGGGGATTCCAAGAGTAGCAGGTATGTAGAAGATGAGTTTTATTTTGGACATGTGAGTTTAACGTTTTTGTGGCATATTCAGGTAATGTCCAATAGGTAGAAATATAGATAAAAAGCTCAAAACAGATAAGTACAGAAGAAATACATTTCAGAGCAGTGTATACAC
Organism: Orycteropus afer afer; assembly: GCF_000298275.1. Lineage (NCBI taxonomy): Eukaryota > Metazoa > Chordata > Mammalia > Tubulidentata > Orycteropodidae > Orycteropus > Orycteropus afer. The sequence goes on along the minus strand of NW_006921597.1, from coordinate 514,064 downwards.
TGGTGCTGAAGCCATCATACAGGTGAGCTTGCCATGGAGTGGGTAGAACTATTGGAGAAAGGGCCAAGGACAGAACCCAAGCTTCCCATACATTTAGAAAAGGGAGGAGAGGCTAGGCAGGCTCCCTTTTCCCAGCAGTACAATCTTGTTTCTATGATCCAAAAAAGCTACTCATAACTTCTTTTTTAGTATATATGTGAAAGTAAGGGTCATTTACTTTGGATGATTCATAGGTTTCAAGAAAAGAGTCAATCTGGTTCACTAGACAAAATTCTGTTTTTAATTGTATAAAGTCATACATAGAAAATACTGAAAAGATAAGAAAAACTTTTAACACCAAATAGATCAGGGAACAATTTTTCTCAAGTTCTTTGGGATCTTACTGGTTGGTATTCGAGAAAAATATTAAGTCCAGGAAGTATAAGGAAAAATTCTTTCACAATTCATATCCCTTAACACTTCTTCCCAAAGAGAGGTGCATAGGAGAAACTGGAAGGTTTATGACTTCTGGTTTATGAATAGAAATAAAAATAGAACAAACATCTATTTTTTAATGGATATTGGGAGCCTCTACTCTAGTTGTACAAGTTATTCATGGAGAAGGGGCTTGAAGAATTCAAGGAAGCTCCTTTCAAGCACTAATACAACTGTAGTGAGATTCCTTTATATCTGATCCCTTAAGTTCTGATCACCAAGATGATTTCAAAAGCAAGAAGGCTGCTTTACATCTTGCCCATATCTGATCCAAAAGAACAAACTGTGACCTATTTTCTAATCTATTTCTAAAAGCAAAGTCTAATTGTTAAATGGAAAGTCCAGTTGCCGGAGCATGAACATCCCAAGCTCAATTTAGAAAATGCACTGAGCAATGTAAAGGTATAAAGGAGATCACAGAGACAAGGGGAAAATATATTAGCGAAAATCCCAAAATGTTCTATAAAAGAATTTCCCAGGCAAGAGATGGAGGAGGAAGGACACAGAGAAGAGGTAACTACAGGGAGGAAGTGGGAAGAGAATTAGCAGTAACATTGTGAAGAATTGCAGTCAATGTCATAAGACAAAATGTGTATGAACTGCTGTATGGAAAATGAATTTACTCTGTAAACTTTCACCCAAATCACAATAAAAGTTTAAAAAAAAAAAAAAAAGAAAGAAATAGATAGGGGAACATCATAGCATTAAAATGCAACTAGCTGATCATTGATTCTCTTTCCCCTCCTGCAATCTTCCAAGGTTCCAATTAGAAAATGCCATAATACCAAAGTCTCATCTAATTTTCCTTATCAACTCATGCTCTAATAACCAATGTGGAGGAAGAGTAAAACATTGAAAACAAAGGAGAATTTAAGGTACGTACATTTAAGGTAATAAATAGCAGCAACTTGGTGGGAATGAGAGGAACATGACCCTTACCAAATTGGACAGATAATGTTTCCAAGGAGTGAAATGATGGGAGGAGAGGGAGAAGGAAGATCTAAGTACAGGGATTGACTAAGCTCGGTGAGCAGCAGACGAGGAGTGTTTTAACCTTATCCCCTTCTGTAATGTGCCATATACCTGGAAATGTAGAGTACTGACACAGTATAGATATGCCCAGGAGCAACCTAGATAGTTAAGCCCCATAAATTGTGTTTATAATTCCTGTTGTTCCTGGGCAGTTTTTCAGAAGTAATTTAAAAATAAGAAACCAGATATTAAGGCAAGCTTCAATAATAATGAAGCCTAAAGATAAAGTAGCATTTGAAGGCGGGGGAGAAGTAGGGTGTTAGGTGGTAGTTGTATCTAGGCTGGGGAAAATCTGATTACTGGAGGAACAACTTGATACCAAGCCAAGCAGGTCTAGCTCAAGATAAACCAAAGCCAAAGGCTTTATACTCAATACCCTGTTTGAATCCAAAAGAAAGTAAGGGAGAGGGGGAGGACTGACCACCTAATCTGCCCTTAGGCAACCTGTTCTTTTAAATAACAAAGATGTGAACAGTCAATCGTTTTGTACTACTGAAGTGACTTATATAGAGTTAATCTAGGAATTTGAGAGCCAGCAAAGTTCTAAAGACAGATTTCTTTTAAACTGGAGTGGGGATGTTTTAAGTGAAACTACATACAAAATCTGGAAATAAGAAATGGGATTTCTTAGCAAAGAGGAATCCAGGTGTAGAATTTATACATATCTATATATATATATCTATATATATCTATATTTGAAAGTATAAAATTGAAAAAGTATATACAGAAATCATCCTAAGTCTTAGGAAGAAGACATATAAAAAAGGACCAGGAGAGGATAGGGTATAAGTGAATGGATGCCTAGCAGTTGGAAGAATGCATATTGCCCAACTGCCCAGCAGCCAGCATGAGAATATCTTTCTTCTCCTTGTGGAAGCGCAGCTCCTTGCCTGCCAGCCGGGCTTCATCCAGCTCTCGCTCAGTGGAGGCCAGCTCTCTAGACAGTGCCCCTGGCACACTCTGCTCCCGGCTCACCCAGTCCAATGCCATTTGGTGGCGAATATCATCATCCAGGGCTCGGTGTGAATAATGTGCCAACACCTCCTAGTGGGGAAGGGGAATGTGAAGGTCACTGACAAATTAAAGGTTGCATCACGCTGATTAAGTGGGACTAGGAACTCCTAGCCTTGGAGTCCAAACTGAAATCAGCACCTAAAGTTCTAAGTTGATTCTTAAGGGGAAAGAACTTCCCAGTGGGAGAAACTAGGCAAGCAAAAGAATCAGTTAAGATTTGAATAGGACAGATTATAGGAGTGAAAATGGTGCTTACTTACATAAGGCTTCTAATATTCACAACCTGGTAACCACCGGCCTGCATTATTTCTAGCACAGCCAAAAACCAAACACTGCCATTGAGTCAATTGTGACTCATAATGACTCTACTGGGAAGACAGAACTGCCCCAAAGGACTTCCAAGGCTGTAAATCTTTCCAGAAGCATTATGCTCCCTTAGAACGCTGGTGGGTTTGAACTTTAGTTTGCAGCCAAATGCTTAACCACTGCATCACCAGAGATTGTATAACACAGCAGCCACTACGAAACAGCCCTCTGTCAGACTCCTCGTCACCCATAAAATCTCCTTACCTGCCGAGAGCACTGTCTTTCCCTCATGGCCTTAAGGCTGCCATTCCAGTGTAGCAGTTGAAAAACTGTCATTAGCTCCTGAGGGAAGAAGATATGAAATGCCAGGACAGTGATCTTAAAGTGGGAAGATGCATGAGAATTCCATGGGGAGCCTTCTACAATATGTATTTGTGAAAGCATTTCTCATTACCAATTCTGATATGCCCTTGGGAAAAGGAACATATTTATATTTTCAAAAACATTTGAATGCAACCTTCTCTCGCTTCCTTCCCATTTAAATTTCAGTGAATTAGAGATTAGTAGGAGGCGTTAACCATTCCTCTGGTTGGGAATACCAGACCTTAACTTTAAAATAGAGGCACTATGGAGACTACATGTTTTTTAAAATACTTATTAAAATCAGAAAGCACCTATTATTAGCAAAGGCAGTTTACTAAGATGGAATGCCATTTGTATTTGGAAAGTAGCAAGTAGTGAAGATGAGATTGAATGCAAAGTTTTCTAGGTAGAAATTTAAGGAGGTATTAGAATGGTTTTCTATTCAAGTGAGATCCAATCCAGGGAGAACCAATGCATAAAGTAATAAATTTTTACAAAATACATTTATATAGTGCTTTATTGATTATAAAGTCCTTTTTTGCAAGCAATTCTGAATAGTGCTATGGCCTGTGAGGTTACCCATCTAAAGGATCTAAAGGGAATGGAGAGAATAGCTTAATTAAGGGAAAAGAGTACAGGCCATGGAAGCAGGCTGACTCAGGTTATTAGAACCAGGGAAGTAGGTGGAACAGTACCTGGAACTCCAGCATTGACTTGCCCTTGTTGGATTCCAGCATGAACCGGAAGGCACCAATCCCAGTATTTGGGTTGTCAGCCTCCTCCCTGTTGCCCTAGTAACGGAGGAAAAGAAAAGACAAATAGGTTTTCAAACAGGATCTTTATTACCTAGAATAATGATGTCCAATCAAAATATGATGCAATCTGCATGTTTAAGTTTTCTAGTAGCCACATGCAAGTAAAAATAAACAGGTAAAATTAAACTTAATAGTGTATTTTATTTAGCCCAGTGTAGTCAGTGGCTGCAACGATGGGCTCAAGCATAGCAACCATTATGAGACTGGTGCAAGACCAGGCAGTGTTTTGTTCATAGGGTCACTGTGATGGTTATGTTTGTGTGTCACCTTGGTTGGGCAGCTGGTGGGAGTTATTCCCCATAATGAGACTAGCAATCAACTCCATGGTGGGATCTACCACAAGCAGCTGGGTAGCTACCTTTGGGATGTGGTCTGCTTCCTGTGTATAAGGAAAAGCCTTGGGAATGGTCTGTAGCCTATGGCACGCTTGGACCCTGCATGTAGCCATGTCGTTGCTCAGCAGCCTGCTATGCTCTGCCGACCTTAGGACTTACAATAGACTTGATTTAATGGCCTGCCGTGTGGTTTGGTAACACCAGGACTGTGCTTTTTTACTTGTCAACCTTGGGGCTTCTCAGCCTCAGCAGCCAGCAGCTGTCTGAGTGAAGAAACACCTCTAGCTCCAGTGGGCCGGGAGCAAGAGGCAGAGCTGGACCCCAAGGTTGAAGGGCTTTCACCCAGCCCCTAGAGCCTGGCACTTTGAACTTGGCTTAAAGCCTCCAAATTGTAAGAATAAACTCCTGTTTGTTAAGGTCATCCCATTTGTGGTGCATTCCTGTCAGAGCGGCACTAGGTAACCGGAACAGAATTTGGTACCGGGAGTAGGGTGCTGCTGTGACAGATACCTAATATGTGGAAACAGGAGTGGAGTGCGTCCTTGATCTGAGACCCTGGCAGAGAGACCCTGGCATACAGCATGACAGATGGCAGCAGCAGAGCCGAGAAAACCGTCATGAGACAGTGACAGCCTTACCAGCCCACAGAGGAGAAAGCTGGGTGCCATTGGGTAGATGGCTTCCTGGCAGAGTGGGTTGCCTTCAGGTGTTAATTGGTAGAGAAGACCGGCATAAAATGGAGTATCAGGTTGGCCAGCCCACGAAGCAAGAAATCCAGGTGTCTTTTGGGCAGAAAGATTTCTGACGGAGTGGTTTGTCCTCAGGCATTAATCAGCAGAAGCAGAGAGACCAAGGAAATGGAAGCAGAGCTGCCTCAGCCTGAAAGGGTAGGACCATGGCCTTTGGGGGTGGAACGACAGCAGCCCCCTAGGTTTCAAAGAGCCAGGCCTTCACCAACTCGGTTCTGGAGCGTGGGGCTGCTTGTTCGTGTGAGCCAGTGGGATGGAGCCATAGCCGCTGCCCAAGAGTGAGGGGGCAGGGCTGCCATGCCAAGAGGGAGAGGAACGGGGCCACCAGGCCAAGGGGGTGAGGTCACCATTCAGGAACTAGGGGACTGGAGCCACCCACTGGAGGAGACCTGTACAGATGCCACCCATTTAAGATCTGTACAGGTGCCAAGTTGAGAAGGGGTGAAACTGTGGTAGTTATGTTTGTGTGCCAACTTGGCTGGACCTGGTTGAGTGGCTAGACAGCTGGTGGTAGTTATTCCCCATGATGAGACTGGCAATCAACTCCATGGTGGGATCTACCACAAGCAGCTGAGAAGCTGCCTTTGGGATGTGGTCTGCTTCCTGTATATAAGGAAAAGCCTTGGGAATGGTCTGTAACCTATGGCATGCTTGGACCCTGCATGAAGCTGTGTTGTTGCTCAGCAGTCTGCTAAGCTCTGCTGACCTTGGGATTTACAATGGACTTAAGTTAGTGGCCTGCCATGTGGTTTTGGTAACATCGGAACTGTGCCTTTTTACTTGTCAACCTTGGGGCTTCTCAGCCTCAGCAGCCAGCAGCTGTCTGAGTGAAAAAATGCCTCTAGCTCCAGTGGGCCGGGAGCAGGAGGCAGAGATGGACCCCAAGGTTGAGGGGCTTTCACCCAGCCCCTAGAGAGCCTGGCACTTTGAACTTGGACTTAAAGCCTCCAAATTGTAAGAATAAACTCCTGTTTGTTAAGGCCATCCCATTTGTGGTATATTCCTGACAAAGCGGCACTAGGTAACCAGAACAGTCACCATGAGTCAGAACTGACTCAATGCCACCTAATAACAGCAAATATAATCATGGCACCTAACAACAACAACAAATGTAATCAAAACATTATTTCAACTGTATATAAAAATTTCCTATACTAAGTGTTTTAAATCTGGTGTCTGTTTTACACTTAGAGAACATTTCAAGTGCTCAATACCTATAGATGGCTACTGGCACCCTTATTGGTCAGCATAAACCTAGAAGGCTCCAAGACCACTGTTTTGGTTCTCTAGTGCTGCTATAACAAACATACCACAAGTGGATGGCTTTAACAAACAGAAATTTATTCTCTTACGGTTTAGAAGGCTAGAACTGAGCTCAAAGTGCCAACTCTAGGGGCTGAGTAAAAGCCCCTCGACCTTGGACTTCAGATCTACCTCTTGCTCCCAGCCTACTGGAGCTGGAGGCATCTCTTATCTGAGGCAGCTGCTGACTGCTGAGACTGACAAACCCAAAGTCAACAAGTAAAATGGCACAGTCTCAAGTATTAAGCAACACACCATGCTACTAGTTGAAGTCCAAAATCAGTCTCAAGATTGACAGACTAAAAAAGGGGGTTTACTGGTCTGATAGAGCCTGATGGAACCACTGAGACTATGGCTCCTAGCTGCCCTTCAGGTCTGGAATTGAACTCACACCTGTGACTTCCAGTCAAACAAAAGACAGGCATATGAGGTGAACATTTACACTGGGTAGATACACTGCTTGGAGAGAACAATCATGGGAGAATAGAAGGGCTGTGCATGCATAGGGTCAGGGGGCAAGAGTGCATGAAGGGAACATACCATACAAAACATTGTTCCACCTCCTACTGTGGCGAGTAGCGACTGGGATCTTAAAAGCTAGCAAGCTGCCATCTAGGTGCAATGATGGGTCTCTCCTTGTTCAGAGCAAAGAAGAATGAAGAAAACCAAAATTCATGGAAACAATTAGTCCTAGCGACTGGTACACCATCTGATCTGCAGCCTATACGACTATGAAACCAGAAGAACTACATGGTGCCCAGCTACCACTGTCATCTACTTGGAAGGGGATCTATGGAGGAGATCCTTGATAGAGAGGGAGAACAATGTGGAACAAAACTCAAAATCATTTGGAGGAAAAGAAAAAGGAGGGGGGACCAGGTTTGCTGGTCCGATAGAGCCTGGTGGAACCACTGAGACTATGGCCCCTAGCTGCCCTTCAGGTCTGGAATTGAACCCACACCTGTGGTTTCCAGCCAAACAAAAGACAGGCATATGAGTGAACATTTACCTCAAGTAGATACTCTGCTTGGAGAGAACAATCATGGGAGAGGGAAGAGATGCTTATGCACAGGGAGACAGCTCAGGAGTCAGGAGTCCATGGAGGGATGGACACAGGGAAGAGGTAACTATGGGGAAGAGGTGGGAGGGGAGCTGTTGCATTGTGGTAAATTGTAGTCAATGTCATGAAACAAAGTGTATGTGAACTGCTATATGGAAAGTGAATTTTCTTAGTAAACTTTCACCCAAATCACAATTAAAAAAAGAAAAATAAAAAGATTCACAGACAACATGGCAGGCCACTGAGATGAAGACTCAGCCAAATGTAAGATCTATATGTGCCAAAAAGCTAGAGACCTTTCTCAAAGCATCATCTTATATACTGGAAGCAGACCACATCTATAAAGCAGCTACTCAGCTGCTAACAGCAGATTCCAACATGGAGTTGATTACCAATCTCATTGTGGGAAATAACTAAATCTTGCTGCCCAGCCACTCAAAACTGGGCCTACCCAAGTTGACACATAACCTTACCTACCACAGCCATCACACGTTTTAACTGGGGTGGTAGGTAAAGTTTAATCTGATTTTTCCTATTTTACAAAGGGGAAAACCATGATTTAGCCAAAAGAACAGAGTGAGTAAATTTAACTATAGGATTGGACTACCCTTGAGGACAAGTCAGTAAATGCAGTTTAAAGGGAAATAGTAGGAGCCAGAAGCATAGAAAATTCTGGATAGAAATCTGGCCTTTGGACATCTGCCTAGTGTGTCTTCTATTGGTTACCTGATGCTGCAGCAGCAGGTAGAACCAAGATGTTGTCCCACCTTTAAGCCTAATGTGTGTGAAAGGTAATACACCAAAGATGTTAAGAACATGTTCTACTAGTCACTTGGCCTTAGTGAAGTCATTTAACCTCTTTTCCTCAGTTTTTCATCTGTAAAATGGGAATAATCACAGACATGCCTTATGGGGTTGTTTTGAGGATTGGATAAATTTAATACAGTAAAACCTTGCCGAAAGGGTTAAGTGTGATGTAAAAACTTCAGTTGTATAAAATTGTACAATTGTGGGTACATTGTTGTACTAGTCCTGATATATAGTTACACAATCCAAATCCATCTGATATGAGCTTAGTTTGGTGCCAGTTGATGGTGGTTTTTCTCTTTGGCTTAAATATTATTGGGGATAATTCCAGATCTTGGGGCTGAGTGGGACTTCCAAAACAGAGGCATCGCATAGTTTGTTTGTGTCAACCTGAACTGGGCAAATAGGGCCAGGAGACTAGTGGGAACACAGGTACTCAGTTTCTTCCTACTACTTCCTGAGAAGTTGCCTCCTCTTTCCATCCAGTTCCATACATCCCTGCTCCCAGGGTAATACCAAAGAATGCTAAGGAACTTCAGGGGCCTACCCTTAGAACCACACCCTGAGTTTGGACTTCTAGCCTCCTGAACTATGAGAAAATAAATTCCTGTTCTTTAAAGGTACCCAGCTGTAGAATTGTTTGTTATAGCAGCCCTAGGTAACTAAGACATCTTGATCTATGGAATCAGCCAGCCCTGAAATCTGCCCTACTTGTGGACTTCCTGCTGTGTGAGATAGTAAGTTCCTTCATTTATTTCCCTAAGTCATCTTGAAGTGAAATTTTCCATTATTTGCACCCATAGCCATTTAAATAAAAAATATACTAAGCACTTAAATATCTCTTTTATTCTCATGTGTTAAGTATTTATTCTCTATGTATTCTCTATGTGTTAAGTATAATTTTCATCATATTTTCTAGATGAGGAAACTGAAACTTAGATTAAATAACTTGCTTAAAGTCGCATGGATAGTAGACATCATTTCAAAACAATGAATTCTCGGTCCATGCTCATAATCACTGCACATCCTGCTTTCCATAATCCAAAATAATGTTTCATTTTATAATACCTGAGGTATTACATGTATTATATGTAGTAATAAATGTACTACTTTACTAATTTTAATTGCCTTTGATTAATATAGAAAAAGAAAAACAGATGAGTCTTAGGTAACACAGAAAAGCCAAGGTGATTTTAAATATTTGACAAATAATCCACAGAACAGATAACTGAGGCAATTTAATATATGTAATTATATCTTCCACAACAGTTAAGTGCTCAGCTGCTAACTGAAAGGTTGGTGGTTCAACCCACCCATTGGCTCCAAGGAGAAAGACTTGGTGTTCTGCTTCTGTCAAGATTGCAGCCTGAAAAACCCTATGGAGCAGTTCTACTCTGTCACATGGGGCTGTTATGAGTCAAAAGCTACTTGAGAGCACCTAACAATAACAACAATAGTAAAAGCAAAAGGAAGAGACCAGCACAGTGACAATGGGGAAAGGGAGGACACAGAAATGTATACAAAAGGTATAGACAACAGAGGCAAATACTATTACATGCACAATACTGCATTACCACTGGTACCAAACCCCAGCCTATGGGTAAATGCATAGACAGGTGAGAAGATCAGGTGGGGGTAGGTGAACAGGAATAAACTCAAGACCAAGGATAGATTTAGCTGAAGATAATCTTACATATGTACTTGGGCTACAAAATTATCCACATATATTACAGAAGCAACAAAGGACAAGGTTGAAGAAGCTTCTCAGAGACAACCAAACACCTTGAGGGAGAGAATCACTGGGCCTGTGGGCTTAGGACCATAGTCTTAGGCAACATCATGCTCAACTGGCACAACATAGTACATAAAAATCTTTTTCTCAATGATTCTACAGGTATATTTGTATGTTCTATAAGAATTCCCAGGTGTATACTAGAGCTGACAAGGGACAAGGTTGTAGTCACTTCTTGGTCACAGCCAGCTACCCAGAGGGATCGAGTAGTTGAACCTCTGGGCTCAAGACCATAGTCAAGTTCATGTGAATGATCAGAATTCCCAGGTGTATAGTAGAGATGACAAGGGGCAAGGTTATGGTCATTGCTTGGTCACAGCCAGCTACCCAGAGGGACCGAGTAGTTGATCCTGTGGGCTTGGGACCATAGTCGCAGGGGACATCAAGTTCAATTGGGATAACATACTATACAAAACATTGTTCCACCTCCTACTTTGGCGAGTAGCGACTGGGATCTTAAAAGCTAGCAAGCTGCCATCTAGATGCAACAACGGGTCTCTCCTCGTCAAGAAGAAAGAAGAAAACCAAAATTAATGGAAACCATCAGCCCTAGCAACTAGTACACCATCCGATCTGCAACCTATACAACTATGAGACCAGAAGAACTAGATGGTGCCCAGCTACCACTGCCATCCACTTGGAAGGGATGTAGGAGATCCTGCATAGAGAGGGAGAACAATGTAGAACAAAACTCAAAATCATTTGGAGGCAAAAAAAAAAGAAGGTGGGGACCAGGTTTGCTGGTCCAATAGAGCCTGGTGGAACCACTGAGACTATGTCCCCTAGCTGCCCTTCAGGTCTGGAATTGAACCCACAACTGTGGTTTCCAGCCAAACAAAGTACAGGCATGTGAGTTAAACATTTACCTCAAGTAGACACACGCCCTGGAGAGAACAATCATGGGAGAAGGAAGGGCTGCTTATGCACAGGGAGATAGCTCAGGGTGCAGAAGAGTATGAAGGGATGGACACTGGGAGGAGGTAACTATGGGGAGGAAGTGGGAGGGGAGCTGTTGCATTGTAAATTTTGGTCAATGACATGAGACAAAGTATATGTGAACTGCTGTATGAAAAGTGAATTTACTCTGTAAATCTTCACCCAAATCCAAATAAAATTTTTTAAAAAAAAGAAGACCATAGTCGCAGGGGACATCAAGCTCGATTGGCATAACATACTACACAAAACACTGTTCCACTTCCTACTTTGGCAGCTAGCGACTGGGATCTTAAAAGCTTGCAAGCAGCCATCTAGATGCACAATGTTTTTTTTTTTTTTTTTTTTGCACCCATAGCAAAGAAGAATGAGGAAAACCAAAGATTCATGGAAGCAATTAGTCCAAGCAACTGGTACACCATCCGATCTGCAGCCTATACAACTATGAGAGCAGAAGAACTAGATGGTGCTTGGCTACCACTGTCAACCACTAGGAGGGGGATCTATATAGGAGATCATGGATAGAGAGGGAGAACAATGTGGAACAAAACTCAAAATCATTTGGGGAAAAAAAGGGGGGGGACCAGGTTTGCTAGTCTGATAGAGCATGGTGGAACCAATGAGACTGTGGCCTCTAGCTGCCTCTCAGGTCTGGAATGAACCCCTACCTGTGGCTTCCAGCCAAACAAAAGACAGGCATATGAGGTGAACATTTACATGAGATAGATACACTCCTTGGAGAGAACAATCATGGGAGAATAGAAGGGCTGTGTATGCACAGGGAGACAGCTCAGGGGGCAGGGGTACATGGAGGGATGGACACAGGGAAGAAGTAACTATTGGGAGGGAGTGGGAGGGAGCTGTTGCATTGGAGTAAATTGTAGTCAATGTCATGAGACAGTGTATGTGAACTGCTGTATGGAAAGTGAATTTGCTCTGTAAACTTTCACTCAAATCACAAAAAAAAAAAAAAAAAATCTTTTTCTACATCCTACTTTGGTGAGTAGCAACTGGAGTCTTAAAAGCTTTCAAGCAGCCATCTAAGATGCAACTATTGGTCTCCTCTCATCTGGACCAAAGAAGAGTGAAGAATATCGATATCATTTGGAAACAATTAGTCTAAATATATGACAGACTACGAGGACCTCAGCCTTCATGACCCTGAGACCAGAAGAACTAGATGGTGCCCAGCTACCAATGCCAACCACTTGGAAAGGGATCAAAATTGGAGACTCTGGATAGAGTGGGAGGAAAAATGTGGAACAAAATTCAAAAACCCAAAAATGACCAGAATTACTGGTTGGATAGAGACTGGTAGAGCCCAGAGACTATGGCCCTGGGCCTGGAAATGGACTCACTTCAATGGATTGGCTCTCAGCCTAACAGTAGAAAGTCCTACAAGCAGAACACCTACCCCAGGAAGATGCACCCATCTACCCTAGGGAAATACACCCCTTGGATCAATCAGGCATGAGATATCAGAGGGGCAGAATTCACATACAGGGAAAAGTGGACAGACAGGAATGCATAGATAAGAAGGGCACAGGGAAGGGGTAGTCACAGGGAAGAGATGGGAGGAGAGTTTTTATGGTTGGGGATTATAATTGGGGCCATGGAATCAAATGTTCATGAACTGTTGAGAGTAAAACGAATCTGGTTTATAAATGTGCACCCAAATCACAATAATAAATAAATAAATAGCAAAAGGAAGAGAAACAGAAAATTGGTCTGACTTTATCACACTACCAGTGAATTTGTGGAGAGGGAGAAAGGTAGTTTTAATTTTTAAGACGCCTAAGCTAAAAAAAGTACAGATGTTTGCTTGTGTTCCGGTCTTGGTTCTACCATTTACTAGCCATGTCACTTCACGCAAATTACTTCACTTCTGTGTTTTCAGTATTCTCATCTGTAAAACAGGTCTAATAATAGTACTTATACCTAACAGGATTGTAGTTATGATCAAAGGAGATAACATATACTTAAGGTACCTAAAACAATACCTGGCACAAGGTAAATATTCAGTTAGGATTATAATTATTCTTTTCATCATCATTTGAAAGAACAGATGTTATTTTTAAAGAGAGCAAATAAATTATCCTCATATCTTTAAAAGGAAAAAAGACAAGACACTATCACAAAGGACTTCTTTATTACTAGGATAAAGTAATGGAGACAGGAGACAAGTAAGAAGAAAACAGAGGCATATTTAAAAAAAAAAAAAAAAAATGAAAAAAACCACCACTGAGGCACTGCAGGAAAAAGGGACTAAGTCTTAAACCAAAATTGGGAAAAACAAAATTCAAGCTCAGATTTTATTTTGGAATATTACTAAAAAAAAAACAAACTCACTGCGATCAAGTCAGATCTGACTTCTAGCGACCCCTTGTTGGGTTTCTGAAGTGATATCACTACAAAAGTAGATTGCCCAACCTTCCTTCCAAGGAGTGGCTGGTGCGCTTGAACCATCAGCCTTCTGGTTAGCAGTCAAATGCCTTAGGCACTACCACCAGAGCTCCCTTGGAGTATCACTAAAATTCCATAAATCTTCAATTAAAAGTTTCTAGATAACAGACATCGATGAAAACTACAACATAAAGAATTGGAGACAGGCATATGGTGCATGTAACACAAAAGACTGACAGAGAATAAACAGGAAGAATAGAGACATAAGCAGGAAGAAAAAGAATTCATGCTCTGGTCCCTAGTAATTTACAAGACTTCTTAACCAGCCAGTTTTCCCATCCCCCACTCTCCTTCCTTCCAACTCCAAGTAACTTACATTGAAAGATGCCAGGGCCTCAGAGACACTCTTCTCAATGAACTCATCAGTGATTCTCCGGGAAGGATGTTCATTAAACACAGAGTTCATTAGTGCAATCTTTGCAGCACTCCGCCGGGCCTCAGCTTTTGTGGGGCAAAACTAGGCAGGGGAGAGAGAGAATATGTGTCGATATGTGTCTGAGAGAGAAGGAGAAGGAGTGGGAGGGGAATACTTGGCATAGAAGACACTTGGACTCTGGATAAATCAGTTGTGTTCAAGACACTCTCCAAAGTTTTTATTGTAAAATGGCTGGGGCTTGTGGAAACACAATTTTGAATCGACATCCTGAAGTCATTAAGGAGCTGGAGACTGCTAAAGCCCACACTAAATTGAATGCAGAATAAAGAAGGCTGCTGAAATCAGCATATAATCAACAGACATGAAAAATACCCCTGTTTAAATTGTCCACAGAATTAATTACTCAAAAGCCAGATTTCTAGGCTTCTTATTAGAAATCTCTATGTTTTTCTCTTGTTCTGTAGATAAGCAAGGTTTTTTTTAATCCCTCTAGAGAAACCAGGATTAGAATGAAGCCATGCTGAGACTGCTTCTGCAGAGAAGGCCACTACTCTCCATCACAGGCACCCGTCTGAGATTCTTGGACTTCACTTTTAGCTGTGAGCAGGCATTTGTCCAATAATGTAGTAAGCCAAAGGAGCTATCCCTGTTCAGAGTCTAAGGTCTGAAGAAGGAATTTATACTTTTTCATATTTTTCAGTGGAAGCAAGGAGGAAAGGGGAAGGAAAGCTGACTAGGGAAAGCAAGAAAAGATGAAAAATTAGTTCATGTTTTTCCGTTGTATCGAACACAGGGATCACAGAACAAGTCTGATTCTGAGAAGTTTTGAATCACTCAACTTCAAATCCCTAGGCACCATAGTATTCCTTTATAATTCATCTTCACTGGCTACCTCAAAGGCCTCTGTGGTCATTTATGATTAGGACAAAAGGAAAGGAAGAAAGTGATGATACAGTTTAAAGAAAAATAGAGTAGGATATGTTCACTATTAACCATTCTTAATATTGAAAGTTAACTAACAACTCTGAGGCAAGAGCATACAGAGCTTGGTACATTAACTTGCTTCTTCAATTTCTGTTTGTACTTCTCTATTCACTAGCCTGCTGCCCCATCTACTATAATAGCACCATTTTTGGAAAAGTAATTTTTTAAAAATACATTTTATTGAAATATAATTTATGTACAATGAAATACACAAAACTAAAGTGACATGGGTCAATGCTTTTTTTTTTTTGCAGTGTTCCTTCCCCTCCCCTCCTACCCCTGGTGACCAACAAAGAAAGTTTCCTTCCATATATAAACCTTTCCTTGACTTTTTACAATAATAAACTAATACTATATTTGTCCTTCTGTGATTGACTTATTTCACTCAGCATAATGTCCTCCAAGTTTATCCATATTATGTGGTATTTTGCAGAGTCTACATTATTCTTTAGTGTTGCATAGTATTCCATCGTGTGTATGTACCATAGTTTGCTTATCCATTCTTCTGTCGATGGGCACGTAGGTTGTTCCCATCCTTTTGCTATTGTAAATAGTGCTGCAATGAACATGGCTGTGCATCTATCTGTTCTTGTCCTGGCTCTCACTTCTGTAGGATATATTCCTAGTAATAGGATTGCTGGGTCAAATGGTATTTCTAATTCCAGCTTTTTAAGGAATAGTCATTCTGCTGCTTTTTGAAAAAGTAATTTGTGAAGAATACCACTGGGAGAAATTTCACCTGCCAAAATGGAATATAAAAGGTATAAGCTAAAAGAGGCCAAATAGATGATTCCACCCTTTCAAAAAACAATAGAAATCAAATTACTATAATGGTTTAGTTATGGACATCACTATAAATATTTAAAATCCTTATTCAACAATGTGAAGAAGTAAGAGAAAGAAGGAAAGAACTTACTCTCTGAGAAGAGAAAGCATAAACATTAGTCATTCTGGACATAATATTTATTTCTCAGAAACAGCTGGGATTCTGAGGAAAAAAAATTAGTCACTTGATTTGAAATGAAGCTTTCTTAAGATTATTTCTGTTTGAGGCAGGAACTGAGCTGCAGTTGGGTTTTATATTTTTTATGTATAGTCCCTACTATGTGCAAAGCTCGGAGTTAGGTGGTAGGGATTTAACACTGAGCAAGAAAGAAGACAGGCATGATCTCTGCCCCCATGGAACATACTCTACTAAGAGAGATAGACAATCAATTACAGTATGTTGTGATAAGTAATATGATAGCGAAGGTTCAAGGTACTATGGAAGCACATAGCAGGGGGCCTAATCTTGTATAAGGGTTGGTTACACAAACCATATGGAAAACAGAACAAAGGTTATCTGTTTTCTTCTCTAACGTCCTGTTCAGACTCTTAGGTTGACAATTCAGAAGGCTACCTTGCTGTCTTCAATGTACAAAATCCATCTTTGATGATAATATCCAACTAGTCAAATGTCTCAGTACTACATAACAGCAAGGGCTTTTTTCATCATCATGTATTACAGGTCCTTCGTATAATTATACAATTTTAGTACTAGAAAAGGCTTCAGAAATAATCTAGCCTATCTCCTTCATGTTATAGATAGGGAAAGGGAGGCCCAGAGAAGCTACCTGAATTACCAGCTGGCAATTGTCAGGGAAATGCGGATTTGGATCTCCTAACTTTAGATAAGTACTATTTCCACCATACATAGTCCCTCCCCTTTGATCTTTGATCTCTTAGAGAACTCAGAACACTTCTTTCTTTGGTAATTGCCTGTGGAAAAGGACTAGGGGTAAGGATATTACTTTAAATCCTCAAAAAGAGATGGCAGGAAGTTGGAATGCAATAACGGAAGCTAGCTCAAAACAAAGGTTGGGCCTAGTAGTCTGATATATACCGAGTAAAGGCATAGTCCTAACTGTTCAGATTCAAAATGGGTTTGAGTTTTTGCAGCTTCAAAGAAAAGCATACTACTGAAGTTCTCTTGTGGTTAAATGAACCTCAGATGCTTGCAAGAATGTTATACCCAGAATTGCCCAGGTCCTCAAGTATCTGATTTCAGGCAAAAAATGTAATGGCCAAAGTGATGGAGAAAACCATTACTAGCACCTAAACATTTATCTTTGCTACTGCTGCATGGCAACTCTTACCTGGAAACTCCCAAAGCAACTTCCCCCAGGTAGGGTGACATAGCAGACATATGGAGGGCTGTTGGAGGGCACCATCTCATAAACCACTAGAGCCCCATTCTTCAAGTCAGCCCCACGGGACTGCTTCATCTGCCAGAATTCCTGAAGTGCCTCCACCACATTCACTACAAAAAGAGAAGTAGTTAAATTGAACAATGAGAACACCTCCAAGTGGTGCTGTACATGAATAAGTACCTAGCCTAATAAGTACCTAGCTCCTCATCCATCACCATTTAAAAACATTTAATAAACCCAGACTATGAGTATACCCATTTGTACAGGAAAGGAAGACCTACTCTCCTCCCACACCTCCCTATTCATCCCAGATGCCAAAGGAGAATAACTTAGAGGCAGAGTTTCTTAGGCCAGCAGACCACTGTCACTGCCTGATGAAATGCAAATAGATTATCTCACAGGCAGTCGGCAGGCCTAGAAAAATTCAGTGAGCACTTACTAGACGTCAGGCAGCATTTCTCTAAGTGCTTTACCACTTAATTATACTAATTTTACAGATGAGGTAACTGAGGCATAGAAAGGTTAAGTAACTTGTCCATGGCTATAACAGCTGCATTCAAATGCAGGCAGTCTTGGTTCCAGAGTCAGTGTTCTTAGCCATTAAGCAAACTCCTTCTCAAAGAAATATGGCTCTATTAGCCTTTCTCCAGCCTATGCTTCCTGTGAGCAAACCCACGATCAGATTCCTTTTCCATCTGGTCACTACCCGCATATTCTATGGGGAGGAGAGAAAGAGAGAGTCTCTTCTGAAATTTCTATACTGATTATGGAGGAATTATTTGTTGGGAGACACTCCTCTATCATTCTCTCATGCTCCTTCATACCTTGCTGAGTATGGCAAGAATATAAGACCATGATTATCTTTACCTGAGCCATTTCTTGGAATTGTGTTTCCAGCAAGAAACTTTAACGAAAGTTGGAAATAGACATACTATTTGATCTAGCCATTCCATTACTAGGTATATATACTAAAGAAGTGAGAGCCATGACAAGACAGATATATGCATACCCATGTTCACTGCAGCACTATTTACAATAGCAAAAAGTTGGACACAATCTAGGTGTCCATCAGCTGAGGAATGGATAACCAAACTGTGGTACATATACACAATGGAATACTATGCGACCCTAAAGAATAATATAGAATCTGCAAAACACTGCATAACGTGGATGAACTTGGAGGACATTATGCTGAGTGAAATAAGTCAATCACAAAAGTACAAATATTGTATTAGTCCGTTATTGTAAAAGTCAAGGAACAGTTTATATATGGAAGGAAATTTTCTTTGTTGGTTACCAGGGGTGGGAGGGGAGGGGAGGGAACACTGTTGGATAGGTAGAGATAAGTACTGATTTGGGTGAAGAGAAGGGCAATGTACCAAATGTGAGTGATCAACATGGTGGCACTGAGGAAGAGGAAGACATAGAGAGGTACATGGGAGGTGCAGACAACAAAGATGAACCCTTTTGCACATTCAGTACTGTGTTGTCAGTGAAGGCAAACACGGGTATATGGGTGGATAGATGGGTGTACAGGCTGAACTAGTAGGTATGTCTATGCAGCAGGGAGTGTACCCAAGACCATATATAGGGTTGGCAGACAATGGTTCTACAAGTGTATTGTATGTTCTGTAAGAATTCCCAGAGGTATAGTAGAGCTGATAAGGGACAAGGTTGTAGTCACTTCTTGCTCACAGCCAGCTACCCAGAGGGAGCGAGTAGTTGAACCTGTGGGCTCGAGACCATAGTTGCAGGGGACATCAGGTTCAATTGGCATAACATACTGCACAAAATATTGTTCATCTCCTACTTTGGTGAGTAGCAACTGGGATCTTAAAAGCTTGCAAGCAGCCATCTAGATGCAATGATGGGTCTCTCCTCATCCAGAGCAAAGAAGAATAAAGAAAATCAAGGATTCATGGAAAAAATTAGTCCTCGTGACTGGCACACCATGCGATCCTCAGCCTATACGACTATGAGACCAGAAGAACTAGATGGTACCCGGCTACCACTGTCAACCACTCAGAGGGACATCTATGTCATCTATGTAGGAGATCCTGGAAAAAGTAGAACAATATGGAACAAAACTCAAAATCATTTGGGGGAAAAAAAGGGGGGGGCCAGGTTTGCTTGTCTGATAGAGCCTGGTGGAACCATTCAGACTATGGTCCCTAGCTGCCCTTCAGGTCTGGAATTGAATGCACACATGTGGCTTCCAGCCAAACAAAAGACAAGCATAAGAGTTGAACACATACCTGAGGTAGATACACTCCTTGGAAAAAACAATCATGGGAGAAAGAAGGGCTCTTAATGCACAAGGAGATAGTTCAGGGGGCAGGAGTGCATGGAGGGCTGGACACAGGGAAGAGGTAACTACCGGGAGGAAGTGGGAGGGGAGCTGTTGCACTGGGGTAAATTATAGTCAATGTCATGAGACAACATGTGTGTGAACTGCTGTATGGAAAGTGAATTTGTTCTGTAAACTTTCACCCAAATCACCATTAAAAAAAAAAAAAAAGAAAGAAAGAAAGAAACTTTAAGGGATGAAGTAAGTCTTCCTCTGCTTGCTATAAGATGGCAGATCCCCCAAGCTCAGTGTTCCTCTCCTATAACTCAACCCATGGCATATGAAGGCATCCATCTGAGCCCCCGATGCTGGACTTGGGAGGCCAGGGGAACCAATGCAAACAAGCATGATGCTCATACTATTTGTTTTATTAGGAGTATTAAAGTCCTTTTTCTCTGAACCAGAAGTCTTGTGATTTCTGTCAGCATCCATGAAACAATAACCAGCTGCAGTGTAGTAAATTACTTAGTGTGGCTTTTCTAGCCATAACTCTTTGTAAACTCTGTGGTGGAATTTGCTGTGAGCAACTGAGGAGCTCCTGATTGTAAAAGTTATCCTCCTGGGGTATTTCTGTTGGGCGCAACACAAAGCAATGTTCTGGGAGGTTCCTGCTCTCTCTCAGGTGCTTAGAATTGATGTTATGATTCTAATGTTATGTTATGATTGATTAGTTTGGCCACTCTGCCAGGCTCAAAAGGAGGCCTCCTAGAGGCAGAAGAAGTCTCTCTCTAACTGCTGGCTGAGGAAGGACCTGCCCCCGGAGAGACACGCGCTGCAGGAGAGAGACGCAAGAGACATGCATTGCTTAACATACTATACAAAACATTGTTCCACCTCCTACATTGGTGAGTAGCAACTGGGATCTTAAAAACTAGCAAGCTGCCATCTAGATGCAACAATGAGTCTCTCCTCGTCCAGAGCAAAGAAGAAAGAAGAAAACCAAAATTAATGGAAACAATCAGTCCTAGCGACTGGTACACCATCCGATCTGCAACCTATA
>NW_006921597.1:492548-493398 GCF_000298275.1 Orycteropus afer afer | reverse complement strand
GCTGCTTATGCACAGGGAGACAGCTCAGGGCGCAGGAGAGTATGGAGGGATGGTCACTGGGAAGAGGTAACTATGGGGAAGAAGTGAGAGGGGAGCTGTTGCATTGTGGTACATTGTGGTCAATGACATGAGAAAAAGTATATGTGAACTGCTGTATGGAAAGTGAATTTGCTCTGTAAATCTTCACCCAAATAACAATAAAAAAAATAATAAAATATATATTAAAAAAATAGTAATAGCAGCATACAACAATAAAAAAAGAGAGAGAGAGACATGCATTGCTGAGAGAGACTCTGAGGGACATGCACTGCTGGGAGAGACTGTGAGAGATGGCGGGCTGGGAGAGAGACTAAGCATTTTTCCTGAACTTGAATTGTAGCTTGGTGCTTCCCTAATAAACCCCATAATCTGTGAGTTCTGTGTGGCCACTGCAGTGAAAATCAAATCCAGGAGAGAGGTGGTAGGTGCTTTGGGGGAAGGGCTAGAGGGAGGTAGCATGTCTGGCCTCGCAGGAATAGGCCTTGGGTTGTTGATAGTGACTCTGTCTTCCTCTTGTGGGGTTAGAGGAGGTCAGAACATGTGGCCTCCTTGTCTTTTTTTAGCACCAGCTAACTTATTAGTTGTAAATTGGATAAAATCAAACTCTAGACTTGACATTGTACTCCAGAACATTTCTTTCCATCCTTTAATATTTGGGCTCAGTCATTCCACAAAAATGTATTGAGTACCTACTTGCAGTGTAGTAAATTACTTAATGTGGCTTTTCTACCCATAAGTCTTTGTAAACTCCAAGGTGGGATTTTCTATGAGCAACTGAGGAGCTCCTGGTTGCTGAAGTTGTCCACCTGGA
>NW_006921597.1:417550-492133 GCF_000298275.1 Orycteropus afer afer | reverse complement strand
GCCACTGCAGTGAATTATCGAACCCAGGAGAGAGGTGGTGGGTGCTTTGGGAGGAACGGTTGGTAAAAGGGCTGGAGGGAGGCAGCATGTCTGGCCTTGTAGTAATAGGCCTTGGGTTACTGCTGGTAATCCTGTCTTCCTCTTGTAAGGTTAGAAGAGGTCGGAACATGTGGCCTCCTTGGCGTTTTTGCACTACTCTGTGCTAGACTCTTTTGGAAGCTCAACTATACATGGTTTCTTATGTAGCTTACAATCTAAAGAGGAAGAGAGATGTTAATCAAGTAATCTCAAACAAATGTAAAGCTGTAACTGTGGCTGGCAAGTGCTATAACAGAGTGGTAAACCAAAAACAAACTCACTGCCATTGAGTTGATTCTGACTCATACTGACTCCCACTGGGTTTCCAAGGCTGTAAATCTTTACGGAAGCAGACTCCCTCATCTTTCTTCTGCAGAGCATCTGGTGGTTTGAACCAACAACCTTTCGGTTAGCAGCAAATGCCTTAACTACACCACCAGAGCTGCTTATAAAGGAATGGTATATGGTGGGAAATGTTCTGGGAACAAAGGCCAAAGAAAGGTATCCTGAGAAGGTGATGTTTAAGCTCAGATATGAGAGATAAGTAGGAATTCACAAAGCCAGGACTGAGCAGCAGGAACAGCACGTGTAAGGGCTCTGTGGCAGCAATGAACATGGTAAATGTTTTAGTTACCTAGTGCTGTTATGACAGAAATACCACAAGTATGCGGCTATAACAAGAAATTTATCTTCTCACAGTTTGGGAGGCTGAAAGTCTGAATTCAGAGTTATGGCTCCAAGGGAAGGCTTTCTCTGTCGGTCGACTCTGGAAGAAGGCCCTATCTCTTCAGCTTCTGCTTCCTGGCTCCTTGGAAATCTCCATGTGTTTTGCATCTATTTTACCCCATTTCTTCCTCTAACTTGTTTAATCTTTATATCTCAGAAGAGATTTTTTAAAGAATACTCTACACTAATCCTTTCTCATTAATATATCAAAGACAACCCATTTCCAAATGGGGATTATAATCACAGGATAAAACCCAAAACCAAATTCAGTGCCAACAAGTGGATTCTGACTTATAGTCAACCCCCACTGGGTTTCTGAGGCTATAAATCTTTGTGGAAATAGACTGTCCCATCTTCCTTCAGCAGAGCACCTGGTAGATCTGAACCACTGACCTTCTGGTTAGCAGCCAAATGCCTTATGCACTGTGCCACCAGAGTTCCTTAATCACAAAATAGAAGTTAAGATTTATAACACATTTGGGGGGGGGATACAATTCAATCCATAACAGTGAGTAAAGGGACTAAAAGAAGGCCAGTGTGGCTACAATGGAGAGAGTGAGGGGAAGTGTAATACAAATGAGGTTGCAAAAGGAGTCAGGGACCTGACCACATAGGCCCTTATAGACCATATTAAGGAATGTTGGCTTTATCCTAAGAGGAATGGGAAGCTAATTAAGGGTTTTTAATGGAAGAGATGAGATTGGTTTGCCTTTAGAAAGGATCACCTTAAGTTCTAAACATTTCAAATGGTTTTGACTAAAGCCTCATAATAAATTATCCACACACACCCCAATATCTTGCAGCATAACTACTGCCCTACTCTTAATCACAACTAAACCCAAACCAATGGAAGTAGCAGTCAGGACATCAGACGACGTTGTTGTTGTTGTTGTTATGTGCCGTTGAGTTGGACCCGACTCACAGCGACCCCTCCTTGGGTTTCCAAGGCAGTATCACTACGGAAGTAATTGCCCCATCTTCCTTCCAAGGAGGGCTGCTGGGTTTGAACCGCCAGCCTTCTGGTTAGCAGTCAAGTGCCTTAGGCACTATGACACCAGAGCTCCTATCAGATGACATATAGCACTGGGCAAATCGTCAAAAGACCTCTTTCAAGTGCTGAAGAGCAAAGATACCTCCTTGAAGACTAAGGTGCACCTGACACAAGCCATGGTATTTTCAGTTGCCTTATATGCATGTGAGAGCTGGACAATGAATAAGGAAGACCAAAGAAGAGTTGAGGTTTTTGAGTTGTGGTGCTGGCAAAGAATGCTGAAAGTACCATGGACTTCTAAAAGAACTAACAAATCTGTCCTGAAGGAAGTGCAGCCAGAATGCTCCTTGGAAGCAAGAATGCCCAGACTTCATCTCACCTACTTTGATTATGTTGTCAGAAGGGACCATTCCCTGGAGAAGGATGTCATGCTTGGTAAGGTGGACAGTTGATGAAGGAGGGGAAGGCCTTCAATGAGATGGATTGACACAGTGGCTACGGCAATGGGCTCAAGTATAGCAAGGATCATGGAGCTGACATGGGACTGAGCAGTGTTTCATTCTGCTGTGCACGGGGTCACTATGAGTTGGAAGTGACTCGACAGCACCTAACAACAACAACAAAACCCAAACCAAACCCATTGCTGTCAAGTCAATTCTGACTAATAGTGACCCTGTAGGACAGAGTAGAACTGCCCCATAGGGTTTCCAAGGCTATAATCTTTATGGGAGCAGACTATCTCATCTTTTTCCTATGGAGCAGCTGGTGAGTTCAAAGTACTGACCTTTCAGTTAGCAGCCAAGTGCTTAACTATTGCACTACCAGGGCTGCTTTAATCATAGCAAGGATTCATCTACTCATTCTTTCATTTTGCATTAGTTCAGCTCCGTCAAGAAGACGCCAGGTGGGATAGACATGCAAGAGATTTATTAGAGAAGGAATAGAAGTCAAGAAGAGTCTCCAGACTATGAAGAATGGCTGACATCTTTGAAAAAAGAGCAAGAAGGGAGGAGGATTGGGTGGGAGAGTCTCAGACTATAGTGCATTTCCAAGAAAGGTTTAGCCAGCCTGGTAGGGAGTCCTCAAGCCAAAGGAGTTCCACATCTCACCAGAATGCCCTGCCTTTTTACTCCCAGTGTGTTCAGTTATTGGCTGGGAACAGCCTTTAGGAAGCATGGCCTTCTAAAGTGGTGATGGACCCCAGGGGGGAGCAGCTGGGGCTGTCAATTAGTTATGCTCCCTGCAGCAGGAGGTCAGAGCAGACATTTTCACAGTTGCCACACACATCAAGCAAAAATTTTAGCACTTAATAGGTGCGTGTCTCTCTTCTAGACATTAAAAAAAAAAAAAAAAAAAAAAACCTGACATAGTTAAATATTCTATAAGAAACTTAGTTTCTTAACTTTCTGTAAGCCAGTAAGACTTTTGCAGTCAAGTCATTTCTGACTCATAGTGACTCTATAGGACAGAGTAGAATTGCCCCATACGGTTTCCAATGCTGAAATCTTTACAGAAACAGACTGCCTGATCTTTCTTCTAGGAAGAAGCTTGTGAGTTTGAACCACAGGCCTTTTGGTTCGCAGCTGAGTGCTTAACCATCGTGCCACCACAGCTCCTTAGAGATGCAAACATGAGTAATAGTAATACACATTCCTTGCCAGCAAATCGAGTGGCTAATAATAAAAGTTATCTCATTTGGTCTGCAACTGAAGTAAGCACCCGCACCCTATATATTAGCCAGAGTTTGAAAAGCAGAAGCTGTTTTCTAATACCTTATATTTAATTGACTTTTCAGAATGTTCATTCTTCCATTAAAAGTCAGCATGAAAAGGAAACTCTCTTTCCCACCCTTAGTTTCAGCAGGGGCTCTTCAAAGGTCACTGCTACCCAGAAAGCTTAACCATTTTTGTTCTTACCATTGAGATATTTTCAGCCCCAGCTCCTTCTTTGAGACAGTTTTGTACAATGCACTGAGTGACAGGTCTCCTGACATGCAAACAACAGGGAGAATACTGGAATAAAAAGGAAGGGGAGGAGACCACTATAATAGGGAAGGTTCTATTAAAAAGCATACGCCCATTCTATGTCCAGTTAAATTCCTCTTAGCACACAGAGTATAGGGATCATTTTTTAATGATTACTCAAAGCCAAATGAAATGAGAAGTCTTATTTCAGAAATGTGAGTATGAAATGGAAAATTGGGCAAAGTAGGAAAACAATTAGTTGTGATCTGTGTTTAAAAATGCTCACAGACTCACTTTAGAGATCAACTAGTCCAACTCAGGCTAAGGAAGTATAAATGACTTCCCAAGGTCACACACCTGCAGCAGAGCAGGGGCATGAATCTAGATATCCTGATGCCAATGTTCTTTCCTATTAGGGAATCTTAACCTAGGGTCCAGTTTCAGTCTATGCTTGAACTTCATGGGAGTCTATATACTACCTAAAACTATAAGTAAAATGGTGTATGTATATGCATTTGAGTATTTCTGTGTGTGGGAAGGTGTGGTGGTTAAGTTTGTAATGTCAACTTGGCTGGGCCTGGTTGAGTGACTGGGCAGCTGGATGTAGTACTCCCCATGATGAGACTGGTAATCCACTCCATGGTGGAATCTACTGTGAGCAGCTGAGTAGCTGCCTTTGGGATGTGGTCTGCTTCCTGTATATAAGCAGCAGCCTTGGGGAATGGTCTCCAGCTGATGGCACACTTGAACCCTGCATGTAGCTGTGTCGTTGTTCAGCAGCCTGCCATGCTCTGCCAACCTTGGGACTTTCAATGGACTTGAATTAATGGCCTGCTTTGTGGTTTGGTAACATCGGAATTGTGCGTTTTTGCTTGTCAGTCTCAGTAGCTGTCAAAGTGAAGAAAAGCTTCTAGCTCCAGAGGGCCATGAGCAGGAGGCAGAACTGAAGCCCAAGGTTGAGGGGCTTTCACCCAGTCCCTAGAGCCTGGCATTTTGAACTCAGATTTAAAGCCTCCAAAGTTGTAAGAGAATAAACTCCTGTTTGTTCAAGCCATCCCATTTGTGGTATATTCTTATCAGAGCGACACTAATAAGCAGAACAGAAGGCATGCTATAATTTTGTTTTGGTTTTTCAATCAGATTATACTAGTGAGAAACTATTGGTATAATAGTTTACATGGAATGGTTAAAGAACAGGGAGGTGGGAGGGTGGAAATAACTGAGCATACACACCTGACAACTATATACACAGCACTTCCTTTTGGGAAGTCACTGATAGGCATTGGGCTGAAAAGGACAAGGAAGATAGTGAGGAATATTTAATTGTACCATCATTTTGAACAAAAACAAATAGAATAAGGTGGGTTTTGTCCTTAAGAGATCAAATATTAGATAGCTGTCTAAGTGGAATGAAAGGTACAGATTGTATACGAACCACAGTGAAAATATTAAAGCAACGCATGAAAAAACTACACTATGTCAGATTACGCAATAAGCAAAGCAATTACGGGCTTACTTGTGCTTGCTTACTAATCTGTAGTTAACGATGTGGTGAAAAACGTGAAATGCAGAAAAACATGTTCACTATAGATTTACAAGGAAGCCGATGCTTACCTTATTGAGTAATCTGCCCCCGAAACTGTACCAAACTTTTTTTTTTTTTTAACATTATTGTGATTGGGATGAAGTTTACAGAGCAAATTCATCGTCCATACGCAGTTCACATATACTTTGTCTCATGACATTGACTGCAATCTCCCACAATGCAACAGCTCTCCTCCCACTTCCTCCCCATAGCCACCTCTTCCCTGTGCCCTTCCCTCCCAAGTACTCCTGCCCCCTGAGCTGTCTCCCTGTGCATACACTGCCCTTCTATCCTCCCATGATTGATCTCCCCAAGGAATGTATGTACCTAATGTAAATGTTCAGGTCATATGCTTGTCTTTTGTTTGGCTGAAAACCTCAGGAGTGGGTTCAATTCCAGACCTGAAGGGCAGCTAGGGGCCATAGTCTTAGGGGTTCCACCAGGCTCTATCAGACCAGCAAACCTGGTCCCTTTTGTGTGTGTGTGTGTGTGTGTGTGTGTGTGATTTTGAGTTTGGGTCCACACTGTTATCCCACTTTATCCAGGATCTCCTACATAGATCCCCCTCCAAGTGTTTGACAGTGGTAGCTGGGCACCATCTAGTTCTTCTGGTCTCATAGTGATGTAGGCAGAGGATCACTTGGTATACCAGTCCCTTGGACTAATCGTTTCCATGTGTCTTTGGTTTTCTTCATCCTTCTCTGCTCTGGATGAGGAGAGACCCATTGTTGCATCTAGATGGCTGCTTGCAAGCTTTTAAGATCTCGGTCCCTACTCGCCAAACTAGGATGTAGAACTGTGTTTCTGTGTAGTATGTTATGCCAGTTGAGCTTGATGTCCTCTGCGACCAGGGTCCCAAGCCCACAGATCCAACTACTTGTTCCCTCTGGGTAGCTGGCTGTGACCAAGAAGTGACTATAACCTTGTCCTTTGTCAACTCTACTATATACCTGGCAATTCTTATAGAGCATACAAATACACTTGTAGAAACATCATCTGCCAACCGTATATATACATGGTCATGGGCACACTCCCCCCTGCATAGATATACCTAATCGTTAAACCTGTCCACCCATCTATCCACTCATAGATCAATGTTTGCCATTACTGACAATGCAGAACTGTATATGCGAAAGGGTTCATCTTTGCTGTCTGTACCTCCCATGCACCTCTCTATGTCTTCCTCTTCCTCAATGACACCGTGTTGATCACTCACATTTGGTACACTGACCTTCCCTTCACCCAAATCAATACTGTCTCTACATATCTAGCAGTGTTCCCTCCCTTCCCCTCCTCTCCCACCCCTGGTAACCAACAAAGAAAACTTCCTTTCACATATAAGCCTTTCCTTGACTTTTTTACAATAACAGACTAATACAATATTTGTGCTTCTGTGATTGACTTATTTCACTCAGCATAATGTCCTCCAAGTTCATCCATATTATGCAGTGTTTTGCAGATTCTGTGTTATTCTTTAGGGTTGCATAGTAGTCTATTGTGTATATGTACCATAGTTTGGTTATCCATTCTTCTGTTGATAGGCACCTAGGTTGTTTCCATCTTT
The DNA here is from genome assembly GCF_000298275.1 of Orycteropus afer afer. NCBI lineage: Eukaryota > Metazoa > Chordata > Mammalia > Tubulidentata > Orycteropodidae > Orycteropus > Orycteropus afer. The sequence goes on along the minus strand of NW_006921597.1, from coordinate 485,225 downwards.
TTTATAGTAAACATTTTACAGCATAAACCAAACCCAACCCATTGCTGTCCAGTTGATTCTGACTCAAAGTGACCCCCATTGGGTTTCCAAGGCTGTAAAGTCTTACAAAACCAAACTGCCTCATCTTTCTTCCACGGAGCAGCTGTGGGTTTGAACCACCAACCTTTGTAGTAGCTGCCAAATGCTTTAACCACTATTCCACCAGAGTGCTTTTTTACAGCATAGAAAAAAATATAACTTTACCAAACATCTTAAGGGACTGAGTCACTGCCTTTGAGGGCTTAAGACCATAGTCTTAGGGAGCATCTAGGTCAACTGGTATAATAACAGTCCATAAAGACAATGTTCTACATCCTACTTTGGTGAGTAGTGACTGAGGTTTTAAAAGCTTGCAAGTGGTCATCTGAGATACAAACTATTGGTCATTTCCTGTCTGGAACAAAGAAGAGTGAAGAAAATAAAAGACTCAAGGAAACAATTATTCCAGAGAACCAATGGACCACACAAACTACAGTTCCATTAGCCTGAGACCAAAAGAACTAGATGGTGCCTGGCTACCCCTGCTGACCACTCTAATTGGGATCACAGTAGAAGGTCCTAGACAGAGTGGGAGTATAATGTAGAAGAAAACTGAAAATCATAAAGACCAGACTTACTGGTCTAATTGAGACTGGTGGAACCCCTGAAACTATGGTCCCTAGTCATTGTTCACACCTGAAACTGAACCTACTCCTGGAGATCACCTTTTAGCCAAACAATAGACAGGCCTATAGGGTGAACAGTACACCCGTGAGGAACATGCTTCTCAGTACAATCAACCATATGAGACCAAAAAGGCAACATTTGCTCAGAAACTAAGTTTAGAAGCCAAGAAGGGGCATAAAAGATGAATGAATGTAAACAGGGAACCCAGGGAGGAAGTGAGAAGAGTGCTGTTACATTGACGGGATTGTAACTAATGTCACAAAACAAAATGCCTATACATTATTGAATGGGAAACTTAATTTGTAAGCTTTCACTCAAACCACAATAAAATGCCCCCCCCCCAAAAAAAGTATAATTTTGTGTTCGGGGAGTGTAGATAAATGTATAATAAATAGGTGAAATTGGGTAAGTGAGAAGATTCTCCTTGATCACATCTGGATGACGAGAATAGACTGGCCTGGCTTAATTCACATTATCACAGAGGATAAAGAGATTGGTTAACAAAATTTCATCTGCACTTCTATTTTTAGAAGATGCTACTGAATTGCCCAAATATTCTACATACCTTTTATCATCTGTCTATTTATTTATATCTTTTTATTTCAACAACTATTTCTTAAGTACTCACTATGTGCATAGAAGGAGCCCTGGTGCCATAGTGCCCAAGGCATTTGATTGCTAACCAGAAGGCTGACGGTGCAAACCTACCAGCCACTCCTCAGAAGGAAGATGGGGCAATCTACTTCCGTACTAATACCACCTCGGAAAACCCAAGGAGGGGTTGTCATGAGTCAGATCCTGTTCAACAGCAGTGAGTGAGATGTTCATAGAACTGTGCTAGTCACTGAAAAAAGGTTCCTCCTGTGTAGGAATGTGTTATCCAGTGAGAAGATAAGCCACAATAACATACAATTACATTATAATTTCCAGTGCATTTTAAAGCAGAGACATATCAGTCTTCCACAGTACTTTTACCCAAAATTACTTGGTATTACTTAAAATAAATACTTGCTTTTCCCAAAATAATCTCTTCAAGAGCCATCCTAGGAAAACTGCCACACACCAGATACCTGCTGAATATTAATAACAGAAAAGTCATAGCACTTGATGATGTTTTATTTTGGTTGCTCATGGACACCACCAAACAGATTTTAAATGGAGATCTCTAAAATACATGCCACTCCTGGATAGGGCAAATACCAATAGCAAGAATTTAAATATAAGCATGTGCAAATCTAGAGCATCCCCAAGGAGGACAGTTACTCACTATTACTTGTTACTTACAATAATAATGTGAATTAAGCCAGGCCAGCCTATTCTCTCCTCAAGGAGATGTGATTAAGGAGAACCTTCTCATTTACCTCTCAATTTGAGACAGTAACTCATTCAACAAGGTGGGGGAGTAGAGACCCACACTGAGCAGATTGTTTGGAAGGGAAGGACTGTGAAGTAACAGTGACTTTGAGAAAGGGCTGTTGTATGCTGAAAATGTTCCCCCCTTTGCCCAATGTTCATGACCTAATCTTTAAAGCCTGTGAATGTTACCTTATATGGTAAAGACTTTGCAGATGTGATTAGGTTAGGGATCTTGAGATGGGGAAGATTATCATGGATTATCCAGGTGGGCCCTAAATGCAATTACAAGTGTACTTGTAAGAAGCAGGCAGAAGGAGATTTGATGGCACTCAGAAGAAGAGAAAGGGACATGGCTACAGAGGCAGATATTGGAGTGACACAGTCACAAAACAAGGAATGCCAGCAGCAGCTACTAGAAGCTGGAGGAGGTACGGATGGATTCTCCCCCAGACCCTCTGAAGGGAGTGTGGCCTTATAGATGCCTTGATTTCAGCTCAGTTGTATTAATTTTGGCCTTCTGGCCTCAAGAACTGTGAGAAAATAAATTTCTCTTGCTTAAGCAACCAAGTTTGTGGCAATTTGTTACAATAGCATTAGGAAACAAATACAAGGACTAACCCAACATTTCCAGGAAACTGGAACTATTCAGACCAATCAATCAGTTTAACTCCATGGTCATTTATAAGCAAAGAAACTATCTGTGATTCTGAGAAAGAAAAACAACTAACCACAGAATACCATACAAGATTCATTTGTTCAACCTAGAGAAGTAAGCTGGGCAAAATCTCTAATCATGTAGCCATACTTTGACATAAAAAGAAAGCAGCAATTCAAAACCAGTTTGAAAAAGGAAATGCAACAGTTACAGAGCAAGGAAAGTGACTCCGCCATTCAGGCCAGTCGTACTGATTTAGGATTGCTAACTGTCAAACATTACAAGAATGAACTATATATCATATGGGAAAAAAGGGGCAGATGAAACAGTAGTACCTACCTAACAGTGATACGTCACAGTTTTCAAAACACTTCCAAGTGCATAATAATAGCAACTACTCATTGAGTACCCAGTGATATGCTTTATATCTATGATATCATTTAATCCACACAAAATAATCAATATTGGTATTATAATACCCATTTTACAGAAAAGCAAGCAAGGAGCAAGCCACAATCAACAGATCTAGGATTTAAAACCAGTGTGTTCTGGCTCCAAAATCAACACTTCGTATTTCACTTTCCTGCTTCATGACACTGTTAATCCTCACACTTGCTCTGCAGAGTGGACTGTGAGCTTCATGAGGCTAGGCACTCAGAGTATCTATCGTCATCACTGCATCTGATGATCAGTAAGTATTTGGTAAATGAATAAATGGAACAGATGAAGCCTAGGAATGTAAAGGAATTTATCCTCGATCACACAGCTACTATTTGGCAGGGCCAGATTTTCTGATTCCACTATAAACTGAGTAAGACATTATAGCATACTGAGCTGTGTGTGTGTCTTGGGGTGGAGGTATGGTAAGAAGAAGACAAACAGGTAAAATACCAGAAGAGTTTTTGTAGAAATGCTGAGATCCTACATTAATGAAGTTAAGTCTAAAGACTGTGGCTGAAAAAGATGAATTTGGAGCAGTTAGGAAAAAAGATAAATGAATTGAAGACAATGGAGTGAAGCATTGCTGGGTGGGGGAGCAGTCTGGGCAAAGGCCAAAGTAAATTGTATACAGGGGACTACAGCCAGCCCCCAAATACCATGCCATCAGTCACAGAGTATGTGGGTACATGCCAATGGCAACTTTGCCTGTTAATCGAAGTAGAATAAGTAATTCCACGTGGTGAAAAGACTTCTGAGCCAAATCAACAGAGATTCTACTTGCCTGAAACGGAACTATCTGCCAAACTCTCCCAATGTACTGGCTGGACATCCAGACTGGAAATGAGAACTCAAGAGTAATGAGAAGGACTGTTGTGGGAGGTGGGGTGACTGGAGGAGAGACTCACCACGGAGTCTGCAGCTTGACTTGTTGCTCATTACAGCACAATCTCCTTGTAGGGAAAGGAAAAACTTTTCACAGGATGTTCAGATCAGAAGCCACACCAGAGGCTCTCCAGGTAATAACAGACAAGAAAAGGTATATTCCTCTGCAATTTTTAATAAACTTCTATCAGTTTCCAAGAGGAAGCTTTCTGATTTAGGGTTACCCCTTCTGGCTACTCCTATACCCAAAGGAGACAGTTGCTGATGGCAGTTCCATCACATAGCCCTGTGAAATCCAGGACTTAAAGAGGGGGGTGAGTATATTTCCTCTTAATGAGTTTTGGAATCACATCCATTTGCATCCCCAGCATCTAGGAAAGTGCCTGAAAAACAAAGGGCAACTGATAGTAAAGGAATCATTAGACATATAGCAAAATAGGTCTAAAAATCTGTTTTTATAGGAATCATTGGGCTTACATCATCAGTATTTGAGAGTGGAAGAAAATTAAACATCTTCTTCCAAAGGAAATATGAACCAACACATTTGAGATTTACCAAAATAACAATTACCAGTTAGTAAGTACCCATTATGTGTCAGGTGTGATATCTCATTTAATCCACATCATAACCTTTGAGGAAACTGAAGCTCTTTAAGGTGAAGCCATTTCCCTCTGGGGACAATAGCTGGTAAATGGCAGAGAATTAATCTGGAATTTAATCCAGACCTGTCTGACTCCAAAACCTCTCTGTGCTCTTTTCACTATACTTCCTTTAGAGAATAAAATAATAACTACTGTGTAGGGAAAGCCCTGAAATCTCTGTATTGTTAAACTATAAAGTTAAAGACATAGTCACTTACAGGCCAAACAGGACTGGCCAATCACACAGAATTCCATATCTAAATTTTGTATTATATATGCCTATTACTAGTTACTTACACTCTTACTTGTTACCCATTATTACTTGTTACTGATATAAATTTGGAACTTGAACTCAGGAAAATCTGTATTAGATAAAGGAAAACACAAAATCTTCACATCCCCTTTTCAGAAACCCTAGAAATTAGGCATCTTCACGATGAAGATTTCTAATGCAAACAGGGTTTCTGCCTGGCTCATACACACAAAATTTAACATCGAGGGAGCCAAGCTCTGGATTTTTTCTTAAGTTCCTGGCCAACGGCCAGGAAAACAGAGCCAGCCAGACAGAGAGGCCCAAGGAGAGAGGGTCCATACTACAAAAGACACCAAAGTGAAGTAGTAAGTCACAGGAAGCTAGTGTGGGGTTGATACGGGTCCTAGATTTAAAGACGTAAGTATTATGAGTGACTTGTGAAGGTAGGAGGGTTACCTAATGACTCGAAAAATCTGAGGCTATATTGGAAATCTCATAGTGAGTAATAAAGGAATGAAAAAGTCAACGTTAAGGAGATGGACTAAATAAACGGAGGAGTCCAACAATGAGATCACAAAAGATAAACTGAGAGGGTATGGGCAAGAAAAGCCTTTTATCTGAGATACAGGATAGGATCCACAACAAAGGGGAACAGAAGGTGTTAAGGCATTGAAGACAGAAGGAATTCCATTTCTGAAAGAGAAACGGTGAGGAAAAAAAAGAGAGTTTTATCTCAAAAAAGGGGTCCCTGGAGAATATAATAGTAACTTAATAAATGTGGGGAGGGTGCAAGTGTGCAAGTGTGTGTGTGTGTGTGTGTGTGTAGCCAGCAGGAAACTCTCCAAAAGGAAATGCATGTGAGGGCTCTGCGCCAGGAAAAGCGATCCAGAGGACTATAAGAGCGAGGCTCACGTAGGGAGGGGGGTCTCACAGGCGGCCAGACCCACAGACTCACCTCGGCCGTAGCCCTGGGTGTGCTTGGCGAAGCTTCTCACCACTGCCTCCACAGCCTCCCGCAGTACCGCTGGGCTGCCGGCCGCGCCGGGGGGCAAGGGCAGCCCGGGGCCCCCAGACAGAAGCAGCGGGGGCGGGGCGGGGGGCGGTGGAGCCGGCGGGGGGCCTGCTGGGGGTGTGGTGGCAGCAGCCGCGGCCCCAGTCACTCCTGGCCGCAGCGCTCGCAGAGTGCCCCTCCCGCCAGTGCCCACTCCAGGCTGCAGCCGCTGCGCTCGCATCGTCTCCATGTCGTCCTCCAGTGGAGTAGCGGCCCGGACCCTGCCAGCCTGGCGAGTTAACGGTCTCACCACCCTAACCAGCGAGCGGACCGAGGGCGGTGCCGTGGCCCAGCCATCAGTCAAGCGGAGGCGGGGACAAGCCAGGCCCTATGCCAGTCACTGGAGGAGGGGCGGGAGCTGGCGGGCTCCAGCTCCGCCATAGGCAATTTATTGAGGAGGGCGGAGGTTCTGAGCAACCAACTGCAAAAAGAAAAAGCGGTATTCTCTTTAAGGGAGAAGCATAGCTAGGGTGCGCCTCTGGAAGTCCTGTGGTGAGTACAAGAAAAAGAACCAGACTCCTGGGGCGGGGCTTGAAGGAAAAATAGGACTGGATACAAGACAGAGTGAGAAGATTTTTAGAAATCATTTGTGTAACCACCTTAAGATGTAAATGAGGAAACTATAGCTCAGATAAATGATGTGACTTGTCCAAGATCACATAAATTGGGTGGTAGAACCAATAAGATACGTTTAATGAGCATATACTAAATATCAGACACTATATAATGTGTATTGCTGCATTGTCTTAATGGTCACAGTCACTAATTGGATTTTATTATTTAGTGAATAAGGAAATTAGCATTCGGAGGTGCTAAATGGCCCGAAATTAAATAGCTAGGAAATGGCAAAGAAGGGTTCAGACATAGCTCTTTTGACTCCTAGTATTTTGATCTTTTCATATGTCACATTGTTGGGTATTTTTCTCATTTCACCTATTCTAAGGAGCCCTGTTGTTGTTGTTGTTGTTGTTGTTATGTGCCGTCAAGTCGTAGCTGACTCATAGTGAACCCCTCCTTGGGTTTCTGAGGCGGTATCAGTACGGAAGTAGGTAGCCCAACCTTCCTTCTGAGGAGTGGCTGGGGGGGTTGAACTGCCATCCTTCAGGTTAGCAGTCAGATGCCTTAGGCACTAGGCCACCAGAGTTCTTTAAGGAGCCTTAATGGTACAATTGTTAAGTGCTTGGCTGCTACCCTAAAGGATGACAGTTCAAACCCACAGCTGCTCCACAGGGGAAAGATGTGGCAGTCTGCTTCTGCAAAGATTACAGCCTGGGAAATCCTATTGGGCAGTTTTACACCATCCTAATCGATGCCAACGGAAGCAGCAGTCAGGACATTAGACGACATGTAGCATTGGGAAAGTCAACTGCGAAGGAACTGTTTCAAGTGCTGAGGAGCAAGGATATTTCATTGAGGACTAAGGTGTGCCTGACACAAGCCATGATATTTCCAATCGCCTGGTATGCATGTGAGAGCTGGACAATGAATAAGGAAGACCAAAGAAGAGTTGATGCTTTTGAGTTGTGGTGCTGGCGGAGAATGCTGAAAGTACCATGGACTGCTAAAAGAACTAACAGATCTGTCCTGGAGGAAGTGCAGCCAGAATGCTCCTTGAAAGCAAGAATGGCCAGACTTCGTCTCGCCTATTTTGGTCATGTTGTAAGAAGGGACCATTCCCTGGAGAAGGATGTCATGCTTGGTAGGGTGGAGGGTCGACGAAAGAGGGGGAGGCCTTCAACGAGATGGATTGATACGGTGGCTGCAATGATGGGCTCAAGTATAGCAGGGATTGTGGGGCTGGCGCGGGATCGGGCAGTGTTTCGTTCTGCTGTGCATGGGGTCGCTATGAGTCGGAAAAGACTCGACGGCACTTAACAACAACAACAAATAGGGTCACTGTGAGTTTAAATCACTTGAGGGAAATGGGTTTTAAGTTGCAGGAGGGAGTAAGAAAGAGTAGATGGGCAGTCCTCTACTGCCCATTAAAGTGAAGAAGAATTAGAATATATGCAAAACAAACAAACAAACAGAAAAACCCCAAAATGAGAGGTCTAGAGGGTAGAATAAGACAGGTACCCTTGTTTATAGAACCTGTCAGACTGGGTTTCCTCTGGTTATTCTTACATATACACACATACACTATACACCATTTGTCAGCTGACCAACATGTTATTTTTACCTAGTTGAGGGTATATACTAACTCCTCTCTTCTCTCTACACCCTACAGTGGCTCATGAATTGTGATAGAGTTGTGTCAGCTTAGCCGGACAATTCTAACTGGTTTAAGCAGTTGTGATGTGTATTATTCCCATGATGAGATTGGATGTATATGTTTTGAGTAGCCAATCCATTGAAAAGCAGTTTCCCAAGAGTGTGGCCTGCTTTCAATATATTTATGGACATCCTGGGAAAAGAGGCACTTTTCTGTGGATCAGGATCCTATTGTGCTGCCTACAACTGTCTGTGAGCGAACAATCCACCATTTGGCCTGGAGATCCTGGATTTGTCATTCGTTGGGAGTCAACAGCCGGTATACTGCCTGCCAATCTGAGCTCTTCAGCCCCTGCAGCTGTGTGAGTCGGGAAAAGCCTCCAACTTGACGTTTGATCCAAGAACTTAGGACTTGCCAGCTTCTATAAGTGTGAGCCATTTTCCTAAAATAAATTTCTCTCTCTCTCTCTCTCTCTAGATACATATATAAGCTTTACTGGTTTTGCTTCTCTGGAGAACCCCGACTAACACATGAATCAAGGAATGGAAAATAGAGGCCAAAAGTAGAATAGGTGAAACACACCTAGTGAAATGGAAGTTAGCCCACAAGGGAAAACTCTAAACCATCAAGTCAATTCTGACTCATAGTGATGCCCATCAGGTTTCCAAGGCTATAAATCTTTAAGGAAGTAGATTGCCTCATTTCTTCCTCCCATGGAGCAGCTGGTGGGTTTGAACTGCCTACCTTCACCTTGAGTGGAAGCTGTGCCAGTTGAGCAGCCCAATGCCTCAGCAGGGCCACCAGAGCTCTTTACAAGGGAAAACGCCAAGTGTTTAAAAAAACAAAAAACCATGAATAGTCAACCTACTTACTGGGATATATCTAATGAGAGACTCTGTGTAGGAATCTAAGTTTAAGTTTGAGGATGGACATAAGGGAAACTGGAGGAAAGGAAAGCCTGTCAAATGTCTTAAAACCTTTAGGAGACAGGACACTGACCTTTTCTTCTACAACCACAATTAGTTGGTGTCCTGGAAAGAAGGTGGCTGGAGCCTCTAAGTATCCCCTAGATCATTATAGCTATAGTTAGCATCACCCGCCTTTCCCATTCTTCATTCCCCCCACTCAAACACCCTGCATGCAGAAGAGTGACAAAACAGAGACTTCTGAATACATTTATTTGATATGTCAGTTGGAGAGAGGAGTAACTTTGGGTTACTCCCCACTTTTATCTGTAGTTCATAAGCTCAGACAGAACAGAGAGCAACTGAGAGCCCATGACCCATCCCCTGGGAAAATGAGACAACCTGCTGTAACGAATTGGTTGGTAGAACAAGGTAAGAATAAAAAGCAGGAAGTTGAAAAGGGAAGCTAAGAGCAAGAGGGCAGCTATAGAACTGAGGCTGGGGGGTTGCTGCAGGAAACCTCCAAGGAGAGTGAAGAGAAAGATATCCTGAAAAGTGGACCTGGAAGCAAAATGTGAACAAGGAGCCCAGCCTGGAAAGAGAAGCAAGACCTGTAGAACAACAGGGTGGGACATTCATGAAGTGGACTGAGTGTGCAAAATCATGATGGAGCCTGTGTTGTATGTAGGGCACACATGAAAAGCAAGGGGTTGCTATCCAGGGAAAGTTTTCAGCAGGAGGGCAAAGATCAGGAACTACCCCAGAGTAGGGATTCCCTACTGCTTCTGAACAATGCAATGAGTTTGGGGCCCATTTGGAACCCTAGCACAAGTAACCCTGTGTGTTTATCGGTGTACCATGCCTGTGGGTACACAAGTAATCCCACATGCATGTAAAGTGACCAGGGCATGAATGCACGTGTCTGTATGCCCAGCAAAGAGAATTTACCCTTCCCTGAACAGTAAGTGTGCTTGTGGACACATGTTTACCCATGTGTGCATGTACTGTGCCCATGAGCACATGCAAGAGACTCCTATGGTCCACGGCGTCTGTGTGAGCTGGTTCCCTCGCCTGTCTAATCAAGCCTTGATCCCACCCTCCCTAGATCTTCTCACTCCTGTCAGCGCCCTGGCTCTCCCGGCCCGCCTAGACTCTGGAAGCCCCCTAGCAGGCGGATCTGCTCAGTCTGCATGGAGTGGCGCCTCACCAACTTGCGCTTGGTCCTGGGAGAGCCTGGCGCCCCGGCTTGGGGAGGAGCAGGCAGCGATGGCGCCCGACCTCCGGGTTGGGGGCGAATGTCGGGGATGGGAGGATGGGGGCTGACGTTGAGTGGGGGCAGGAAGCCGGGCCTCGTTTGAGCGATGTGGTCCAGGAGCAACGTCCCGGAGCCCCTTCGCTCCAGCAGCCCAGGACTCCGCCTCCGCCCGCTCAGCGGAGATACTGCTCCAGGCAAACTTTCCTGGGACTGGCGCGGGGAGGGAGCTGAGCCCGCTAGAGGGAGGGTCAGCGGGGAGGCGCTGTAACGGCGGCGCTCCAGAGACAAGCGGCTAGACTCTGGAGAGTCGGGACAAAGATGTCCGGGGGTGTCGAGCTCCACCGGCTCCATGCGGATCAGTTTTTGTCTCAGCCCTGAGGATAGACCAGACTCCTGAGCCTCTGGCGCGGTGTTTCGGCGAGAGAGAGCACCCCCGCCCGTCACTTTCTCCGCCCATGGGGGCGGGTCCTCCGGGCCTTCAGTGCTGTGACGTCGAGAAAGACGGGGTCGACCGGTCAGCGTAAGGCCGTTGAACTCCATGGTCAGGCGTTCGATCCCCGGCCTCCCCTCGGCGGGCGGCACTGGTTGGGGAGGGGCCACTAGGCCCCAGGGCTCCGAGTTGAGCCTTTTGAGTGGTTTTGGGGGGTGACGAGGTGGTTTGGGGAGAGGCTCAGATGGGGTGGGGTCATCGGGGGGTTTGGGAAGAGGGAATTCAAATACGTCCCGCTTCTCCTCCTCCTCTTGGGCACGAGGGGATAACAACCCCCGCCCTCCTGCTGAAGTCTGCAATTGGATTTCCGAAGGCGACGTGCAGGCCCCCGGGCTAGGGGGAGCGGGGGCAGGTTCCTCCACCCCCGGGGACGGTGGAGAATTGAGATACTGCCGGGTCTTCTTGGTGCCCGACGGCGAGGTGTCGGTGGTGATGATTATGACCTCCGTGCCCTTGGCTTTGCAGGCATCTAGAAGCGTGGCAAGAGTCTCGCGGTCCCCGCGGTCCAGGGCGTGGACAAGCGCCGAGGCACCCGCGTGATCCCGGACAGAGGGGTCTGCACCGTGGGCCAGGAGCAGCGAGGCCACGGCGGCACCCCCACCTCCCGCGCAAGCGTGCATGAGCGCCGTGCGCCCCAGGCGGTCTGCGATGTTGGGGTCTGCGCCTTGCTCCAGGAGGTAGCGTACCATGCGCGCCTTGTTCTGGGGGTCGTCGTAGCGGGCTCGACAGGCCGCCATTAGCGCAGTCTCTCCCTGGGCATCACCTTCGTTCACGTAGGCGCCCCCCTCCAGAAGCAAACGGGCCAAGCGTAGCTTACCCTGACCCACGGCCCGAAGAAGAGCGTGGCCCTCGGTGTGCAGCATAGCTGCGGCTGAATGAAGCCAAGATTGGGACCTGCAGAGGATGGCTAGGGGCGCGGGGGTGGTGGTTGGAAGAGGCCTGAGGGCTCAGTGCCAAAGCCGACCCCTGCGAGAAAGAGAGAGACCTTATAGACGGATACAGACAGGGAAATTGAGGCACAGATAGAGACCCGGAGTGGGATGGGGGAGCTCTCCACCGTACATAGTCCTTCCTAACTCAAGCCTCTAAGTCGCCCCTTCCCCCCCCCAGCCCTAAACGCATGCTGGAAGAGGTGGGAAGGGTGCACCCGCACTGAAGGACTAGCGCGTGTGCAAATACGTACGTGCACGCGCAGGGATATCCGCACCCCCACCCTCACCCCACGGCTTATCAGACCTTTCCAGCACCCCTTTTTATTATCCGCATTTGGAATACCCCTTTCTAGGATGAACGCCCCCATCCACACACATGCATACATACATTCACAGATATCCCCATTCCTAACATCTTTTAGATTGCCACAGCCCCAGATATTGAGTTGGGGGAGGGAAGCAGCTTGCGTTTGGGACCTAAAGCGGGTGGGAGAGATTTTTTTTTTTTTTTTTTTTGCCCCTGCTGATATGTTCTCCATCACTCCTAGCTCTTTCCCCTCCCAGGCTATGCGCCCAAATAGATACCTGAATGTCCGCAGAATGTCCGCTGGGCCAGGGCTGAGGCCGGGGCCACGGGGCAGCCGGGGTGGGGGAGCCGGCTTCCCGGGGGCCCACATGGCGTGTGGGGGGGCACCTGGATCTCCTTGGTGTCAGTGTCTGAGGCCAGGCGCCGGATCCTTGTCCCTCCTCCCGGTGCGCCCCGGGCACAGCGCCGACTCGGGAGGAGAGAGGCTGGGCGGGGGGGAGGGGGGGCGGGCGGAGCTCTGCCATTCTATTTATAGCCGCGTCTCTGCGGGTGGGGGCGTCCGGCACCAAGTCGCTCCCCCACCCATGTACACACAAACCTTCAAAACCTAGAAGCTCCAATCCTGACTTCCCTTTGCCAGCCAACCTCCCCTCAGCCCCAACAAACCTAAGTAAGTGTTCCTTAGGGGAACGCCTCCGCGAACCCAGACCCAGACCATCCCGATTCCTCGCTGAGCTTCAGCAGCTCTTTTCCGCGCTTGGTGTGTTTATGTGCGCCTGTGCGCCAGACCTGACCTGCCACACACAGCACATGGTATAATGTGCAAAGTGGTGGAGAGAACCGACGTCCATACCGTGCAGCGATATCTGGCTGCCTTCTTGTAGTTTAAATGTCAAGAGAGCATGGTCCAGCCAGGAGTCGACACAGTACATGCTCACCCTACCTCCCCCAAAATGAAACACACATCACAGACAAGCTTGAATCTCAGCTCTCTTGCATAGACCTCTTAGTATAGGGAGGGTATCTGGAGTCATTTTTAGATACAGCAAAGGGCATTTCCAGATGCCTCCACAGCATATTCTTGGGGGGGGGTGGATAGAAAAGCGGCATAAGAAAGAGGTAACCTTGTAACACTCTCACTGCATCTCTTTTTAATCTCAGTCTTGCTTAGATTGATTATTTTTCATCTTGTTTTAAGGTCTCTGTCCCAATGGCTCCTTATCTGTCTTCTCTCTTCCTATTTGTCACTATGGGTCTCTCTGCCTGTGCCTCTCCTTGCCACCTGCCTTGTTTCTATGGTTACTATAGTTTCCATCTGCACATTTAGGCATGAGTTTGTGTCCAGCTGGGAGGCACCAGGGGAAATAAGGGATGAGAAAAATATCCTAAGGATTTGTAAAGCTCACCTAAAGTCCTGTGATATCTCAGAGGCTGGAGGCCACTAGACACAAGATACTAAAATAATGTGTCTGGGGAAGACAGAAATATTTGCAAGGAAGCTACACATCTTACCAGCTACCATTTATTGAACACCAACTATATGCCAAGTGTTTTACCTACACTATCTCCAATCCCATCCTCACAGCAACTCTATAGGTTAAGAATTATTGTCTTCTTGTTATGGATGAGGAAATTGAGGCTTAATAAGGTTAAGCAAGTTCTCTAAAGCCTTGTAGCTATGTTCTGTTCCAAAGACTGGGCACTTGTCACTATGCCTACAGCCTCTGAGTCTAGAAATTTCACTCTCAGGACCCAATATTGTCTCTGACATCTGGGGAATAATTCTTGACTGACTTTCAGATTTTATCTTCATTTTGACCTCTTGTCCTCAGTTTCTGTTGTCTGTAAGAGTAGGACTCCCCATTCCACCCTGACACCCTTTACAGGGAACTATGAAAGCCGTGGAAAATGCAGGAAACACGAGGTCCTGCCCAGCCTCCCCAGTACTTGTTCTCTGATCCTTAATCCTTTCTTCCCAAAACCTGTTCCCACCTTCTCACAGACACGGCAGCAACCCACAGAAAAGTATTTTTAGAAAAGAAGTATCTTTTGGTACTGCTGGAGGGGGCAATGTAGTATTGAAGGGAAGATGGGGTAATGGAGAAGAGGCCAAGCTAGGAAACCAGGGTCAGAGAAAGGCTGGTCCCCAAAAGAAGTTTCATAGAGGTTCATTTCTCCGTAGGGGCTGTCATCGTTTGGCCTCTCAGTGGGGCCTCCCTCGCGAATGTCCCTCGGTGAGAGCTGAGTGTCAAGTTCCTCTGTGAACTCTCGCTAGCCAGGTGCTCCTTTATTTAGGGTGAGGATGGAAATTAACTGATCCTTGGTTGATTCCGGAGCCCGATCTCTCGCCCCAACCCGATTCCCAAGCCTAGGTTCCGGCTGGCTCGCTTCCTCCTCCTGCTAAGCTTCAAGTGGGCGGACGTCCCTCCCCGGCTTCTCCCAGATTGGCCAGAAGAACCTACCAATGGGGAGCACAGAGAGGCGGGCCTAGCACTCCCTGGGCCGGAGGAAGACGAGAAAATTTCAAGTTGGCTGCAGTGTGGGCTCCGTATGGGGGAGGGGCGGCAGGTAAGGCTCGAACAGGGTGACTTTGTTCTGGTTCGGTACCGTACTTACTGTACTAGTTCACCGGGGCTGGGCTTCTAGATATGCAAGTTTTTTTCCAGCGGCGTGTTAGATTAGCCCCGGTTGGCTCCATACCCTTTCTCCCTTGGCTCCCATTGCTATGTTGTTTATATGCCAATGAACTGTACATTTGTTTCGCATAATACAGAAGAGGTAAGAAAGCACAGTGTGAGAAAGGTTCACTCTTGTACCTCTCTAACTCTTTGCAATGGCATCAAGCCCCCCCCCCCCCGGTCTGTTAATATTATTCCCCTAACAGCCCGATAAAACCAAAAAAACAAAAAGGGAGCTCTGGTGGCGTAGTGCCCAAGGCATTTGACAGGTAACCAGAAGGCTGGTGGTTCAAACCTACCAGCCACTCTTCGGAAGGAAGATTGGGCAATAAACTCCTGTTTATCTATGAAGTCTCGGATGAAATAGTGCCTGCTACCTGTAGCATTCCTGAATTCTCTTGCAGAATCGTTCTCCTCTCTAACTTTAGGGTTTTATGCATTCTTCATGTATACCCATACATACTTCTTCCATACGCTCACTTTCTTTTAATGTTTTTATTCTTTTAAGACTATAAGATTTTGGAGAGCAAGAACCGTACTTAATACTTAGTGTCCAATAAGACCAGAAGACTGGCGGTTCAAAACCACCAGCCACTCCTCAGAAGGAAGATTGGGCAATCTACTTCTGTAAAGATACCTCCTGGGAGACCCAAGGAGGGGCCGCTATGAGTCGGAATTGACTCCACAGCAGTGAGTGAGTGTTCAATAAGAGTTAATTGAATGGAATTGATTCCAGGAATTGTTGTTGTTAGGTGCCATCCAGTCGGTTCTGACAGCGACCCTATGTATAATAGAATGAAACACTGTCCAATCCTGCACCATCCTCTCAGTTGTTGCTGTTTGAGTCCATTGTTGAAGCTACTATATTAATTCATCTTTTTGAAGGTCTTTGTCTTTCCAGAACCTGATGCTTTTTATGAGGAGACAAGATTTAAACTCGTATATACTATACTGTGTTTTATTATAATTACAGAACAATAGAAGACAATACAATATAGAATCCAAAACCGAACCAAACCCACTGCCTGTTGAGTTGATTCTGACTAAATTTGTGGTTCATAATACAATTGCTTCCACAGTTAGAGAAGGAAGAGAGCAGGGAGCACTGGAATGGTAAGCAGAGGTTTTATTAATCACAAGGTCTCAAGTTTGTAAGCGCCCTTAGAAATCATGTATTCATTCATTCTAAAAATATTTATTGAGCACTCACTACATGCCAGACACAGTGCTAGACAATGAGGGTTATAGTGAATTCTCTATTCTAGGCATGAATCCTTCCTTTGATAATTCATATTTGGTAAATTATTATCTAGCCTTTATTTAAACATCTTTAGTAAGAGAAAGGCCTCTGATGGAGCAATGGATAAGGTATTTGGCTGCTATCCAGAAGGTTGGAGGTTCAAACCCACCAGCTGTTGCTCAGGAGGAAGATAAAGTAGTCTACTTCCATAAGGATTTACAGCCTTGGGAACCCTATGGGGGTTGCTATGAGTTGGAATCCATTTGTGACGGGGTTTGGTTGGGTTAGTAAAAGAATTCACTGTCTCACTCTGAAGGTCATTTCATTTTTGGAGATTTGTTTTTCAGTTAACATCAAACAAATATTCTACACAAGAAATATGTAGTTCAATGAAATGCATTCCACCCTTCCAGTGGAAAAGAGGAAGATGTGTCCTACTGACAACATTTTTAAAACAAAACTATTCTTTTTGTTTTCTGATTATAGAGGTAATATACATTTATGTAAAAAATTGGAAACATAAAGGTATAAAGAAAAAATACCTATTATTCCATGACTGTGATGTAGTGATAACCATTATTAACATTTCACTGTCTCCTTTCCATTTCTTTTCTGTATGGCTGTTTTGGTTACTTTGTGCTGCTCTAACAGAGAATACTACAGATGGGTGGTTTGAGCAAACAGGAATTTATTCTCTTAGAATTTAGGAGGCTAGAAGTCTGAGTTTAGACTGCCAGTTCTAGGGTCTGGGTGAAGGCCTGTTGGCCTTGGGCTTCAGCTCTGCCTCTTGCTCCCTGCCCACTGGAGCTAGAGGTGCCTCTTAACTGAGGCAGCTGCTGACTGCTCAGACTGACAAACCCAAGGTCCACAAGTACAATGGCACAATCCCAAAATTATCAAACCACACAGCAGACCACTAATTGAAGTTCATTAATAGTCCCAAGATCAGCAGACAACATGGCACACTGCTGAGCAATAGTTCAGCTACATGTAGGATGCAAGCTTCCCAAAAGCTGCAAGACCTTTCTCAATGCTTCTCCTTATGTGCTAGAAGCAGATCACATCCCTCAGGTAGCTACTCAGCTGCTCACAATGGATTCCACCATGGCATTGATTGCCAGTCTCACCATGGGGAATAACTACATCCAGCTGCCCAGCTACTCAAAACCAGACCCAGCCAAGTTACCCTTAACTATCACAATGGCCATATCATAGGTACAATTTTATACCATGTTTTCTCCACTTTATGTTATGTTGTAAGCATTTTTTGCCTTTACAGAATATTTAAAGTCTTGATTTTATGACTACATAATAGTCTAAAATGGATATATATTTTTAACTTTTGCTTTATTACTGGATCATTTAGGTTGTTTTAGAATTTTTGCTACCATAAATAAGTCTTTGACGAATATCCTTGAACCCATATATATGACTATATATCTGCTGGTTGCTTTAGAATGGATTTTTAAAGTAAGATTACTTGAGCAACTTAAAAAAAATGCTATCAGCTCAGTTCAGGGTGATCAAATGTGTTGTCAGAATAGAGCTATGCTTCATTGGGTTTTCAATGGCTGATTTTTATGAAGTAGATTGCCAAATGGGAGCTCTGGTGGTATAGTGCCAAAGGCATTTGACTGCTCACCAGAAGGCTGGCTGTTCAAACCCACCAGCCACTCCTTGGAAGGAAGATTGGGCAATCTACTTCCTTATTGATACTACCTTGGAAACCCAAGGAGGGGTCACTATGATGGCAGTGAGTTTGTTTGTTTGTTTTTTCAGATTGCCAAGTGAGTCACCACTGCATGAACTTAAACTGTCAAACTTTACACCACCCAGGAACTCCTGGATTAAGGATACCGAAAACAAATTCCCTTCGGTCGAATCAGTTTCTTCCATCTTCCTTCCAAAGAGTGGCTAGTGGGTTTGAACCACCAGTCTTCTTGTTAGCAGCCAAATGCCTTAGGCACTATACCACCAGAGCTCCTTGGATTAAGGATGTAAGCATTTAAAAGACTTGATGTAAGTTGTCAAATTGCCTCCCTGAAATATTGTATTTGTTTATACTCCTTCCAGTGAGGTATGAGTCCCCATCTCAAAAAAAAAAAAAACTTCATCACAGCATGATTATTACTGAAATCTTTTTCAGTTTTATAGATGAAAAGTGGTTTTATTAACCATTCTCTCTTCAATTGCCTGTTCATGTCATTTGCTTACGTTTCTTTTTATTGGGGTGATTTTTTAAATTTGGATTTCCAAGAGTTGTAGTAAAATAAGAATGTTAACTCCTCACCTTATTTATTTAAAATATGGCAAACTCTAAACATTAGAGTGCCCGAAGATCCAGTCTCTGAATCTCTTTTCTCTGTTCACATTTCACTCCTTTAGGGATCTCATTAAGTTTCATGTCTTGGAATATCAAAATATTATTTATATATTGATGGCTCCACTAGATTCTAAGCACCATTAAAATCCCATGGATGGAGCAGATTTTTGTTCATTTTGCTCACTTCTGTGTCCCTCGCACCAAGAACACTTCCTGGCACTTAGTAAGCACTCAATAAATATGTGTTGAATTAATTAAAGTGGTATTAGTCCCATTTTTACAGATGAAGAAACAGGCTTAGAGATCCTAGATAAGTTGCCAAAGACCACATAACCAAAAAAACAAACAAACTCATTGCCTTCAAATCGGTTTCCCTCCTTGGGTTTCCAAGAAGGTACCTCTATGGAAGTAGATTGCCCAGTCTTCTTTCTGAAGAGTGGGTGGTGAGTATGATCCCCCATCCTTCTAGTCAGCAATCAGATGCCTTAGGCACTATGCCACCAGAGCTCCCAAAGAGCACATAGGTAGAAAATAATGCGATTGGGATTCAAAGCCACATTCTTAACCATTGCACTATTCTGCCTGTCTTAAATTTGATGTAATTGTGAGAGTGTTTTTCTATTGAAACCTGTTTATTAGTAAATTCCACAGGTATGCATAATTGGGAATGAGTGTAGTATGTTGTTGTTGTTTTGGGGAAAAGAGCAGTGCAGGATTGAACACTAAAGAGGGTTAGTGTAAGGAGTAGCAGATTGGGACCAGAGTGTATGAGACCTTAAATATCCTCAAGAATTTAGACTCAACATACAGCTAATTGGGCTGAGGCTCACCACTGTGTTCCGAGCACCCAGCACACTGTAGGTGCTTAATAAATGGTTGTGGAAGGTTGCAGGCTTTAAAAAAAAAAAAAAAGAATTTAGACTCAGTTACAATCTGAAATAGCAGAAACTCATGATAAGTTCCTCAGCTGGGTGGGCTAGAAATGGTTTATAGTTTCTCAACCACCAACTGATTGTCTGGATAAAATAAAATTTTGTCTTCTTTTGATCCTGCTTCCTTGGTGGTTACTCAATTAGTATGTGGAGATAGAGTTACATTTGTCTAACCTCAAAAAAAAAAAAAAAAAGACTCAAACCCACTGCCATCTGCCATTGGGTTTCAGAGTCGGTAAATCTTTACAGAAGTAGATTGCCTGGTCTTCTTTCCACGGAGTGGCTGGCAGGTTTGAATCGCCAGCCTTCTGTTAGCAGTCAAGTGCCTTAGACACTGCACCACCAGAACTCCTCTTTTAACCTCAAAAGTCATGGCCTTTTTTTGACTCCTCACCACTTTACAATCAAGATAGCTTCTATCTCCACAGCTAGAACTGTATCATTCAAGTGGAAAGGCACATAAACCAGCTAGTTAGTGTACTCTTTCCCTTGAAAAGGGTTGAAGAAATGACAATTCTTACTCTTTCCTTAGTCCCACCTCCCCTAATTTGCCCTTTTCAAACATATCACAGTTTAATCTGTTAACCAACGCCATTTTTCCTCACATTTTGCTTTGCAATTGAACTTGAAACTTTCCAACTTTCTCAGACACACACTACACTTTTCTACCCTTACCTTACTGCTACAGATTAGCATGAGGTTAACATGAGGTTAACATTAGCATAATCTCATGAGGTTAACTAATTAATCTCATCAATTATTCTGTTACTGGATTTTTAAATTTCATATTACTATTTTTCCTCTTATTACAAAAGTAGAACCTATTCAGTGTGTGTGTGAGTGAAACTTAAAATATTCATGAGAGGAATAGATTAAAACTTCATCACCTCAAATTAACCAGTGTATATTTTTGGTGTATGTATGGGTCCGACTCGACGGCACATGACAACAACAACAGCAACAACAACATCCTTTAAAAAAAACTTCTTTATTCGTGTGTGTGTGTGTGTGTTGGGATTAAGATTCAAATCCACATTCTTAACTACTACACTGTGCTACCTGCCTTAAATTTGATTAATTGATAGTGTTTTTCTGTTGAAACCTGCTTCTTAGTAACTTCCATAGGTATGTATGATTGGGAATGAGTGTAGCATGTGTGAGATGTTGTTTAGGGGAAGGGGCAGTGCGGGGTTGAACTCTAAAGAGGGTTACTGTTAAGGAAGAACATACTGCTTTCTAATGTTTTTTTTTTTTTTTTTTTTCACTAACTAATCTTTCTTTTGCAAACTTTTAATTGCTACTCAAATTTTATTTGTTTTATTAATGTGTATTTTTTAGAACAGTTTTAAGTTTACAGGAAAATTGAACACATTGTATAGAGAATTCCCGCATACTCCTGGCATATAGTTTTCCCTATTACTAACATCTTGCATTATTAGTGTGGTGCATTTGTTACAATGAACCAATATCGAGACTTTATTATCAACTAAGGTCTATATGTACTTGAGGAGCTCTGGCAACATAGTGCCTAAAGCACTTGACTGCTAACCAGAAGGCTGGTATTTCAAACCCACCAGCCACTCCTTGGAAGGAAGGTTGGGCAATCTACTTTCGTAGTGATACCACCTCGGAAACCTTAGGAGGGGTCACTGTGAGTCGGCTATGACTCAACAACACATAACAACAACAACAACAACAAATGTACTTGATTCAGATTTCCTTAGTTTTAACCTAATGCCCTTTTTTGGTTCCTAGATCCCATCCAGGATAACACATTACATTTAGTTGTCATGTCTCCTTAGGTTGCTCTTGGCTGTGACCCTTTCTCAGACTTTCCTTGCTTTTATTGACCTTAACAGTTTTGAGAGGTATTTGTCAGAATCCTCCTCTATTGGAATCTGTCTGATGTTTATTTTCATGATTAGATTAGGGTCACGGGTTTTTGGAAAGAGGATCACAGAAGTAATGTGCTGTTTTCCTCACATGATATCAAGGGGAGCATCATGGATTGAATTGTGTCCCCTAAAAATATGTGTCAACTTGGCAAGGCCATGTTATATGGTTGTCCTCCATTTCATAATCTGATATGTTGTTGTTGTTGTTATGTGCCATGGAGTCGGACCCGACTTATACCGACCCCTCCTTGGGTTTCCAAGGCAGTATCACTACGGAAGTAGATTGCCCCATCTTCCTTCTGAGGAGTGGCTGGTGCATTTGAACCACCAGCCTTCTGTTTAGCAGTCAAGTGCTTTAGGCACTATGCTACCAGAGCTCTTTTAATGTGATGTAATTACCCCCAATTTTGTGATGTGTTGTGAATCCTAACTTCTGTATGTTAATGAGGTAACTTGATTGTGGAGTGTATCTTGAGTCATAGCCTTACAAGAGGGTATAACTTGAGTTGCATCCTTACTCAAGTCCCACCCTTACCCAAGTCACCATCCTTACTCAAGTTATACCCTTGCTTAAGTTACACCTTTTATCTTAAAAGCGATAAAAGGAGAGAGAAGAGAGCAGAAAGGAGAGGAACCTCACAGCTATCAAGAAAGAAGAGCCAAGAGTGGAATGTATCCTTTGAGTCTGGGGTCCCTGTGCTAAGAACTTTCTAGACCCAGTGGAAGATTGTTGCCAAGACACACGGAGATCTCCAAGGAAACCTGGGCCCAGAGTTGTTGAAAGGAGACAAAGACCTTCCCGCCGGTGCCCTGAATTCAGACTTCTCCTTCTAAACTGTGAGAAAATTAATTTCTGTTTGTTAGAGTCATCCACTTGTGATATTTATGTCACAGCAGCACTAGAGAACTAAGACAGGTACATGGTACATACTATCTACCTGCCTTATGACTGGAAATTGACCTTGATCATTTGGCTAAAGTAGTGTTTGTCAGATTTCTTCACTGTAATGTTACTTCCCTCTTCCCCAGCCTTCCATACTGTACTCTTTGGAAGGAAGTCCCTATATGCTTACGCATATATGTGCTTGAGGGAGTTATGGTTTTCCTCATTTAGGTTGGAGTAGCTATCTAATTTATTTGGTATTCTGCGTGGGATATTTGTCTCTTCTCCTTCACTTATTAATTTATCCAATCATTAATATCAGTATGGACTCATGGAAATTTATTTATACTTTAGGTTATAATCCAGTACTACACCTACTCACTTAGGTTCCAAAGACCAGATCATTATATGAAAATCAGTGTTGTACAAAAATGGAAGATGACTACATCATTACATAACTGCCAAATTACATCATTACATAACTGCCAAACCACTGACAATCATGGCCCAGCCTAGTTGACACATAACCTTAACTATCACATCCAGTGTTACTCTGACCTTGCATGGAAGTGAGTTCAATTCCAGATCTGAAGGGTAACTAGAGCATGGTCTCAGGGGTTTCACCAGGCTCTATTAGACCAGTAAACCTGGTCTTTTTATGATTTTGAATTTTGTTCCACTGTTCTTCCACTTTATCCAGGATCTCCTGCACTGATCCCTTTCTGAGTGGTTGACAGTGGTAGCTGGGAACCATCTAGTTCTTCTGGTCTCATGGTCATATAGGCTGAGGTTTCCATGGTCTACCAGTCCCTTGGACTAATTGTTTCCATGTGTCTTTTCTTTATTGTTTTTTGCTCTGGGCACGGAGAGACCCACTGCTGCATCTAGATGGCCACTTGTAAACTTTTAAGACCCCAGTCACTACTCACCAAAGTAGAATGTAAAACAATGTTTTTGTGTAGTATGTTATGCCAGTTGAGCTTTATGTCCCTGCAACCATGGTCCCAAGCCTACAGGTCCAACTACTAACTCACTCAGGGTAGCTGGCTGTGGCAAAGAAGTTATCATAACTTTGCCCCTTGTAAGCTCTATTATGTATATGGACATTCTTATAGCACATACAAATACACATGTAGAAGTATCATTTACCAGCCTTATATGTAAAATCTTATATATAAAGTCATGGGAGACATAAGGGAACAATAAGTCCAAGGGACTAGTAGGCCATGTGATCCTCAGCCTATATGACCATGAGACCAGAAGAACTAGATGGTGCCTGGCTACCACTGTCAACCACTCAGAAAGGGATCAGTGCAGGAGATCCTGCATAGAGTGGGAGAATAATACGGAACAAAACTCAAAATCATTAAAAAAAAAGACCAGGGTTACTGGTCTGTTAGAGCCTGATGAGACCTCTGAGACTATGGTCCCTAGCTGCCCTTCAGGTCTGGAACTGAATTCACTCCTGTGGCTTCCAGCCAAACAAGAGATGGGCACCTAGGGTGAACATTTACATCAGGTAGATACATTCCTTAGAGCAATCCATCAATCATGGGAGAACAGAAGAGCAGTGTTTTCACAAGGAGATGGCTGGGGGACAGGAATGCATAGGAAGGAAAGACACAGAGAAAAGTACTACAGGGAGGAAATGGGAAGAGAGCTGTTATACTGTGGGGAATTGTAGTCAATGTCATGAAACAAAATGTGTATGAGCTGCTATATGGAAAATGAATTTGCTCTGTAAACTTTTACCCAAATAATAATAATAACCTTATATATGGTCACAGGTATATTCCCTTTTGCCTAGACATATCCCATCATTCAGCCTGTCTGTCCAACTATGTTGTGCATTAACGATGTACATCTGGCAGTAACTAATCACTCTGTCTATTGTGCCATCATTACACTGTATTGCAGTTATCCATCCTGTTGGGACTGTGTCTTATCCATGTCTATATTACCAGCAACTAGTACCCTGTGGCTTCTCAGTCAGAATTTGTTGAATGATACTGGCTTTCCAGGTCTCCAGGAGAGTAGAGTAGGTATCTTGTATTTCTTTGGCTTCCCCTCCATTCTACTGTACTTGTTTTTCTCTTTATTCGGTTTCTCTCACAGGATCTCTGGATACCTAGGCCCCCTCCACCATGGCCAGCCGGGGTGGGGGCCGGGGTCGTGGCCGGGGCCAGTTGACTTTCAACATGGAGGCTGTGGGCATTGGGAAGGGGGATGCTTTGCCTCCACCTACCCTGAAGCCTTCTCCACTCTTCCCTGTGAGTATCTCCCCTCCCTTCCCAAGACTTCCGTGTGCCCCTGGCTGACTGTACATGATCCTGGATTCTTCCTGGAACATCATTAAACTATCTTCATCTTGCCCCTCCCAGTCTCTGCCTCCCAAATCACTTGGGATGTTTTTCAGACAAGGAAGTGCCCACCCTTACTTGTCACATTCCCAGCTCCCCAGCTTTCAGAATCCTCTGTCCCTCTGTTCATTCTCTTTTGGCCCTGTGCTCAGTGGTGAACTGACCACTGCCCCCTGCCTCCTTAGCCCTTGGAGTTCCGCCCAGTGCCTCTGCCCTCTGGAGAGGAAGGGGAATACGTCCTGGCACTGAAGCAGGAGCTACGAGGGGCCATGAGGCAGCTCCCCTACTTCATCCGGCCAGCTGTCCCCAAGAGAGGTCAGTTGGAATGGTAGCATCATGTTGAGTGCCTCCCATGGGCAGTGTGCTGTACTCAGCACCACTGGAAGCCAGAGAAGCCAAAAACAGTATAGGAAGCTCACTGTCTAACAGGGGAGATCGGCCTAATTACTCTTACATTTGAAATGCAATATAGCATTCATAGTTTGTGTTGAGTCTCACAATAGTCTTGGAAGAGTGGGAAGTATTATGCTGATTTCACAAGTATAAATGAGAAGATGGATGAAAAATTTTAACAACTTGTGTATTATGGGTACCACACAATCAGGAGGGTGCTGGCGCTGACAAAGTAGTAACCCTTTAGTTAGTGGGTTGTCAGGAGGCACTGAAGAATGGGGAGCACTTGAGAAGTTCTGGACAGTGGTTCTTTACTAACTGATGTAGAGTTCAGTATTTTGACCACCATGGTTCCCCACTGAAGCCCATTGTCTTCTCACGGAAGGTGAGGCTTGGAAAGATGAAAGCAGTAAATGGAAGACTGAAACACTAGGGTCTTGCTCTTTGGTATACTTTCCATCACACCATATTACCACTCAAGACAGCCACACCTTTGGGCTAAGGGAGGAAAAGAAAAAAACTATCGTGATTTTGGGTGGGAGCAGTAGTGGTTCAGTGGTAGAATTCTTGCCCTCCATGTGAGACGCCTGGGTTCAATTCCCTAACAATGCATCAGGCTCAGCCACCACCCGACTTGTATGTGGAGTCTTTGTGTTGCTGCGATGGTGAGCAGGTTTCAGCCCAGCTTCCAGACTAAGGAGAAAATCAGCAATGAACACCCTATGGATCACAATGGCATGAGTTGAGGGCAACATGACTTAACAGCAAACAACAACAGTGTACTTTCCACTGTAACATACTGCCTCTCAAGATAGCCTTAGGTTAAGGAAGGGGAGGGGAGATTGTAATTTTGAGTGGCAATGGGGGTGGTTACAATTGTGTTGAAGATTTATACTGAAACTTGCCCCCTGGGCTCTGGGTTTGGTAAGTGAGGGAACAGACAATTCCTGAGTATTGAGAGGGCTGGGCCTTTAAAAACAACACTGTTGTGAGGCTCTGAAGGGATAAAACTTTGACTCTTAACCTCTCACCCTTCAGATGTGGAGCGTTACTCAGATAAATATCAGATGTCAGGGCCGATTGACAATGCCATCGATTGGAACCCTGGTAGGTAGATTGGAACCCTGGTAGGTAACGGACCCTTTCATTGAAGGCTCTTCTTTCAAATGCTTAAGAAGGCTCAACCCACAAGCCACTCCCTTCTCACAACCCCCTCCCTCACCTGTTGTTATTAGCCATGAGTCATAGGGACATAGGATCCTTGGGTTTCCAAGGCAATATCACTACAGAAGTAGATTGCCTCATCTTCCTTCCGAGGAGCGGCTGGTGGGTTTGAACCGCCAGCCTTCTGGTTAGCAGTCAAGTGCCTTAGTGTTTGTGAACTGGAGCTCCTAGTTGTGCTCTGGGAGCTCTGGTAGCATAGTGGCTAAGGCACTTGACTGCTAACCAGAAGGCTGGTGGTTCAAACCCACCAGCCGCTCCTCGGAAGGAAGGTTGGGCAATACTACTTCCGTAGTGATACTGCCTCTGCTCGGAAACCCAAGGAGGGGTCGCTATGAGTCAGGTCCGACTGGACGGCACGTAACAACAACAACAGTTGTGCTCTAAAACATTCCTGGACTCTACCTGAAAAACCTCTTAAATAGCCTCTACTTCCCTGGAGACATATAAACCAGTTTTGTTCAGAGTGCCTTTGGCCCAACCTCTTTGTTCCCCCACCCTTACCCTCACCTTTCCTTCCTTTAAAAGCAGTCCTCATTCATAGGAGACTCCAGGTAGGGTACCACTGACATCTGCATTTCCCCTATTCCCAGACTGGCGACGTCTACCCCGGGAGCTGAAGATCCGGGTGCGGAAGCTGCAGAAGGAGCGTGAGTGTGTCTGGAGAAAGGGGGAGAGGAGAGGTTTCCTTCGTCACCTGGAGAGCTGAAGCTGCTAGTGGTGTTGATTGCTTTCCGAGCTCTGGTAGCATAGTGGCTAAGGCACTTGACTGCTAACCAGAAGGCTGGTGGTTCAAACCCACCAGCCACTCCTCAGAAGGAAGATGGGGCAATCTACTTCCATAGTGATACTGCCTCGGAAACCCAAGGAGGGGTCACTATGAGTCAGGTGTGACTCGACGGTACATAACACCACCACCACCGTCTAAATGTCATGGTTGATGTCTTATTGTCCACATGAGGGCAGCAGAGTGACGTAGTCACGACAAGAGGATGGGGTAGAAGGCTAGCAAGATTTACCCTCTGATGACTCACCTGTTCATTCCCCTCCCCACAGGGACTACTATCCTACTTCCCAAGAAGCCCCCTAAGACCCCAGAAGATAAGGAGGAAACAATACAGAAACTAGAGGTGAGGAAGAGTTGTACATACAGACCACCTGGGCTCTAGATCCATTCCCTGTTTCTTGGCCTATGTGTGCCTCAGTTTTTCCCTCTGGAAGCTTAAGTCTGGGTATCTCTTCCAACTCATCTTCACATAAGACCCTGGAGAAGAAAGAGGAAGAAGTTACTTCAGAGGAAGATGAGGAGAAAGAAGAAGAAGAAGAGAAGGAAGAGGAAGAAGAAGGGGAGTATGATGAAGAAGAACATGAAGAGGTAAAGGGGACCTCCTCCCATCTTTGACTCCACTCCTTTTCCCTCATAATCTCAGGGGATCTCAACTCCTTTTCCGTTAGGGCTCCCTCTTTTTTTTTTTTTTATTAGGATTTGGGTGAAGATTTACAGAGTAAATTCACTTTTCATACAGCAGTTCACATATACTTTGTCTCATGTCATTGACCAAAATTTACAATGCAGCAGCTCCCCTCCCACCTCCTCCCCATAGCTACCTCCTCCCAGTGTCCATCCCTTCATACTCTTCTGCACCCTGAGCTATCTCCCTGTGCATAAGCAGCCCTTCCTTCTCCCATGATTGTTCTCTCCAGGGCGTGTGTCTACTTGAGGTAAATGTTTAACTCACATGCCTGTACTTTGTTTGGCTGGAAACCACAGTTGTGGGTTCAATTCCAGACCTGAAGGGCAGCTAGGGGCCATAGTCTCAGTGGTTACACCAGGCTCTATTGGACCAGCAAACCTGGTCCCCACCTTCTTCTTCTTTTTTTTTTTTTGTAGGGCTCCCTCTTCAGAGGGTTGGAGGCCAAAGGAGATAGTGCCTCCAAAGTGTAGAAGCTTCCCTCTACTTCCTGTTCTCAGGCTCCTCTTAATAATGAGCTTCTTCAGCAGAAGGGAAAGACTCTGGCCTAGAATAGTGTAACGGGAAGGAAGAAAGGGGCTTAATACATATGGAGGAAGGAGAATGCCGGAAGTATGCCTGATTTTTACCTCTTTTTACCCATTTTAGGAAACTGACTATATCATGTCATATTTTGACAATGGAGAAGACTTTGGGGGTGACAGTGATGATAACATGGATGAAGCTATATACTGAAGAAGGACCCTGAACAACATCCTAAATCCGACATCCCAAATCCTCATATCTTTCTGGATTTGAGATGCAGAGATTAACCATCCCTAATAATTGTTTTTGTGGTTAAGTCATTCTCCTGACTCTTCTCAGAGACCATATAACCAGTTTGGTCTCTGGAGGTGGGAGTGGAGATGGCAACAGGTAGCTCTTTTCTGCCCTTATACTCCCTCCTCCTTATATCACCTCTGATATCTTGTGGAAAGGGCAAAGGACCAATGTCCTAATTATATAAAAGGGAGAAAAGAGAATTGAAAGAAGACAGACCTGGGGTTGTTAGAGTTGAGACAGCTGTATATATACCCCTACCCATTTTTACAGCTCTTTGTGGAGCTAATTGGGGATGGGAGCACTTAGAAACAGGCCAGTTTTATATTTTTAAATAAAATTTAATATTTTTAAATTTGTCTTTCTGTCCATGAAGAGAGCCTATGGGAGAGAGCTGGAGGAATGAAAGAGATGCCTTGCCAAGACATTCTTCTCTTACCTGTCAGTCCAGTGAGACACACTGAGGGTTACAGCCTTCCTGTCTTTTGCCCCTTCTTTTCACCCCCATGGTGGGACACATACTCCCAGTCTAGCCCTGCCAGGGCACGTGCAGGAACTCATCTGCAAAGCTGCATAGAGTGAGCAGTAGGGGAGAACAAGCCCTGTGTGAAGGCAGCAGACCAGCTGGCTTATGAGCCCCTGGTCCTCAGGCCAGCTAGCTCTGTTCACATGTGTTCATGGGGACACAGGCCTTCTCTTTCCCACACTTGACCTTGATCTTGTCCTTGTTTACAAGGAGTAATTACAGCTGTTTCTGTGGCGAGAGTCAAGAAAGTCAGGTGCAGGGAGAAACTAGGGAGTAGGTACTGACTCTTCAACACACTCACTTTTATTCCAGGCCCTGGAGACCCGATTTTGAAAGGTATGTTAGTACACAGGAAACTCCCTAAATGCTTTATTTTCCACTTGCAGAAGAGGGTGTATGGCTGAGTTGCAGTTTCTCTTTTGAGTCTTCCCTTTGTGGTACTTAGTTAGCTTTTCTATTCCCATCTCAGCCTTCTCTGGTTAGAGGGGGAAGGGTAGGCATTGTGCTTTACAGGAAGTAAGGAGGGTGAGGAGGAGGGGAGTGACTTAGGACACTCAGAGCTCTGAGAGATGCTTTCTCGCCCACACAGCTCTCCCTTGGGTGAGGTCACTTCCTTAGCCCCTGATTGGCTTCTGAGGAAGCCCCAGATGCGCTGATTGGTTCCAGCCACTTGACATGCAACAGTCACGGGCAATCCACGTGTCCAGAATACAGACTGAATAAGGAAGCAGGCACAGATATCTGGGGTGCTATCATGGCAACCCTCCTAAGATTTTGAAAGCCATAACATGGGTTGCAGACAGAGAACCTTCAAGAAATTTCCCAACAGCAGACTGAATTTCCTATAGCAGCAAGTGATAGAGACTGGCAATCTAAGCTTAGATATTTCTGACTCCATTGTAAGGAATGAAGAGAGGCTGTAACTCCATTGACAGAAAGTACTTTAAAAGCCTGGTTAGGGTGTGGTAGTATTAAGATAGAAGCAGCCAAAAGAACAGAGAAGGAACAGGAATAGAAAAGAACATTCCAGAGTTATTGTGCAATTTGTGATGATTGATGTTTCCTTTTCTATTTCTCTGCGGTGGTGTGTGAGTAAAGTAGGGGAAAGGACCAGGGTACATATCACTGGGGTTCCCCATAGTCATACTTCAGCCTGTGATTGTTGTCGGGAGAAATCAGCAAAAAACAGAAGTAAAAGACATTGAAAACCCTCCTTTTGCTCTTCTCCCCTACCCCTACCAACACACACACACACACACACACAATTCTAACTCTCTCAACTATATATCTGTGCCTATTTGAGGGCACAGCTACCCCCTAAATCCTGCCTAAAGCAGACATAGAAACTTAAAAGGATAAAAACAAAGATCCTAGACAAGAGACAGTAGAGGGGGTTAGGGCCACATCCTTGTCCTCTCCCTCTATATACACACATCCATTTCTCATGAAATTGGAGGAAGGCAAAGGTTGGAATGACCAATTGAGATCAGCTATCCTGCCTCAAAGACAAAGTGTCAGAAAGATCAGACTATTCTTAGACACTGCCTTGTCTGGCTTCCTGCCCCTTCTGGCAGGTGATCTTACTGAACAAAACCAGAGAGAGACACGGGACCTAACAGCTTCCCCAAATTCCAGAGCCTTTCCGGGCATGTGCTAGAGTGTTTCCATTGACCTCTCCCCTACTTTCCATAGATAGTACTGGGCAGGCTGAGTCCTAAGACTTGGTAAACAAGGTGAGGCTCCTGTTCCCTCTGGAGGACCACCTGAAAGGTGAGGAGCTGAGGCTCTGCTTGCAAATATTTACAGAAGACCCACTTGGTGCTTGTTCAGCCCCATACTTCATGCCTGCTAGGGCCTGCTTACACTGAACAGTTTGCTTCCACATCCACACCCCGGGCTACACTGGCCCCAGGCAGGGTAAGTCCTCTGGCAAGAATCCTATCCTTCCCTACTCTTACTTTTTATCTCTAGATTACTGATCCTCTCCCACCTTGGGCAGGAAGCCTGGGAGGAGTGTGGTCTGAACCTAGGTGCAGAGGCTGAAGCAGTTTGAGGGAAGGTTAAATGGGAGAGTGGCGTGTAAGATGCAGTTTAAAAGACTGAGGGTGGAGAACAAAAAAATTGGAGGGTCAGAGGTCAGGGGATAGGGTGATAGGCAGCCATGGTTTGGTGAGGAAATGACTGTTCTAATTTATGCCTCAATTCACTTTAATTGCCATCTGAACTTTGAAAGGAAGGAAGGGTGGGGTTGTAGGTGTCAGCTGGTTAAGAACTAATCCTAGGAGAAGGGCTGCTACTTCAATTGGACTATCCAGTGCAGAGGGCAAAACACTGTTTATTGTCCTGGTTTCACCACTCCATAGCTTTGTGTCCTTGGGAGTGCCGTATCAAGGCTACAAGCCTCAGTTTCCTCATGTGTAAAACGAATTTACATTAGATGCTCACTAGGAATTCTTCTAGCTCTTACACAATAGGGGTGATGTTGAGCCACTTGATAGTCCAATTGCTCTGAGAACAAAGGTCAGGACATGTCCAGTTTTTGCTGAAGTCATTTCATCTGTTGGTTCCCACCTTATTTTCAGCCTGGGCAGGCTAAAGATAACCTCACACATCTAGCCAGTCATTTCCAAAAAACTGCTTAAGCCCAAGTAGCAGGAGGATCAGCAATTCCATCAGCTAGTAAGCAGGGAGACAACCCATTCAACAGACTTCACAATCACAAATCACAAGCCAGGACTCAAATCAGGCCACCAAGAGATTTCTGACAAGGAAGAGGTAGATGGGGCAGGCCCTTTCCATCTCCCCTCATACATCATGTCTGGCCAGATGACAGAGAACAGAAATGAACTAGACAGGAATAGTGCAGATACCTAATCTGACCAGACCAGTGGTAATCCATTCTCCACTGTCCTTCCCCCTACTGAGACCTACTTTTTCTCAAGGTCATTCTGGGACTAGAAACCTAGAATAAGGAGTTGTTTTCCCAGTAAAAGCTCTGGTGCTGTAGTGCCTAAGGCATTTGACTGCTAACCAGAAGGATGGTGGTTCAAACCCACCAGCCACTCCTTGGAAGGAAGGTTGGGCAATCTACTTCTGTAGAGATATTGCCTCAGAATCCCAAGGAGGGGTTGCTATGAGTAGGTTTTCCTATTATCACCCTGAAGGCTTTTGCCTTATTCTCAACAAGACTTAATTTGTCTCTTATTATCCTAGGGGCCACAGTGGCTGAAATATTTGGCTGCTAAGAGGTCAGCAGTTAGAACCCACCATCCACTCCCCAGGAGAAAGATGAGGCAGCCTGTTTCTGTAAAGATTTACAGCCTTGGAAACCTTATGGGGAAGTCCTACTCTGTCCTAAAGGGCTGCTATGAGTCAACATCTACTTGAGGACAGTGGGTTTGGTTTGGATTTTTTTATCCTGGAGGGCAGGGAGTTTCCCCCAACACACTCCAATGGGAGTCAGTAGGAGGAAACTGATGTAACCCTAAGCATAGGACCTGAAGTGCTATCACCTTGGGAACCCAAGACTCAGGCGGTAATCCAAGAGTTCCTCGGACCCAGTCCTGACCAGTGCAGGGAGAGGCTATGTCCCCATGAATGTTGAGCCTGGGACTATTCCTCGTTCTCAAGCCTCCTATCCTCCCAGGATCCTCAGCTGGACTCCCCAAAGCTTGGACTCTATCCCTTCCAAATCTTCCCTGTGATTCCATTTTTCTTTGTGTAGTGTGGAGAAAATACCTAAAAACCAAAGCTACTACCATTGAGTCAATTCCAACTCATAGCGACCCTCTAGGACAGAGTAGAACTGCCCCCATAGGGCTTACCATTCAAGAGTAAGTTTCAGAGTCTCCTCTGACATCCATTTTGGTTTTTTCTTCCTTTTTAATGACATTTTGCTTTCTTAATAAATGATGTTCTTGATGGCATCCCACAATTCATCTCATTTTTGGTCACTGGTATTCAATGGGGACCTCTGGTGGTGTAGTGTCTAAGGCATTTGACTGCTAACCAGAAGGCTGGTGGTTCAAACCCATCAGCCACTCCTCGGAAGGAAGATTGGGCAATCTCAGAAACCCAAGGAGGGGTCACTGTGAGTCAGGATTGACTCAACAGCAGTGAGTTTGGTTTGGTGGTTTTGAGTGCTTTAACCATTGTGGCACCAGAGCTCCTATGTGTAATGTGGAAACAAACAGAAAAACCGAACTCATTGGGTCAAGTTGATTCCAACTCCCTAGGTTTCCAAGGCAGTTCCCTAGTCTTCCTTCTGAGGAGTGGCTAGTTGAGTTTGAACCACCAGCCTTCTGGTTGGCACTCAAATGCATTAGGCATTATGCCACCAGAGCTCCTTGTAATGTGGAGGGAGGACAAAAATATCTGAATCTTGTCTTTAATGTTCTTTGTTACACCCAGGGAACATTGATAGTCTTGGAATAGAAGGGAGATTAATTGGACCTGCATTTGTCTTACCAAAATGGAGGAAAGGAACCTAAGTAAGCTGGGGATGTAGATTTGCGGTCTATTCTATCTTGGAGAGAATAGGTGCAATCCTATTTAGAGAGGGCTAGAAGCCTTAATACCTCATCCTTATTATGCTCTGTATAGCCAGAGATGTAGCCATTCTGGAGAGGAACTTCCCTCCCTCATCTTAAGATGTCAAGTTAATGCTTTTACTCCATTTTCCTCAGGCAGGGATGGTAAGAGGAAGTGAAACAAAATAGGCTTAGTGGGGTGAAGGGCAAATGCTGACTTAAGCTTTATCAAGTTCTCCATTTCCATTCCCCAAGCCTCTCTCCTGGCCCCTAGATAACCTTTCCTGTCTTGGCTGCTCTTGGCACCTCACCTCTTCCTTACTTGGCCTTGCTCCTACTTTGGTTCTTAGTTTCCACACTAAGCCACCACCAACCACATTAACACCTATCCAGAGATATCAGGATGTCTACAAACTTCTTAGGACCTACACTGGGCCAGGGCTGGGCAGGTGGCTTCGAGCCAGAAAGAGAGGTTATCACCTAGACTCATTCTTGGTATCTTTTAGATTCCTCTCCTCTTCTTGACACTTGCTTTCTGACCAGGTCTCTCTTTGTGCTATGTCTTTAGCACTGTACTGCTTAAATTGGGTTACTCATGGGGTGAGGTGGTGAGTACAATTTGAGGTCACAGGATACATATGGCACATCTGTCAGAGTATCGATTTTACTTTAAAGATTTGGTAGGGGAAGGTAAATGATTTTTATATTACAACCAACACAAATATATTATGCATTGTAAATCAAAATTTACATTTTTCAAAAGATAAATAGGTACTTCAAATATGTATTTCTGGCTTGTATGTATGGCCTACTCTGGACTGCTCCAAGAGCCCTGGGAAAAACGATTCACTCTCCCTAATGATTCACTTTCTCATAGAGGTTCTGTAGAAGAAATATTGAGAAGCTCTACTTAGAACAGCTCTGGTGGTGTGGTGCAGTGGAGGCCTTTGACTGTTAGCCAGAAGATTGTGCGTTCAAACTTACCAGCTACCTGTGGAAGGAAGATGAGCAATGTATTTCTGTAAAGATTTACAGGCATTGAAACCCAGTCGGGATTGCTATGAGTTGGAATCGACTTGATGGCCGTTCCAGTTACCTAGTGCCGCTCTGACAAGAATATACCACAAATGGGATGGCTTAAACTAACAGGAGTTTATTCTTACAATTTGGAGGCTAGAAGTTCAAAGTGCCAGGCTCTAGGGGCTGCATGAAAGCCCCTCAACTTTGGGGTCCAGCTTTGCCTCCTGCTCCCGGCCCACTGGAGCTAGAGGCGTTTCTTCACTCAGACAGCTGCTGGCTGCTGAAGCTGACAAGCCCAAGGTTGACAAGTAAAAAGGCACAGTCCCAATGTTACCAAACCACATGGCAGGCCATTAACTTAAGTCCATTGTAAGTCCCAAGGTTGGCAAAGCATGGCAGGCTGCTGAACAAACACACAGCTTCATGCAGGGCCCAAACGTGCCATAAGCTAGAGACTATCCCCAAGGGTTCTCCTTATATACAGGAAGCAGACCACATCCCTAAAGCAGCTACTGAGCTGCTTGTGGTAGATCTCACCATGGAGCTGATTGCCAGTCTCATCATGGGGAATAACTACCACCAGCTGCCCAGCCACTCAACCAGGCCCAGCCAAGTTGACATACAAATTTAACTACCACAATGGCAGTGAGTTGGTTTTGGAGTTTGACTTAGGGCAAGAGGTGACAAACCTAAAATAAACCTAAATACCAGACAGGAGTCAGGCAGGGGTAACAGAGTAAAGCAGGTAAGTATAATAGTGAGAAGTGCCCATCCTGAGCCTGCCTGGCCTCTTTGGCGCCAGCTGGTTGAAACCATGAAGGAACGTGGGCCAGCACTGTAGATTTTAAAAAGATTTAGTTTTTTTTAGTGTATGTGGTTATTTAAAAAATTTTTTTTTTTTTTTTTTGGGGTATTCCCTTCCTTTCCCTCCCATCCCTGGTAACCAAAAATGAAAGTTTCCTTCCATATATAAACCTTTCCTCGACTTTTTACAATAATGAGCTAATACTATATTTGTCCTTCTGTGATTGACTCATTTCACTCAGCATAATGTCCTCCAAGTTCATCCATGTTATGTGGTGTTTTGCAGATTCTACGTTATTCTTTAGTGTAGCATAGTATTCCATTGTGTGTATGTACCATAGTTTGGTTATCCATTCCTCAGTTGATGGACACCTAGGTTGTTTCCATCTTTTGGCTATTGTAAATAGTGCTGCGATGAACATGGGTGTGCACATATCTGTTCTTGTCATGGCTCTCACTTCTTTAGGATATATATCTAGTAATGGCATTGCTGGATCAAATGGTATTTCTAATTGCAATTTTTTTTTTTAATTTATTTTTTCTAAATCCACCTTTTCAAGGAATTACTGCTTTCCACAATGGTTGTATTATTTTACAGTCCCTGTGTGGTCATTTTTATTACTGTAATTTTTTTTTAGCCTTTTTATTTCCTTTTTAAAAAAGAAGCTCTAGTTTTTAAATGTTTGCAGTCAATTCAAATTTTTAAGAAAAAACTGTACAGGTTGATCTAAGTGTCTGCAAACTGATTTGGCCTATGGACCCTAGTTCACTGCCTCTGATTTAGGGTCTCCTCCAGCCATGCTTCAGTTCACCAGCCTTAACTAAAACTGAAGCACAGTAAGAGAAACACCAGTAACAGTGTAATTTCCTCTCCCCCAATCCCATCTCTCCCCCGGCTTCACATCAACCTTGGAGCACCCATGTCAGGGGCCACAAGCAGGGAGGGCAAGATCAGAAAAGGGGTGAGATGTAGGAAAGGAGCCAGCCACCTTTTTCTGCATCTATAGGGATATAGAGCTAAAAACATCCCGCAAAAGCCAACCACCTTTTTCTGTATCTATAGGGATACAGAGCTAAAAACATCTTGGGGTCTAGAACAGAAACCAAAGTTTGCTCAGGGTTGGAAGGTGAGACAAGTATGAAAGATAGGGAGTGAAGAAAATAGGGAGAATAACAGATAAAAAATTAACCATGAATGAGCCTAGATGTCACTAGGCAAATAGATTGCCCAACCTTCCTTCCAAGGAGTAGCTGGTGGTTTTGACCCACCAGCCTTCTGGTTAGCAGTTAAATGCTTTAGGCACTACACCAGCAAAGCTCCCAATAGACGAAGGAGGAAGTCAGGTGGAGTGGAGTGGGGTGGTGATCTGCAAAACCATGTAAGGGAAGCACAGTTCTCATGCCCCTGAATGTCTCCCTCCCCTAGCCACTGAAATCCTTCCTCTGTCCATCTGTCCAGGAGGTTAAAAATAGCAAAGCTGGGTACCCAGCCAGACATTTCTAAGAACCTGTTTACTGAACATTCGTTTGATTTGGAGAGGTAGTCAGCAGCTCTATCACCCAAAAAGGAATGAGAATAGACCCTGATTGACATCCTAGGACTCAGGGCATGTGTAATTCACAATCGTGTCTCCGTGATCTCTCTGTACTCCTCCTCCCATCATTCTGTTGTTGCCTAGAAATGACCAATCAATTGCTAGTCAGAACAATTCCAGCCTTCAGAGTCTTTTCATTCTTTTCTTCTTACATAACAGACCCAGGGGAGAATTGGGCGAGGTTAAGTCAAGGAAAAGATCAGGACAGGACAGGAATAGCCTTAATAAGCTAAATTGGGCCTCATCAGTAGGCTTGCTGCCACTCAACTTTGTGCTACTTAGCCCAGTCCACCTTGTGGGGGGGAGCTCTGGTGATGTAGTACCTAAGGCATTTGACTGCTAACCAGAAGGCTGGCTGTTCAAACCCACCAGCTACTCCTCAGAAGGAAGATTGGGCAATCTACTTCCGTAGTGATACCACCTTGGAAACCCAAGGAGGGGTCGTTATGAG
Organism: Orycteropus afer afer; assembly: GCF_000298275.1. NCBI lineage: Eukaryota > Metazoa > Chordata > Mammalia > Tubulidentata > Orycteropodidae > Orycteropus > Orycteropus afer. The sequence goes on along the minus strand of NW_006921597.1, from coordinate 447,999 downwards.
TCGGATCCGACTCGATGGCAGTAGATAGGTAGGTACCTTGGAGGGGGGAATTAAATGAGATGCAATACCTTTGAATAAGGAGTCTGACTTCACTCTCTATTCCTCAGTTTATCACTCCAAATTGTGGGGAGATTTTCCCAAGAGTTATATACTAAAAAGATTAAAAATCTCAATTAATTTCCAGAATATCCTGCCAGGGTTAATCCAAAACCCTTTGAAGCACACTGGAAGTATGGGAGAGAAAAATTCTAGTACTCTAGGGTTATACCATGAGATACTGGGGGTATGCAGAGGGTCCATATGGCCTTTGGGGGTGGCAGTCCCAACGGCGGGCTTCCTCTCCCCTGCCACAATTAACTCTAGGCTGAATCCACTGCTATACACTGACCTCTTCTCTGGACTTTTTTGTTGTTATTCCCCTACAAAGTAAGGGAATCAAGAGGAGCGAAGGGACAGTGGTTTTAATTGTTGTCATAGGTGAAGAGGAAGAACAATTTGGGGAATGTGCCTAAGAGTGAATTCTTCATGGTGATGGTGGAGGGAGGGTATACTTCTTTTTATTTTATTTTAATTTTTTTAAATTGTGATTTAGATGAAAGTTTACAGAACAGATTCGTTTTCTATTCAATAATTTATACACATTTTGTTTTGTGACATTAATTGCAGTCTCTACAGTGTAACAGCACTCTTTCTATTTCCTCTCTGTGTCTACCATTTCCCTTCATCCTTCTTTCCTATCCCTTCCTGCCTGGCTAGCCTTGCCCTTTTGATCTCCTATAGCTGATTGTAGGAGCTCTGGTAGCATAGTGCCTAAGGCACTTGACTGCTAACCAGGAGGCTAGCAATGCAAACCCACCAGCCACTCCTCAGAAGGAAGGTTGGGCAATCTACTTCAGTGGTGATACTGCCTTGGAAACCCAAGGAGGGGTCTAGGGCACATAACAACAAACAACATAGCTGATTGTTCTAATGAGTGTGTACCTCCCTGGTGTTATTGTTTACCTTATAGGCCTATCACTTTGGCTGAAAGTTGAGCCACAGGGGTTCTCCTTTTATTTTAGATAACAAGAACTTGCCTGCCATTTTTCCAACACTTCACATATATTAACTCTTTTAACCCTCATAATTATCCCCATTTACAGATGAACAGACTGTGGCACAGAGAAGTTAAACAAGTTGCCTAAATTCACATAGCTGGTTAAGTGGGATTTGAATTTAAATAGTTTGGCTCCAGGGTCCAAGTGCTTAACTTACCAAAAAACTAAACCCGGGAATAGATTCTAACACATTGAAAAAACAAACAAAAAAACTCACTATCATCAACTCAATTCTGACTCAGGGACCCCCCACTGGGTTTCCAAGGCTGTAAATCATTTTGGAAGCAGACTGATTCATCTTTCTTCCACAGAGCAGCTGGTAGGTCTGAACCACTGACCTTCTGATTAGCAGCCAGATGCCTTACCTACGCCACCAGAGTACCTTATTCTAACACATACAAGCAAAACAAGACCCTCACCGCCATTGTCGCGATTCAGACTCATAGCAACCCCCATCAGGTTTCCGAGGTGGTAAATCTTTACGGATTGCCCCCATCTTCCTTCTGCCAAGTGGCTGGTGGTTTGAACTGCCAACTTTCTGGTTAGCAGTCAAATGCCTTAGGAACTGCACCACCGGAGCTCCTTATCCTAACACATGTTGTTGTTGTTTTCATGTGCTGTAGTGACCCTATATTATTTCTCCTAAATAATATAGGCAAGGCCCCTGGGTAGTGCAAATGGTTTGCACTCAGCACTTTTTTGTTGTTTACTAACTGAAAGGTTGGTGGTTTGAATCCACCTAGCACTGTTATGGAAGAAATACCTGACAATCTACTCTTGTAAAATTTAAAATCCTGTGGAGCACAGTTCTACTCTGACACACATGGGATTCTCATGAGTTGGAATTGATTTGATGGCAACAGATTTACTTCTTTTTTTGTTGTTGTTGTTGTCTTTGGGGTGATAGTACAAGAAGGCTAACTCCGGAACTTTTTCCAGGTTATAAATTCACCTAATGGTGAATTTAACATCACTGTAGCCATCTCTAAGAGGGAGAATTTCAGTTTAGGTAATGGGGATGGAAGTAGGGTCAGAACAGAGAAGGAAACAAAAGTTTCAGTCTCCTAGTCCAGAACTATTGAGGTTAGGATGTGTAGGGGCAGGAATTGTGGCCATTAAAAGATCAAAGAAATTTTTTCTTTATCTACCTTATATATTCTATCACTTCATCACCTTTAGGTAGTCCAAGGAAAGAACTCTAGGAGGGGTTAGTAGACTGCTGAAAAAACTGGGTAGAGGTCACTCTTTCACCCCACTTCATGCCCTTCAGCTTCTCTGTGATCTTTTCTTACTGGCCATGTGCTTGGTCAGATCCACTCTCCACATGTCCCTTCCAGTGCCTCCTCCCAAGTTAGATCTTTGTGTTTCTACTCTCTTCAAAGGTGTTGTGGTGGTTATATTTGTGTGTCAACTTGGCTGGACCTGACTGAGTGGCTGGGCAGCTGGTGGTAGTTATTCCCCATGATGAGATTGGCAATCAACTCCATGGTGGGATCTACCACAAATATCTGATAGCTGCCTTTGGGATGTGGTCTGTTTCCTGTATATAAGGAGAAGCCTTGGGGATAGTCTCAAGCTTATGGTATGTTTGGGCCCTGCATGAAGCCGTGTTGTTGCTCAGCAGCCTGCTATGCTCTGCCGACCTTGGGACTTAAAATGGACTTAAGTTAATGGTCTGCCGTGTGATCTGGTAACATCGGGACTGTGCCTTTTTACTTGTCAACCTTGGGGCTTCCCAGCCTCAGCAACCAGCAGCTGTCTGAGTGAAGAAACACCTCTAGCTTCAGTGGGCCGGGAGCAGGAGGCAAAGCTGGACCCCAAGGTTGAGGAGCTTTCACCTGGCCCCTATAGCCTGGCACTTTGAACTTGGACTTAAAGCCTTCAAATTATAAGAATAAACTCCTGTTTGTTAAGGCCATCCCATTTGTGGTATATTTCTTGTCAGAGCAGCACTAGGTAACCAGAATAGGTGTCAAAGTAGCCAAGGACCCTGGTTATGGAAGTACCTACCTGTCTTTTTCTTGTTAATTTTACTTTCTCTGGCTCTTTTCTCTCACTAGATAGTTTTCTTTCTGTCTCCCCTTGGATCTTTCTGCACCAGATTGGGTCTAATGAATAAATGATACTCAGAACTAGATCTCCTCTGATGGCTGTACATGTAGGTTACACCTCCTTAAAAATTAAAAGGCACAGTGAAGTTTGCACAACATGGTGAATGCAATTAATGTCACCAAATTGTACATGTGAAAAAGGGTCAAAATGCCAAATGTTTTGATATACACATTTTACCACAACAAAACATTGAAATAAAAAATAGGCATATGAGAAGAACATAGAAAAGGAAAACCCAAAATATCCATCCATTTAAATGGAGAAACAGCTGGGCCAGTACTGGGAATTGCACTTAAGGGAGGCGTCACGCACAAAATGCCCTGGGGTGGGGTAGAAGTTGTGTGGAAAGGAAAAGGAAGTAAAGTGGGGCTTTTTGTGCCCTATGGGAGAGAGAGGTTTCCTCTAGGAAAATAGCTGTAGCTATCTGCTTCCTTTCTCAGACTGCTGTGTTGTTCAATAGGGTAATCACTAGTCATGAGGCTATTAAAATTAAACAAACGTTTTTAAATTTAGTTTATTAGCCACATCTCAAAGCTTAATAGACCCATGTGACTAATGCCTACACTGTTGGACGGCCCAGATATACAACTTTGATAGCATCATAGAAAGTTCTACTGAATAGTACTGGATTAGGGGTGGTATGGGATTAGGAGGGGATGCATATGTTCTGGCCCTTCCAAGATCAAATCTCTGACAGGTCTTGGACGAAAGTTATCTATCCTCTCCCCGCCATCTCCTTCTCATATCATGTACCAGTAGCCGAGCTGTGTACACAACCAGCCCCGGGCACTCCCTCTCCAAGGATTCTCCATCTTTCTCTGCCCTCTAGGCTGCACTTGTCCTTGCTCCACCCTTCCAGTCCCTGGAAAACAAGCTGCAAAATAAACTTTTCCATCAACTTTGACCTAGTTTCCTGGTCACACATTGGAAGGGGAGGGGCCGCTATATTCTTGAACAGATGAGAAAGGGAGGGACAGAAGTCAGGTTTCAGATGAGAGTCACCATGACAACAGTGGAGCGGTAGAGACTGACACATTAATAAAGAAAAATTGGGAGAGTCAGAGAGCAAAAGAGCTACTGAGAATGAAAGATGAATAAACAAAGGGAAATTGAAATAGAAAAAGATCTTTTTAATTTCACTTTCTGTTCAGTTCACACTGATTTTACATAGAACTTCCAGCAGTCTAATATTTGGAATTATGCGGAGGTCAGTAGAAGAGATAACACTCAAATAAGGGCCAGGACTAGATCTGTCTGCAAGGGTTTAAATAAGCCAGAAATCAGAAAGTCCATTGATCATCACCATCTTGGGGTTTCTCACCATAGTTATTCCTTTTAAAACGAAACCACTGCCATTGAGTCTGTTCTGACTCATAGCAACCCTGTAGGACAGAATATAACTGCCCCACAGGGTTTCTAAGGCTGTAAATGTTAATGGAAGCAGACAGCCTCATCTTTGTTCCAGCCAGCAGCTGGTAGATATGAACTACCACTGGTTAGCAGCCCAATGCTTTAACCACAGCCCCACCAGAACTCCTTAGTCATTCCTTTGTTGTTGTTTGGTGCCATCGAGTCAGTTTTGACTCCTAGAGATCCTATGTAGAACAGAACGAAACACTGCAGTCCTGAGTCAGCCTCACAATCCTGGCTTGAGTGGGTCATTGCAGCCACTGTGTCAATCTGTCTCATTGAGGGTCTTCCTCTTCTCCTCTGACCCTCTACCAAACATGATATCCTTCTCGAGGGACTGGCCCCTTCTGACCCCATGACCACAGTCTTTCCTTTAGCGATAGTAAAAATTACCTCAAGTAGTGGTAGAAGTGTGATATCAATCCATTATTACCCTACAAGGAAGTAATGTTGTTATTTGCCGTCGAGTCGCACCCGACTCATAGCGACCCCTCCTTGGGTTTCCGAGGCAGTTAGCAGTACGCAAGTAGGATTGCCCAACCTTCCTTCCAAGGACTGGCTGGTGGGTTTGAACCTCCAGCCTTCTGGTTAGCAGTCAAGTGCCTTAGGCACTATGCTATCAGAGCTCCTTCACAAGGAAGTAATAGGAACTGCAAAAGCATGTCCTAAGGGACGAGGGTGGGGCTGAAGATATAGCAAATATTTACTGAGTTATAATTATATGCTTAGATAGAAACTATGCTAGGAACTACAGGGATAAACACACCGGCTGTCTTCAAAAGTGTTAATACTTGTAACTTTAAATTCTGAAGTCCTGAATTATTACTCTTAGGGTCAGCAGTATAACCAAGTTGGTTGCTAACCCAGAGGCTCCTCAGAAGAAAGGGCATGGTGGTCTAATTTCAAAAAAATAGCCATTGAAAACCCTGTGGAGCACAGTTCTACTCCAACAGGGACGAGATCCCCAAGTCAGAACCGACTTCACAGCAACTGTGCTCTAGGAAGAAACCCTATGATGGAACCAAATTATAAAAAAGGACATCTTGATGCTTTTCCTTCTAAATTCCTTCACAAAACTTACTTCCCTCTATTTCAAGAACTCATGTACTCCAAAACGGGAGAAACTTAGTAACGATTAGCTCTAGATGTAACTAGCTTAGACCACCCAAAGACCCAGGGCAATGGGATGGGAATGAAAACTAAATGTAGCTCAAATTCCTTCCGTCTTCACCCCTCCAACCCCCACTGACTACATTCTCCAGCATCATCACAGGTTAGGATCTTCTCCACAGGGTTTTCAGTAACATGAATTATAACATAGGGGGAGAGCACCTTCAGGTATACCTTCTTTCCAATGATTCTCCAAGGCCGTATCAACAAAAAAACAAAACATTTTGTCATTAAAAAACTTTATTTTTTTTTACAAAGAATATTCCCACTTGGGGTGAAAATATATCTGGTTAAGTACAAAATATAATTTTCATCATACAAAAAGATATGCAATTTAAAAAGAAACAAACAAAACCACCTTCAGCCCATATACTTTCTAGCTATAAAATTCTCAGAAAAAGGTGGAGCTCAGTGCTGACATAGGACAGGGAACAAAGTGCTAGGGGCTGCAAGGAGAGGGGCTGTCAACATCCTGGTCTCCGAACACCGGGCAGGAAAGGGGCCCAGGGCCTTTTGTGAAGAGCTGCCCTCAGTTTCTCATGGCAGCACCCAGAGGCTCTGATCAGTGTTGGGGCATTCTTGATCTAGAGTCCCTTCTTGGGTTTTGAGAAGTCACAGTGGGCAAGGCTGGCAGCAGCAACCATTCTTACATGATTAGAGTGTCAGAATTACAAATTCTGTACACTGGGACAAAGTATCAAAAGTAATGAGTAACACTTTTTTTTTTTTTGGCATTGTGCTTACTCCTAGAGACATAGTAGACCATTTAGCTTACATTAGAGATGGGGGGGGGAGGGAACTTGACAGAAACTAAAGTGCTAATAACATCACCTTAGAATCAAATCTAAGGAGTCACATGAAAAAAAGAAATACATTCTCCCATACGAAAATGTTTGCAACCGAACACAGTGCAACAGACTTTAAAAATGGCTTTTAAGACCTTTGGTGGGACATTACTACTACAGCTTTAAGTCAGGTTATGTAGTACATTCTGAGCAATGACAACTTACAGCTTCTTCCCTTTTAATTCACAGGGAAAGCTATCTCCAAAGTTTGAACCAAATCAGCCCTAGATGTTTTTTCCTTTTTTTTCTGTAGTAAGTGTACAAAGGGTAACATTGATTTTAAGAACCTCCTTTTCCCAAAGTTTTGGCCACAGTTCTCCCCCCCGCCGCCATTTTCCTAAATCAACTCTGTTCTACATGGCACGAAAGTTCAAGATCTCATGTTGTTACAACAATCTATAATACCTCCTCCACAAAAACCTTGGGAAGACCATGCCAGAGAGCCATTTCTACCCTTTGACTCAACACTACCGAAAATGCCTCAATTTTCAAGGAGATCTGAGAGAAACCAGACAAGCCTGAGGTTTTTCTAGTGTGTTTTTAAATCCATCCAGCAAACACCCTTATATCACAACACTGGCGCTGGCTAAGGACGAATCCACACTGCTCAAGGCCCAGTAGATGGCCTGCTGATCACCTCCTACAACGGGGAGTCAGAGGCTGGGGCGGACCCATACCCCACTGTAGAGACTGTTGAGTCTCTGAAAATGTGAGAGTGCAGGAAGAGAGTCAGAAAGAAACAAGTAGGTACAGCTGCTTCTTTTCTTTCACGCGCTCACTGCACATTGTTGTTGAGGATGCTGGGATCCACCTGGGAGGAACAAAGAGGAGACCATTTTAGTTTGAGTAGGAACTAAAAGAGTAACCTAGTTTAGCAATCTTTCCAACTCAACACCCTATAGAAGGCTTAGGACAAATGATGAAAAGTCTCACCTCACTGTAAGTAGGTGGTGGCATGAACTTGAACTCAGGAGCATACATAAAAATAGGGCTGTCTTGAGAACCATCTGTGTCATCTAGCAGGGGGGTGGTGGGACTCTCCAGTCGGTGATCTTCAGGAATGATATCCATATAGCAAGGAGGAGCTGGAGAGAGGAAATATGGAGCTAAGAAACCTGGCAAAAAATGCCTGGCCATTACAAATTACAGACCCAAACACGGGACCAAATGGGGAAGAAAAGGCATTAGGTCTGGCTCACCTTCTGGGGTATCAGGGATGTTGAGATCTATCCAACTCATCTCGGAACTGGTTCGGCTGGCCATGCTGGATGTCCGGCTGCTCAGACCTGACCTGCTGCCAATGACCAAGGGCAGGTCAAGAATGACTTTCTTAGAGCCAGGGACACTAACGTAGATCTATAAAAGAAGATAACTGATTGTTAGTTTACAGGTTTGGAGAAAAGACTATTGTTGTAGAGACCAATGAACGGTTCTTTCCTTCCCACTCACCAGTAAGGAGTATTCAACTCGAAGAATGTTGCAGCCCAGAATGGAGGGCCTGATCCTCTGCACCCGAAGGCTCTTGCCACGCCACGATGCACACGTGCCTGAGATAATGTGATTGCCTCTGACTGATGACAACTTCTGCGTCAGCACCTTGGTCTGGCCATTAGCAAGGTAAGTGTGGCGGGCTACTATGGCAGCTTTTGGGACCACGATGCGGGAGCATGTATTCTCAAAGTCAGCATGGATGGAAATCTCATCTCCTAGCAATGAAAAACATTAAGATTTATTAATTGATATTCAGTATAGTAACACTTCCTCTGCCTTCTCTCACTCCCAAAGCTGTGAAGTTCCTGTTATTATTAATCTACCCATTTTAGGCAATAGGTTTTTTACCTTCACAGAATCCTTTTCTGTCAATTCGGGCAGATACAGACACTCTCCCATCAGGAATAAACATGCAGGAAACTTTCTTCTCTTTTTTAGCAGATACAGGTGCCTATGTAGAACGGAAACAATGAAAAAACGCGTTTTAAAAAGTTCTAGAGATCATTCCAGCCTCTTTCCTTTACACTCCTTACATGAGGCAGCTTTCTCTCCCACCTTGGTGACTAGGGCTTAAGGTCATCAATCTAATTTCCAAGACACCTGACTTTTTACCACCAAAACCCAGGAAAAGTGAATCTTAAAATGAATCTCACCATTAAATCAGGGGTATTGACATCCACTAGATCCATCACTTCAAAGCTTTTCTTTGTCTCTTGTGTTGGCTGGCTAGGACGATCAAGAAAAGCCTTCACCCAGTAATCTACACATCCATATTTTCCTTTGAAGGATGTTCCCAGAGGCCTGTGTCAAGAAAAATTGAACAAAATTTTTTAAATGTTTACCAAGAACAGTAAGTTACCAAAGGAGGGGAAGATTTTGAGAGATATAAAATGTGTTCAGCTGATACCTACCCCTGAGGAAGCTCAAAGCCAAACTTGTACTCGTATTTGTTTCCAGGTCTCATGATCACCATCTCATTCTCACCTGAAGGGAGAAAAGTGAGCAACCATTAGGTATATTGTTACGCTTAAAATGAATCTGTGATAAGAAATGCTTCAGCAGCATGTTAGGGTATTGTAGTAGCCCTGCTTTCATCCTTTATGTTCTTAACTGAGAGATTCTGAAACATTTTTTTGGGGCAGAAAGTTGTATAAAGCCCTACGTTGTTCAAAGACTGAACATGGGCAGTTAAACTATCATCTCAAACAGAAAACAAGCGAACAGTAAGGAACTTTATGCATAAAAAAATCTTTGGATAGCTGAGGCAACACCCTCAGGATCATCACTTTCAGGACATAGTACCATAATAAATTGTATTTAATCACCTTTTTTTTTGGGGGGGGCTGTTTGCAAATTAAAACTAAAAAAAAAAAAAGGATCAACACAAAATTCAAACTATTCAATATCAGCGGCTTAGAATATTTAGTGTAAACGCCATTTAATAATTTCAGTTCTCTTCTCTAATCAGCTTTCACCCTCCCGACCTTGCCTAACAAATAACCAACCTTGGGACATTCCCTCAGAGGGGCAGAAGTGAAGAGTCATTTTCTTACCTGTCGGCTGGTCTTCCAGGAGAAGCGTGTCTTCGTAGCGCAGGTACTCCAAGGTCTGTTTGCACTGCTGTGAGCCCTGCATCCACAGGACTTTGGCTACTCCACAAGCCAGGACTCTGACGGCTTTGACTCGAGTCACTTCACACACCTCCACTATCACCCTGCCAGCCACCTTCTCCCCACTGCCGTACACCTTCTCTGGGTCGTTAAAGACCACCTCAAAAGACTTGATTTTCTTGAACATCACCATGATTGAGATGGGTTGGCTCAAGAGTTAGGAACAGAAAAAACAACACAACCCAAAATCCAAAAAGGACTTTTTGAGATTATTTCACTCAAAGTGAAGAGGATACCCTTAAGCAGATTGAGCTTGAAGGCAAAGTAAAGATTTAAAGAAGCCAACAAACGACTCTCAACTACTAAGCTTCCTAAAAGGTGTCAAAAAGAAAATTGAGCTGTTGGCAATACCAAGAGATTTCAAGATAAAAATTAGTTCTTTCTTTCTCCCAATAACTGGAAGAGAGCTTAGGACTTCCGCGTGCAGGTAATACAACCACCAACTCAGCAAATGAAAGAAGGTTTCAACAAGGAGCCGGAAACTGCTTTATATAGTAGCCGGGCTAGTAAGAGCCACGCGAGCGCTGGCCGCGAAGCTCGTGCTGCCCTCGTGCACAGGCCTCCCATTGGCTTCCTATCCCTTGTTTACTAGCAGTCCGACCAATCAGCGAGGTCGCAGAGGCTCGTGGACACAGAATGCTCCTGGCGCGGAAAATGGTTGTTTTGCCTGGCACCCTAGCACAGAGGTGGGGCGGAGGGGCTGCGGAGCTGCTTTCCTTGAGCGCTAAGGAAGGAGGGCCCCGCTGACCCGTAAACCTATCCGAGGGCAAGGGGCTGTCGGAGGGCGGGTGCGGATACTTCTTGTTTGGTAGCGGCATTTTGAGGTAAAGGAAAATGTGCTTATGAGGGAATTTTGTGCCTAGCCTTAGTCAGGGCAATTAATATAGAGACAACTGTTTATCCTGGCTCTCAAATCACAAGCCGGGTGAAACACTATCCCACACCCCCTAAGAAAACTGTATAATTGGGGCAGAGGGCAGGGAGTAGCGCGTTATCATCCAGAAGACCCTGCATCTCTATTAATTAAAACAAAAAACCAGCTGCCTTTGAGGACAAGGAGAACTTGTCACAAATCTTAAGCCTTTATTCCGTTCTACTGGGAAAGCTGGTGTGTGGGATTCCCCTCGGGGCTTGGAGGCCGTGTGCTTGCGCGGGTCCCCACCCCCTGTTCCCTCTAGTCAGTTCTCTCTGTTCTTTGGAGCGGAAATAGTAAGGGCGTGTTTACATCCTCTTGCTTATTCTCTCATCTCTTCGGTGTCTACCTGCAAAGTTGGAGAACACATTGTTTGTTCCCCATTTACCTCACTACTTGTTTAGTAAGGTATGTTCTTAAGGCTCTGATTATCTCTCTCTCCCTCCATCTCCTGGAAAGGAAAAAAAAAAAAAAAAGATGCTTCAGTCTTCACTCTTTTCCAGAGTTACTTTCACTCATTCTTTTCTCCATCTCCTCTCCAACTCACTAAATCAAAAGTACACCAGTAAATCTGTTACCCAATACTCCTCAAAGCCTTCAGGGTACTTAAGAGCAGGAAAAATTATCTTGTTTATAACCAGTGCCAGTAGAGAGATGGCCTTACCCTGTTTGAAGGAAGAAGTTCCTTGTCTTTAAAGTTGTGGGTGTCCCCCCCACCACTCCAAGCACTTTAGAAATTGGTGAGAAAGAAAGGAGAAAGACGGTTCAGAACACTATAAATTTAAGGTAACGAGGACCATGTCTCCTTATTCTTCTGTGTTGGTTCAATTTGACTGTGTCAGAGGGGTTTTTCCTTAGGTAGCCATGAGATGCCTTAAGAGCGGATGCCTGAGAGATTTCTCATAAATGTAATAAAAAGCTTGCATTCAGTAGTGCAGGAATTCTTCTCCCTTTTCTTTGGTTCCTGGTCTCCTCTCATATTTGTGTTGAGGAATCAGGAAATTATAGCCTTGTGCCTTGTGCTGGAAGAGGAAGATATGTCCCCAATACTGAGATGAAGAAGTAAATAGAAGCATTAGAGTATATAGAATTCCTACTCTTCCAGCAATAAGAAGCCTATTCATTGTTGTTAAGGATCATTCTTTCTTCCTTAAACACTTTAACTAGGTTGACATCCTAAGGCTAACAAGTTATAACTGAACCCCAATATTAAGTAATTCGGGCCTGGAATTGAACTAGTTCCCATGGCTTAACTCAGCCAAACAAGAGACAAGCCTACCAGCCAAACAACTGCACTAGGGAGATGTACTCTTTAGAACAATCAACCATGGAAGATCAGAAGGGCAACTTTTTTTTTTTTTTTTTTTTTAATTTTTATTGTGATTTGGGTGAAAGTTTACAGAGCAAAATCATTTTCTGTACAGCAGTTCATACACATTTTGTCTCATGACATTGACTGTAATCTCCCACAATGTAACAGCTCTCTTTCCCCTTCCTCTCCATAGTTACCTCTTCCCTGTGTTCTTGGCTCCCACGTACTCCTGCCCCACCCCACCCCACCCCAGTGGTCTCCCTGTACATACACTACCCTTCTGTTCTCTCATGATTGATCTCTCCAAGGAGTGTATCTTCCTGATGTAAATGTTCGGCCCATATGCCAGTATTTTATTTGGCTAGAAGCCACAGGAGTGCGTTCTGAAGGGCAGCTAGGGGACATAGTCTCAGGGGTTTCATCAGGCTCTATCAGACCAGCAAACCTGGTCATTTTATATATCTGTATATAATCTTGAGATCATCAGAAGGGCAACATTTGCACAGGGAGAAAGGTAGGAAGGCCAGAATGCATAGGCCAGAAGGACACAGGGAAAAGGGTTATCATAGAGAAGAATTAGAAAGAGAGCTGTTACACTGTGGAGATTGTAATCAGTATCGCAGGATAAGATGTGCATGAACTGTTGAAAGTAAAATGAATCTGTTTTGTAAAATTTCATCAAAGTCACAATAAAAAGCTTAAAAAAAAAAAGGATCAGAAATCATGACTTTGTTGGGAAACAAACAAACCTCACACAACACCAACCTTCAGGAACAAAATGAGAACATGTTGATCCTTAGGATGTGTGGGTTTGAGGCAGCACCTTGTTCTAGAAAGTTAATCAATGACTCATGAGGTGTTTTCAGTCAGTCAACAATGTTGATTGAGTTATTGTGAGCAATACCAAACCAAACTCACTGCTGTTGAGTCGAATCCAACTCATAGCGACCCCTCTTTGGGTTTCCGAGATGGTATCACTATGGAAGTAGATTGCCCAATCTTTCTTCCGAGGAGTGGCTGGTGGGTTTGAACCACCAGCCTTCTGGTTAGCAGTCAAATGCCTTAGGCCCTATGTCACCAGAGCTCCCTATTGTGAGCAAGTAAAATAATTTTGAAATTTCAAAATTGTGGCTTCTAGCAGTATTTTTAGTTTGATGGGTATGAAATTATACATAAATATGAAAAGAACAAAATGTTTACAGAGAAATATGTGAGTAAATATTGTTTAACAATGTGATATGTCCATAAATTTTAAGAGGATGAGAGGAAGTGGGTAGTAATGAATTAGGGTGGTGTTAAAACATCTCAGAGAAAAGGAAACACTGATATTTATTTGGGTACATTATGAAGTACAGTCCATGGTATATTTAATATTCTTCGCCAACACCATACATTCAAAGGCATCAGTTCTCCTAAGGAAGATCGAAAAAGAATTGATGTTTTTGAACCATGGATTCCCACAGGAGCAAACAAATCTGTCTTGGCAGAAGTGCAATCAGAATGCTCCTTAGAAGCAAGGATGGTGAGACTTCATCTCACATACTTCGGACATTGTTATAGGAAGGACCAGTCCCTGGAGAAGGACATCATGCTTAGTAAAGTAGAGGGTTAGTGAAAAAGAGAAAGACCCTCAATGAGGTAGATTGACACAGTGGCTGCAACAATGGGCTCCAACATAGCAGGGATTGTGAGGATGACGCAGGACTGGGGAGTGTTTTGTTCTGTCTTACATAAGGTCACTACTAGTCAGAACCCACTCGATGGCACCAACAACAACAATTTAATGCTTAAGGATCCCTGGTGATGCAGTGGTTAAACCGCTTGGTTGCCTCTTCTCAGGAGAAAGATGTGGCAGTCTGCTTCCATTTACAGTCTTGGAAACCCTGGAGGCAGTTCTGCTCTGTCCTATTGGATGGCTGTGAGTCCGAATCTACTATGGTCATGGGTACAGTATGAAGTGCAGAATTTTCAGTTTTTAAAATTCCCATAGTTCTCTCTTACTCTGTTTCTCTCTCTGCTTCCAGTTTCTTCTTTTCCTTCCTAATTCACAGAGCTCAGTACAGACTATGTGTTTGCTCTGTGGTATGCCTGGGTTCCCTTGAATGCCAAAAAACTATTTGGCTTTGGCGGCAGCAGCTGCCTACCAGGACTGTAGCCAAGGCATGTTCTGAAATGGTGCCCTGTTAGATGGGGTTGTTTTTGACCTTTCACCTTATTACCTGGTATTCTGGTAAAACTCTACCCCTTGATTCTTCTTTCTCTGTTCCTGGGTTGAAGGAAGAAAATATCTTGTAAACCCCTGTCCTGAAAAGAGGGTGCAAACACTTGGAAGCTATGAAAAAAAAGACAGGCCTAGGAAGAGCAAGAAAGTAGAGCTTTGCAAATTAGATCATGTTTACCTGTCATTTCCTCCACTCTGTGCAATCCCACTGCCAATAGGAAACCAAGAGATGATTGTTGTCTGTTTGCTTTAGTGGAAGAAAACAAATCAAACACGCTGCTGACATCGAGTCAATTCTTACTCATAGCAACTCTTTAAGACAGAGTAGAACTGCCCCAGAGGGTTTCCAAGGCTATAAATCTTTATGGAAGCAGACTGCCTCATCTTTCTCCCACAGAGCAGCTGACAGGTTCAAACCTGGACCTTTTTTTTTCCAGTTAGCAGCTGAATGTCCTAACCACTGTGCCACCAGAGTGCCTTTACTTTACTTGCTTTTAACAGAGGTGGCCAAATAAAGCCAAAGGTTTCAGGGTGCAAGCTCCCTCAGCACTCCGTTGCCAGTCAGAGACAAGTCACTTCTCTTCTTTAATCTCTGGCCTGACAAACACTTAGAACTCTTAAGATTCATAGTTCCCAATGCAAAACAAATCCCTTTCTTTGTCCTTTTAATCACTTCTGTCACCTCTACTCTGTAAACATCCCTTTCACCCTTGTTCCCTCCCTTCCCTCTTTGCCCCTAAGGAATGTTCTTTTAAAGGCTCAAATGAGAGTGTGGAATTCAACACTGTCCAACTGTGTATATAGCTCCAAGACATAGATAGATGAGAATATATTAATATTTGTGTAGCATCTTAGAATTCAAAGTGAAATGTAAGTAATTCTCAATGTGCATATTTATAAGGTCGTTTTGTTCCAGACAGGATTTACCAAACAAAACAAAACCCACTGCCATGGAGTCAATTCCAACTCATATGGGCCCTTATAGGACAGGATAGAACTGCCCCATAGTGTTCCCAAGGCTGTGAACAGTTAAGAAGCAATCTACCTCTTTTTTCTCTTGTGGAACAGTTGGTGGGTTTGAACTGTTGACCTTTGGGTTAGCAGCCTAAATGCCTTAACCACTACACCACCAGAGCTCCCAAGGGAACTCAGGTTTAGTTTATTTCACTTAATTCTCACAATGCCCTGAGACTCAGGGTTGATTAAGTCAGGTCCAGAAGGTTTATGTAACTTGTCTAAAGTCATAGATCATGTGAATGGAAGAAGATTTTGAATACAGGCCTGTCTCATCTAAAGTATGTACTGTTTCAACTATGTTTTGTTGTCTCTCAGTGTTTTAACACGTAGTATCTTGTTTGATCTTCACAACAATCCTGTAAAGCATTCAGGTCACTTACTAGACTCAGAATTTTAGAGCTGGAGGGGACAGCAGGTTTTCCTGTCAACTATTTCCTTTATTTTGGTTAAGTGACTTGCCCTCAGACACACTGGTGAAACCACAGCCCAAATCCAGGACTCTTTTAATCTATATACTTCTAATACTAATCTAGATACACCCTCCCCCCAAATTTTTAGAATTGTGATTTGGATGAAGATTTACAAAGCAAATTTGTTTTACTCTCAACAGTTTACACACATTTGGTTTCATGGTTCCATTATAATCCCCAAACAAAACCACTCTCCTCCCTTCTCCTCCCTGTGACTACCCCCTCCCTATGCCCTTTTTATCCATGTATGCCCACAGGTTGATCTAGGGTTGCTCTAAAGCGTAGATGAATGCACCTCCCTGGGGCAGGTGTTCTGCTTGTAGGCCTTTCTACTGTTTGGATGAGAGCTAATCCATGGAAGTGATTCCGGTTCCAGGCCCAAAGGATAATCTAGGGCCATAGTCTTAGGGGTGCTGCCAGTCTCTATCTGACCAGTAATTGTGGTCATCTGTTTAGGAGCTCTGGTAGCATAGTGGCTAAAGCATTTGACTGCTAACCAGAAGGCTGGCGGTTCAAACCCACCAGCCACTCCTTGGAAGGAAGGTTGGGCAATCCTACTTCCCAAGTGATACTGCCTCGGAATCTCAAGGAGAGGGGTGGCACATAATAACAACAAACAATGATACTTTCTTGAGGCTCTTTGACTGTGAGTCACAATCCACTTGAAGACAGTGGGTTTGACTTTTTTTTTTTTTTTTGGTTCCAACTCATAGTGACCCCTCCTTGGGTTTCCGAGGTGGTATCACTATGAGAGTAGATCGCCCAATCTTCCTTCCGAGGAGTGGCTGGTGGGTTTGAACTGCTAACCTTCTGGTTAGCAGTCAAGTGGCTTAGGCACTACGCCACCAGAGCTCCCTTTGTTAATTTAGTTTAAAAAAAAAAAACAAACCACTGCCATGTAGTGGATTCCAACTCATAGTGAACCCCATTGTTTTACGGAAGTAGATTGCCTCATCTTCATCCCACAGAGTGGCTGGTGGATTTGAACTACGAAGCTTCTGGTTAGCAGTCAAATGCCTTACATACTGTGCCCTAGCTTTAATTAGTTTAAAGCGCTCATCTGAAAGCACACATTTATTTCATGTTTATTGGGCTCTCTTTTTCTGTCATGCTGAGGGAAAAATGGAGGTATTGCCCAACGTTTTCAGGGAAAAATGGGGACAGGGCTGAAAATGAACTTGTGTCTGGTCAGAACTATTGCAGGCTCATTTAAGCTATTCCTTAAAGTTCTCTTTTTAAAGAGTAAAAAATCTTATTTTTCTTCTCTTGTTATCACTTCACTTCATCTCATTTTTTTCTCCTTTACTTTCAAAGGGACTAAATTTGTCCCTTTGTAGTCTGGCTTCTGCTATCTCTGAAATGGTTTTCTTCAAGGTTCCAGCGTAAGCCAGAGTAGTTTTTTAGGTCTTATTCCCCTTTGTTATTGTTATGTGCCGTCCAGTCGACCAGATTCATAGCGACCCCTCCTTGGGTTTCTGAGGCAGTATCACTATGGAAGTAGATTGCCCCATCTTCCTTCCGAGGAGTGGCTGGTGGGTTTGAACCTCCAAGCTTCTGGTTAGCAGTCAAGTGCTTTAGGCACTATGCTACCAGAGTCCCGATTCCCCTTTACTTCTATATAATTTGAAAACTGCCATCTTTAATATTTTTAAACATCTATCTTGACTTTCGTACTTCATTTTTTTTTCCTTTGCTATTGTTTTTGTGCGCTGTTGAGTTGATTCCGACTCACAGGGACTCTGTGACAGAGTAGAACTCAATGTGTTCAGAGTAGTGTTCCATAGGGTTTTCTAGCCTATAACCTTTACAGGAGCAGATTTGCCAGGTCTTTTTCTCCCACAGAGCTTCTGGATGGTTTGGATCAGCCTACCTTTCAGCTAGCAGCTGAGCATTTAACTGTTGTGCCACCAGGGTTCCTTTCTCCTTTGCTACTAACTCTTTTTCTCTGTGTACCTTGAAAACTGGAGCTCTGGTAGTGTAGTGCCTAAAGCATTTGACTAGTAACCAGAAGGCTGGTGGTTCAAACCCATTCAGCTACTCCTCAGAAGGAAGGTTGGGCAATCTATTTCTGTAGTGATACTGCCTCAGAAACCCAAGGAGGGGTGCTGTGAGTTGGATCCAACTCCACAGCAGTGTGTTTGACTTTTTTGGTTTGTACCCTAAAAACTTTTCTCAAGGGTTTATTATTTACCCTCGTTTTTCTCTATCTTTACACTTTACCCATCTACACATCACTTTGTGTAAATGACTTTAAAATCATATTATACCTCTTGCTTGTCTCCAAAGTTCCAAACTGGCAACTCAAATTTAATTTATCCAATAATCAATTTGTAATCTTCCCTGTGTGCTCAAACCCATTTCTACTCTTCCCATTCTTGTTTATTTTAATGGAACCATGATTCATTCCCCTCGTTATCAAGGCTTAAAATCCAAGAACTGCATTTTATTCCTTCCTCTCTGACAATCTTGACCTCCAATCAACTGCCAAATTCTGTAGAGGTCATCTTTCCAGTGTTTCTATAATCCTTTTCTTGTTTTTCACTCCACTGCCATTACTCTGGCTCATGCCCTTATACTTTTGCCTAGATTATTTTAATAGCTTGACTGACATTCATACTCTAATCTATAGATCACAATTGTACTATCCTAGAAAAAGTTTGAGTTCTTATATGTTTCTGTAAGGAGGCCTCATGACACAGTGGTAAGGTGCTCAGCTGCAGACCAAAGTCAGTGGTTCCAACCCACCAGCTACTCCAGGGGAGAAAGATGAGGCAGTCTGCTTCAGTAGAGGTTATGGCCTTGCAAACCCTATGGGACAGTTCTACTCGGTCCTGCAGGGTCACTGTGAGTCAGAATCAACTCCATGGGCAATGAGTGGGTCTGTTTCAGTGATGCTCACCCATTGCTCACTGGATTAAATATAAGTGCTTAGAAATGATTCAATCTGGCCTTTAAAGTCTTCATAAAATGATCTCAACCAAACTTTCCAGTCTCATTTCTCACTACTTCCTCATGTATGTACCCTATGCCTCAGCCACGCCCGAGTACTCATAGTTCCCCTAATGTATCCGCTGACTTTGTATCTTTGCTTTTGCTTTCCTCAGTACCTGGAAGGCCTGACCTTCCTTCCCCAGCTCTGCCTTTCTAAATACTACCCACTTGTGGAGACAGCCAAATGGCATTTCCTTTATGAAACCTTTCTTGATTTCCAATCCCATCATCTTTCACCTGCAACCAAATATGATTTCATTTTCTTTTGAATACTTTATAGCATGTTGTTTATGTTTCTCATACAGAACTTATATCACCTTGTGAAAATTGCCTTTTCTCTCCTAGATAATGAATTGCTAGAGAGCAGCAACTATGTCCTGTATTCTCATTGTCTTTGTGTTCTTCGTATTACCTAGCACAGTACATTTCACAGTGTAATTATAAATTGGATTGATAGGTATATCTCTGCAGTAGAATACGCCACTAATTAATTGCATGTTAAGCTCTGACCTCAGTTCCTTCTGCTATACTGTAGCATGCATAACCAGGCCCTCCTTAAAGTTTATGGCTCAATTATGTATCAGAGCAAAGGGGTAAGGCGGTGAGAGGTGATGGCTTGTTTTTCTGTGAGGGAAAATTGCACTGTTTATGTATTTGTAAGCAAGAGGGAGATGGGACATTGAGTGCTTAGCCTAACTTCCCCTTTTCTAAGAAATTTGTTCTTACATAATTCCGGAATCCAGTTAGCTCAGCCCTGCCACCCCGTGGGAAGATGAATGTACCGTCGATATCTTGTTATTAAGTGCCCTGGAGTCAGTTCTAATTTATTTACTCCATGTCAACAGAACGAAACATTGCCCAATCCTGTGCCATCCTCACAATTGTTTTTATGTTTGATAGATCACCAGGTCCTCCTTCTTAGTCTGCCTCAGTCTAGAAGCTCCGCTGAAACCTGTCCACCACAAGTGACTCTGCTGACATTTCCTATATCAGTGGCATGACTTTCAGCATCACAGCAACATACAAGCCACCGCAGTATGACAAACTGACAGACTCAAGATCCTTAGTCTAAGAATTGTCTCAAATACACATAAGTTTTTCTGAGACCTGAACCTTGACCCAGACCACTCCCCTGAGTGGCAAAAATGATTCTTCTGCATTGAGAAGAAGGTGCAGAGGAAGGAAATACGGTGTTCATGATTAAGAGGAAGAAACAATATATTAAACCAGTTTTCTGGTTTTTATCCAGACTGACAACAATACTTCCTTTGTCAGTAGCATTTTACAGGTTATGTTTTCTTTCTCTTTCAGTTGCCTTTGAGTTGATTCCAATTCATGGCAACCTTATGTATGTCAGAGTACAACTGTTCTCTATAGGGTTTTTAATGGCTGAATTTTCAGAAGTAAATGGGTAGGACTTTCTTTCTAAATGCCTTTGGGTGGACTTGAACCTCTAACCTTGCAGTTAGCAGCTAAGCATGTTAACTATTTATACCACCCAGGGATTCTATAGTGTCCATAGAGCTATATGTATGTGTGTGTGAGTACTATACAGCAGGGGTACAAACATTTTATTTTCACCAGGTAGGCAGGCAGATATTATCCATTTCATTTTACAGATTAGATTAGTGGAGCTTAAGTGACTTGCCTAAGGTCACACAACTGTGATAAAATTCAAGGTCATATGATTTACGGTTTAAAGATCTTTTCACTACTGCCTCTCTGATTCTTTAAAAAAAAAAAAAAAGTCATTTCCTTTGTAAACTTTCCTCTGATTTCTCCAAGAAGATTTAATTGCCAACTCTGTTTGTATTCCAAGAGTTCTGGTAGCATAGTTCCTAAGGCACTTGACTGCTAACCAGAAGACTGGTGGTTCAAACCCACCAGCCACTCCTCAGAAGGAAGGTTGGGTGATCTGCTTTAGTAGTGATACTGCCTCAGAAGCCCAAGGAGGGTTCACTGTGAGTCGGGTCTGATTCCAAGGCACCTAACCACAACATTTGTATTCCTACAATATGTTGGGCATACCTTTATATATTATGAATATTGATCACTTATAATTATCTCCCTCCACTCGTCTGTTAGTTTGTCATACTGTGGTGGGTTGCGTGTTGCTGTGAGTCTGGAGGCTATGCCACTGTTATTTCAAATACCAGCAGAGTCACCCATGGTGGACAGGTTTCAGCAGAGCTTCCAGACTAGGAGAGACTGGGAAGAAAGAAGAGGCCAGTCAAATGCCTTAGGCACTATACCACCAGAGTGCCTTAGTTTCAGCAAAGGCCCTTTTAATTCTTGGCTGGGATGTGGTGGGGTGGTAGGGCAGGATGAAGAGGCTGATTAATTTTTCTTTTTAAATCTGGTTTAAAAAATTACTCAAAGAGAAGAGAGGAGGAAAAAATGCTATATCAAAGACTATCTGAAACCCTTGCTATTAAAAAGATTGTCATTTTTAAAAAACCAATAGCAGAGAATGATTCCAAAATAGCCATGAAGTGGAGGTAGACTCTAGTTATCTTTTCCGGTTTCCCTTTTACTTTCTCTAAGTTCATCCTCCATTCACATATAAATTTGATCTCAGGAAACATATGTAACTATTTCTCCCTATTGTTGGGGGGATGATGAATACTTTGGGAGTAGGCAGAAAAATTAAAGAAGATCTTTTATTTTCTATTTTCTGCCTTCTTCCCTTTCCTTAGTGCTGATGAAGTTTCCTGGCACTGATTTTGACAATTGTAATTATTGGGCCATGGATATTATCTCTATTTCTTTGAAAAGAAATGTGAGGAGGAACTTAACATGAAGTATATAGAATGGGTAGGGTAGGTAGGGAGGTGTTGTGTTGATCTGAGAAGCAGTTGAGATGGCCATAAGTTGAAGAAGGGAAGAAGCTCAGGACTGGCCAATGTGAAAATGCCCCCCCCGCCCCCCCCCGCTCTTAAATAAAAATAATGTAACATAATGAAGTTAATGAAGCAGAATTAAATAAACAAAACAAATTCACTCCCATCAAGTCAATTCTAACTTGTAGTGACCACCTTTGGGTTTCCAAGGTGGTAAATGTTTACAAAAATAGATTGCTCAGTCTTCCTTCCACAGGGAGTCTGGTGGGTTTGAACCACTAACCTTCTAGTTAGTAGTCAACTGCCTTAGGCACTACACCACCAGAACTCCTTATGTAAGTAAATGCTTACTCAGAATGTAGCAGTCCTCAGGTCCCTCTGCTGAGGCAATCTCTTCTAATTCTTTCAGGTTTTTAATCTGCTTCTGACTTCAGATTTCTAAATGATCTTATTCTTCTTTTATTTATTAATTTACAAAAAAATATTAGGCATATCAACTATCTTTTGGTTACAGTAATTGAAATTTCAGTTCTCCACATCACACTCTATCCCCACTTCCCTTTTCCCTTTTCTCATCCTTTCCATGGACTTATATTACAATTTTGGCTAGATCAGTGATCAGTGTTTGCATATCATCACTGTGTGAATAATAGTAAATAATATCCATTGTCAAGCTAAGTAGTGTATTTTGATTGTTTCATGTTGTGAACAAACTTACTTGTGAATATAGTACTTGGCTCATTTAAACACTTATTTTGTATATTATGCTCTTCTTTTCAATTTATTCCTAAAATGCTCTATTAACTATGTCAAATACTTATAAATTTATTTCCTAAAACGGTCAAACATATCAGGTCATCTACCAAATTTTCTTCCTGGAAATCTCCCCAGCCACTGTGAATAATTCTTTTAGTCACCAGCGCCATCTGCTGACTATTGGTGAGAATGTCGTTTTGGAGGATGGAATGTGGCGGATGTGCTGTCAGTAGCTAGCTAGCTAACTAGCTCACTGCCATCGAGTGGAATCCGACTCATAGCGACCCCTCCTTGGGTTTCTATCTCTACCGAAGTAGATTGCCCAACCTTCCTTTCGAGGAGTGGCTGATGGGTTTGAACCACCAGGCTTCTGGTTAGCAGTCAAACGCCTTAGGCACTACGCCACCAGAGCTCCCTGTTTATAGGTCCACATGTGAGGATTTTTGTTCTCTTTTTATTGAGATGTAATCCAGACTGCAGATTGTAGTCTTCAGTCTTCATTAGTAAGTGCTTCAAGTCATCCTCACTTTCAGCAAGCAAAGTTGTGTCATCAGCGTATCACAGGTTAATTATTCTTCCTCCAATCCTGATGCCACGTTCTTCTTAATGTAGTGCAGCTTCTTGGATTATTTGCTCAACAAGCAGATTGAATAAATATGGTGAAAGGATACAGCCCTGACACACTCCCTTCTTTATTTCAAACCATGCAGTGTCCCCTTGTTCTGTTCGAAAGACAGCCTCCTGATCTATGTACAGGTTCCTCATGAGCACAATCAAGTGTTCTGGAATTCCCACTTTTCTCAATGTTACCCATAATTTGTTATGATCCACATAATCAAATGCTTTTGCATAGTCAATAAAATATAAGTAAACATTTTTCTGGTATTCTTTGCTTAAGCCAAGATCTGTCTGACATCAGCAATGATATCTCTCATTCTACATCCTCTTCTGAATCCAGCTTGCATTTCTGGAAGTTTACCATCAATATACTGCTGGAGCCGTTTTTGAATTATTTTCAGTAAGATTTTACTTGCCTGTGATATTAATGATATTGTTCAATAATTTTCACATTCCGTGGGATCACCTTTCTTTGGAATGGGTACAGATATGGATTTCTTCCAGTCAGTTAGCCAGGAAGCTGTCTTCCAAATCTCCTGGCATAGCCAAGTGAGTGCCTCCAGTGTGGCATCCATTTGTTGAAACATCTCAATGGGTATTCTGTCAATTCCTGGAGCCTTGTTTTTCTCCACTTCTTCAATGCAGCTTCAACTTCTCCCTTCAATACTGTGTTAGACTGGGTTCTCTAGAGAAACAAAACCAGGAAAGCTTATATATATAGAGAGAGAGAAATTTATCTTAGGAAAATGGCTCACACACTTATAGAACCTGGCAAGTCCAAAGTTCTTGGATCAAACGTCAAGCTGGAGGCTTTTCCTGACTCATGCAGCTTCAGGGACTGAGGAGCTCAAGGTTGGCAGGCTCCAATGTTGACTCCAATGAATGACGAATCCAAGATCTCCAGGCTGAATGGTGGATTGTTCTCTCATGGACAGTTGTAGGCAGCACAACAGAATCCCGATCCACAGAAGAATGTCTCTTTTCCCAGGATGTCCATAAATATACTGGAAACAGGCCACACCCCTAGGGAAACTCCCTTTCAATGGATTGGCTGCTCAAAACATATACATCTGATCCCATCATGGGAATAATCACATCACAACTGCTTAAACCATACAGAATTGTGGTCCAGCCAAGTTGACACACAGCTCCAACTATCAGGTTCTTGATCACATGCCACCTCCTGAAATGGATGAGCATCAACCAGTTCTTTTTGGTACAGTGACTCTGTGTATTCACTCCATCTTCTTTTGATGTTTCCTGCCTCATTCGATATTTTGCCCATAGAATCTTTCGATATTGCAACTCGAAGCTTAAATTTCTTCCTCAGTTCTTTGATCTTGAGAAATGCCAAGCGTGTTCTTCCCTTTTGGTTTTCTAACTCAGGTTTTTGCACAATTTATTATAATAATTGACTTTGTCTTTTTGAGCTGTTCTTTGAAATCTTCTGTTCAACTCTTTTATCTTGTCATTTCTTCCATTTGCTTCAGCTACGCTCCATTCAAGGGCAAGTTTCAGAGTCTCTTCTGACATCCATTTTTGCTCTCTTCTTCCTTTCCTGTCTTTAATGACCTTTTGCTTTCTTCATGGATGATGTTCTTAATATCCCACAGTTCCTCTGGTTTTCAGTCATTGGTGTTCAATGCATCAAATGTTTTTTTAGATAGTCTTTACATTCAGGAAGGATATATTCAAGATCATGTCTTGGCTTTAATGGACTTGTTTAAATTGTCTTCAACTTCAAGTTGAACTTGCATATGAGCAGTTGATGGTCTGTTCCACAATCAGTTCCTGGCCTTGTTTTGGCTGAAGATATCGAGCCTCTTTCTCCAGATGTAGTCAATCTGATTCCTGTGCACTCCATCTGGCAAAGTCCACGTGTATAGCCGCTGTTTGTGTTGTTGAAAAAAGGTATTTGCAATGAATAAGCTTTTGGTCTTGCAAAATTTTATCATGCGATCTCCAGTGTTATTTCTGTTACCAAGACCAAATTTGCCAGCTACCAATGAGTGATTCTTCTTTGTTTCCAACTTTTGCATTCCAATCACCAGTGATAATCAACACATCTTGATTGTATGTTTGGTCAATTTCAGACTGCAGAAGTTGATAAAAATCTTCAATTTCCTCATCTTTGGCTTTGGTGATTGGTGTATAAATTTGAATAATAGTAGTATTAACTGGTCTTACTTGTAGGTATATGGATATTATCCTATCACTGATAGTATTGTACTTCAGGACAGATTTTGAAACAACTTTTGTGATGATGAATGCCACACCATTCCTCTTCAATTTGTCATTCCTGGCATAGTGGATCATATGGTTGTCTGATTCAGAATGGCCAAAACCAGTCCATTTTAGCTAGGATATCAATCTTAATGCATTCCATTTCATTTTTGACAACTTCCAATTTTCCTAGATTCATGCTTTGTACATTTTATGTTCTGATTATCAATGGATGTTTGCAGCTGTTTCTCCTCAATTTGAATCATGCCATGTCAGCAATTGGAGGTCCCAAAAACTTTACTTTATCCATATCATCAGGGTTGGTTCTATTCTGATGAGGCAGCTCTTTCCCAGTCATATTTTGAGTGCCTTCTGACCTAAGGGGCTTGTCTTCTGGCACTGTGTTAGACAATGTTTCTGGGCTATTCATAAAGTTGTCCAATAGTATATCAGACAGTGTTTCTCTGCTATTCCTAAGGTTTTCCCTGGCCAATTTTTTGAGAAGTGGATGGGCTCTTCCTTCTTCCTAGTCTATCTCAGTCTGTAAGCTGCGTTGAAACCTGTGCACCGCGTGCAACCCTGCTGGCTTTTGAAACACCAGTCGCACAGCTTCCAGCCTCACAGCAACATGCCAGCCACCACATACGACAAACAACAAGTTTGTCTCCCTTAGCTGTTCAGTACCTCTCTGCCCTCCCCTTATCTGGATCCTGCTGCTTTGTCAGCCCTGACAGAGTCACAGATGGGGGAGTTGCCATGGGAAGATATATTTACAGGCAGCAAAGAAATGTTAGTCATTGACAACAGCCACTAGAAGCTAGGAGAGAATCATGGAACGGTTCCTTTCTCAGAAACCTCGTAAGGAATTGACACAGGTGATACCCTGATTTGGACTTTAGCCTCCAGAATTGAGTCAATACACTTGTGTTCTTCAAAGCCACCCACTTTATGGTATTTTGTTATGGCAGCCTAGAAAACTAAGATAGTGGGATACCCACTTGTTTTAAATTACAGCTTTATTGAGGTGTAATTGTAAGATAAACTGCAGCTATTTTAAATGTACAATTTCATAGGTTTTGACGTATGTATACCCATGAAACTACTGTCACAATCAAGATAATGAATACATCCATCACTCCCAAAAGTTTCCTCATAACTGTTGTAAAACATCCCGCCCTCCCTCTGCCTATCCCCAATGAATGAAAAATTTCTTTTATAAGGATCAGCACAAAGCTGGTTCCTATGAGGCAGAGGTTAAAGATCCCCAAATATCCAACTTTTCCACACTGCTATACCACTCCATCATCTCTAATATCAACTCCTCCTCCACTCAGTACTCTCCCTGCCATCTTTGAGTTCTGAAATTTGCTGCAATGTTTCACAGAACTCATGAACTCTCAAGGAAATGGCTTATGCAGTTGTGGAGGTTGGCAGGTCCCAGATCTGTGGGTCAGGCATCAAGCTGGAGGGTTTCTCCTAACTTATGGTAGTTGCAGGGGCTGGCAGTGCAAGGGTGTGATTTGAATAAGGGTAGTGAGGGTGGTGACTTGATTTGTGCCCTCTACTAAGGCGGTGACATCCCATCCTAATCCTGCCTCATTAATATAAAGGACAACTCACTCCCAAATGGGACCATAACTGTCGGCATAGAGGCTAGGATTTACAACACATCTCAAAATGGAAAACAATTACATCATTAAATAATTGCCAAACCACTGAAAATCACGGCCCAGCCAAGTTGACACATACCTTTAAACATCACAGGTTCCACACATTTTATTTGCATTAGCAGCAACCTGTCCAATCACCATGATGGGCCACATATATTATTTGTATAGTCCCACCCAGTCATTGTGTGGGAGTCACAAAGACAATGGCTAGAAAGGCCATATTAAATTCCAGGCAACCATTGGTTTGCTTTCTGTCACTTAAGTTGCATTTGCTATAATTTTATATAAGTGGAAGAAAACGTTATATACTTTTTGTTTGTTTGGCTTCTTTCACTTGAGTTGTTATTTTGAGATTCATTCATGTGGTTGTGTCTATTAGTAGTTTGTTTCATTTTATTGCTGAGATTTAATGCAATTTTTAGACATTTACCTGTTGGTGGGCATTTGGATTGCTTCTAGTTTTTGGTTACTAAAAATAAAGTTGCTATGAACATTTGTGTACAGTGTGGACACATGTTATCATTTCTCTTGGGTCAGAGCCTGTGAGTGGAATGGGGGTTATATGGTAAGTATACTCTTAATGTTTTAAGAAACTGCCAGGCAGTTTTATAAAGTGTGCCATTTTACATTCCTAACAACAATATATGAGAGCTCCATGCTTTGCCAACACTGGGTTTGGTATGTGTCCCCCCAGGTGGTACAAATGGTTAAGAGTTCAACTCACAGAAGAAAGGCCTAGTGATCCGCTTCCAAAAGATCACAGCCACTGAAAACCTATGGAGCATTTCTGAAACACATGGGGTCACAATGAGTCAAAATGGATTAGATGGCAACTGGTTTGGGCTTTTGGTTTTAGTGGATGTGCATTGTTTTTCATTGTGATTTTAATTTGCATTTCCCTAATGACTAATAATGTTGAGCATCTTTTCACATGCTTATTTTGGGCTACCTATTTTTAAATACTCCATTGGTGATAGGGCTGACCCAAAGTCTGGGCAAAAGTACAGTGTTATATAACAAGTGCTATCAAAGAATCTCATTTATCAGCTGACTATGAAATTCTTCTTAACTGACTTGAAATTTCCACACCTAGGGATGTGCCTGACACAAGCTATGATATTTCCAATCGCCTCGTATGCATGTGAGAGCTGGACAATGAATAAGGAAAACTGAAAAAGAGTTGACGCTTTTGAGTTGTGGTGCTGGCGAAGAATGCTGAAAGTACCATGGACTGCTAAAAGAACTAACAGATCTGTCCTGGAGGAAGTGCAGCCAGAATGCTCCTTGGAAGCAAGAATGGCCAGACTTCGTCTCACCTATTTTGGTCATGTTGTCAGAAGGGACCATTCCCTGGAGAAGGATGTCATGCTTGGTAGGGTGGAGGGTCGACAAAAGAGGGGGAGGCCTTCAACGATATGGATTGACACGGTGGCTGCGATGATGGGCTCAAGTATAGCAGGGATTGTGGGGCTGGCGTGGGATTGGGCAGTGTTTCGTTCTGCTGTGCATGGGGTCACTATGAGTCGGAAATGACCCGACGGCACTTAACAACAACAACAACAGGGATAAAATGACTCTTGTGTTAAGAAAACCAGTATAAGAAGCAGTTTCTTGAGAAGATATTTTGAGGTAAAGTGATTATGTTATCTGTAAGTGAAGGGGGGCACTCTGGTGGTGTAGTGCCTAAGGCATTTTACTGCTAACCAGAAGGCTGGTGGTTCAAACCCACCAGCCTCCTCAGAAGGAAGATTGTGCAATCTACTTCTGTAGTGATACTGCCTTGGAAACCCAAGGAGGGGTCACTATGAGTCGGATCTAACTCAATGGCAGTGAGTTTGGTTTTGGCTTTGGTAAGTGAAGGGACATCCCTGGATTTTTTTTTTTTTTTTTTTTTCCCATTTCCTTCCATCAGATTAACTAAAAGTCATTTCAGAAAATACAGACAGTGTGCTTTGAGGGAATGGCAGGGTGGTTGTGGCCCTTAGAGGGAATGAAGAGGAGGGAATAGAGGATAAAAAACTGGAGGAAAAAATTGAAGTGGTACCAGACAGGGCACCCCGTCTGATAAGCACTGGCCAGCATGTCTACAAATTTGGGGAAGTATTGTGGAGTAAGGGGGGCTGAGAGGAGAGGGGGAAGATAACGAACACATGATTAGATCAGGGAAAGCAGACCCCAGATGATGGAGCACCTAAGAGGGGAGTAAGAAGGCTGAGACCGGAAAGAGGGGGGAGATGCTGAAAATAAAATTTACCTCCTTTGTAGTTTTGTTCTAAATTTATTCATAGATTTATTTTAAAGCACTGTTACTTTAAAACAACCATACTTGAGTAGCTTCTTTTCTCAGTCTTCTCTTTTACAAACTGGACTCCTTCAACTTAAGCTTTCCCCTTCTCCCCAATTCTTTCCTTTCAGCTTCTTACAGGAAAAGAAAAAAGAAGGTTTTGTGGTAGCATCCACTGACAGAGTGCTTTTTCCTGACCAGCTTCACAACCATAATCTTCAATGACTCTATTTCTTTGACTTGACAGTATAGCGTACTGGTTAATAGTTCAGGATCGTGATTCAGATGGCCTGGGTTCAGATTCTGACATCTCCATTGATCGGCTGTGTAACTCTGGCAAGTTGCTTAGTCTTTTTATACTTTGATTTCCTCCTATTAAAATTAACAAGAATAGTATTCCCCATCAAGGGAAAGTGATTTACAGGAACAAGATGATTCAAGATGGGGAGTAGTTAAGGAGGAAAAGGAATAAAGAAGTTGTTGTGAGGATTAGATGAATTAATATTTTAAAAGTGTTTAGGACATTGCCAGTCAGATGTTAAGTGCTCAATAAATGTTAGCTATTGATTAAATTTTAACTCCTTAGCACCACTTTCAAGGTGCTCCATGATCTGGCCTCTGCTCATCTAACTGTCTTTTCTATTACTCCCTGTCCACTTCATTGGAGCCTTGCTGATTTCCTCACTGAATTATGAGTCTGTGCATAACTCCGGATGGTTTCCTTTGTTTGGAAGGTCTTTACAATTTGAATCCTATCCAGACTTCAAAGCTCACTTCAAATCCTGTCTTCTCTATTACACTTTATAACTTCTTATTTCTTTTGTTCTCATCAACCATCTTCCCACCTGAATTCACAAGACCATGGAATTCAGTGAATAATTATGCATATTCATTAGTCTTTCATGTAAATCAGCTTTGTCTCTTCAAGAACCTATAAATTCCCTGGGGGTAGGGATAATATCTGATACTTCTGGGCCCTCTTCCAGTGGATTGAGCGTATCACTTTTACTCCATTTCAAGTGGCTGTAAAGAGATAAAATATACGCAGCAGAGGGGTGTGTGGAGAATTCACAGCTTTAATGACAGATTGGTTGGGGTGGGGATGATAGCTTCTGTCGTATCTGTGCCGTTCTCTAAAGGCAGAGACTCTTCCACTAAGATCCAAACAGCCTCCACTTTTTCTGACCCAAGCAAGCAGAGGACACCTTGTTGTTGTTGTTGTTAGGTGCCGTCGAGTTGTTTCCGACTCATAGCGACCCCATGCACAGCAGAACGAAACACTGCCCGATCCTGCATCAGCTCCATGATCCCTGCTATACTTGAGCCCATCATCGCAGCC
>NW_006921597.1:403370-417187 GCF_000298275.1 Orycteropus afer afer | reverse complement strand
CTAAGAGAATCTTTAGTTCTTATAAAAGCAAAAACCAACTCACTGCAGTTGAGTCAGATCTGACTCATAGCGACTGCTCCTTGGGTTTCCAAGGCAGTATCACCACAGAAGTAGATTGCCCAATCTTCCTTCTGAGGAGTGGGTTTGAACCTCCAGCCTTCTGGTCAGCAGTTAAATGCCTTAGGCACTAATCCACCAGAGCTCCCTTAGTTTCTTATAGGTACCATATTGTCATGCAAATAGCATACATTATACATTAAAAAAAAAAAAACTCTCTTGTGCATTAGTTTCCTATGAATGTTATGCATGTTATATATATCTATGTATGTATATGTGTGTGTTTTTATATATATATATATATACACACACACACACACATGTTATTTACATGGAAGTGTTATTTGCGGAAACAAACAATAGTTACCATACCTTCCTCTTTCAGTTCTTCCCTCTTGGAAGTCTCAACCTTTAAGTTTTCTACTGATCATCAGGACCTCCCTTTAACCTCTAAGCCTGTACAAGTTATCTCAGGAGTAAATGGACTGGTGCAATCTGCTTACTATAAAGGAGACTGAGAAATTTAGTGAAGCGCCCCTAGAGAGGTGTGGAAGGGAAAATCTTTGCCCAGAATCCTTCTTCTTCAATCCCCTCAACTCTGGTCCTGCAGCCTTATCTGATTGGATTCATCTGACTCATTGTTTCAGGTCTCTCCAAGTTCCCACTGTTTCCTTCAGTGTTTATGTTCCTTCCTGACAATCTCTATCCCCATATCATTCCCAAACTCGTCGTGGAATTGCAAAGCCACAGAAGAAACAGGCCAGAAAGGAGTGGAGTGAGGAAGGTTGCTGAAGAGAGAGGAACCCCGCCATCTGAGGGGAAGAGATGCAGCTTCTCTAAGTCTGGCAGGAAGGCTCGGGCATCCTCCAGAGCTGTCTGAGCTGCCACAGTAAAGTTGGGATCACCAGAGATTAAAACATCAAAGACACAGGAATGGAAGTAAGCATCTTCAACTGGCAGTCCTTCCTTGCACAGCTGTCTAGCAGTATCAATGGTTATAGCTCCCCGACGATTGCGCTCTGATCGTGAGAGTCGCTGACTTGGAGGGCACCCTCCCACACAGAGCTGCAGGTCCTGCTCAGCTGAGAAGGCCCTGGCCACCTCCTCAGCTACCTTGATGGAGAAGGAGAGCTGTCCAGCTGTCTGCCGAATGATTATGGTTGTGCCGATATAGGCAGCTTGGATTTGCACGTGGCTCCCAGGGTTAGCAGTCTGAATGGACAAACTTGAGCCCCCAGGACGGTCACCTCCATTGATAGAACCATCTTCAAAGGCTGCAGGAACATTGTCCACTTCAGCCTGGTAGACCTTCTGATCAATGCATTCCTGCATGTTCTTAAATATGATGGTGAGCTGTGAGGGAAAGAGGAAAAATAATTCATTTTGGGCTCAGTGCACCCTTCCCCAACCCAATCAGGCCTGAGAAAGTAGTCAGGGATCTGATTCAAGTTTATGTGCAAGGCTTTTGATGACCTTCACTCCTTGATCCCTTCCGCTATACATGTTCTAATATTGTCTCAACCCAACTTCACCCCTTGGGCTCCTATTTTGGTGTCATTCCCAGCAACTCCCACAGAAGGGATTCCCTTCTGAAACTCCACAACCCAGGGCTCCTCCGTGCTCCTCTTCTCAGCTTTCTCTTTAGTGTTTTCTGGGCTTGAAAGAAATTCCCATCAAAGGAAAGTGATTTACAGGACCAAGTTGATTCAAGATGGGGGAGTGGTTGAGAAGGAAAAGGGAAAGAAAGCCTTGGGGTGGAATAGTGGGGATGGAGAGAGAATGGAACCGTGAGGTGACCATGAAAAGTTCTCATGGGTTGGGTCGGGAGGAGTAATTGAGTTCCTGACCTTCCGGGTGGTGGTGGCGTTGGCCCCTGAAGCCACGGGAGAGCTGGTGGCCTGGACAAAGAGGAAGTCGTTATCCAGCAAGGGCCAAGCTCCTTGGACACGGCACGTGTGAAAGTGGTGGTGGAAGCTGCGCACGTGAGGGTCCCCGAAGGAGGCGCAATGCAAAAAGCCTGGGGGACGACCGTGAAGCCGGGAAAACCGGCCTTCATAATCACAGGGGTCTGGGGCCGGGGAGCCGGAGGAGCGGGCTGGGCCGGTGCCTGGAAGGGCGGGGCCCCGGGGCGGGGGCGGGGCCGTGGGGCCCTGGCGGGAGCAGTTGTGCTGAATCATTAAGTCTTCGATTCCATGCACTGCCGAGTGGAAGGCGAGGTCCCCTCGGCAGGTGCGGGCCGTGCGCCGAGTGCAGAGCGCGTACGAGCGGAGGGCACGACAAAGACCAGCGGAGCCCACCCCTCCACCCCGGCCTCCTCCTCCTCCTCGAAGCGCTCCAGGTGAACTGCCGCCTCTAAGGCTCAGCGTGGACGATACATACTCAGCGTTGCAGCGGAGGATCTTGCATTGAGAATGAGCTGAGGGAGGAAAGGAGGGGATTGTGAGACCGCTTCACCAGAGTATTCTTTTGACTCTCTCAAATTTCATTAAGGGATTCCAGCCATTCCTAAAATTAGCTGAGGGCCTTTTCCAGCCCACAGCCACCTAGCCCTGTCCTCACTCAGCCTTAACAAAATTGTAAGCCCGGTAGACGTCTTAGCTTTGTGGACCAAGGGCTTCCCCAGTGGCCTTCCCCAAGTTGAATGTGAATTAAAATATACCTATTTGAGTGGGGCGAGTGACTGTGACTCCTCAGCTCCCATCTTTTCTCGCCTCACCTGCTCACATACAGTGGCGTCACTAAGGTTGGTGTCATGCAGTGCCACCGCCCCTCCCCCATGGACCTCCTCCCGTACTAGTCTATACAGAATCCTTAGTAATGTTTATCAATTTTAATCATAATGTGTGATACAGTTGTAAATTGCTTAACCAAAAACCCAAACTCACTGCCATCAAGTCCGAGGCGGTATCTCTACCTAAGGAAGTAGATTGTCCAACCTTCCTTCAAAGGAGTGGCTGGTGGATTTGAACCACTAGCCTCCTGGCTAGCAGACAAATGCCTTAGGCACTAGACCACCAGAGCTCCTAAATTGCTTAAGGGCAATATTTTTTAGATTACATGAAAACGAACAACAAAATTGTTTTGTAAAATCTTTTCTACATTGAAACACATTATTAGCTACAATATTATTAGTAACTGAGAAGGTTTTTTGATTTTTCTCCTATAATTACTACTTCATTCTCAAAAAAAGTTATTGATATAGGTTCACAAATATTAATTATCACAATATTGTGGCTAAAACAGAACATTTGACAAAGTCATCCACTATAAAAACACCAATAGCAACTAAAACAACAGCGCATGCTTGTAGCGCTTACTGATGAAACCACGTGATAACAAGGGTCACTGTAATTGAGCACTTTGAAAGGTTCAAAAAGTAAACTACCACAGAGTTTTAGCGTTCTGAGTAGGCATATTGATGCAAGTAAGGGGGGCTTACAAAAGATGTTTTTGTTTTTATAATTAACTAAAAAAAAAAAAAAAAAAAAAACCCAGTGCCTTCGAGTCAATTCCGACTCATAGCGACCCCTCATTGGGTTTCCGAGGCGATAATTAACTGCAGGGATATTTTTATGAAAAATAATAAATTTCTGCTGAAACACTGCACAAAAATTCTATAGGCAGTCATTTTGGTGTCATCTCCTCTGACAATGTCACCCAGTGTGGTCCACACTCCCTGTACCACCCTAGTGACGCCACTATTCACATACCCACCCCTACATAGAGGCCTACCCACTAGAATTCCCCAAACCCTTCCCTGGCTTTTCCTTACCATGTCCACAGAGAAGCAGCAGGAGAGTAAGAGTGCTTAGAGTTGGGGGACTGCCATGGGGGGACCGAGGACTGGAGGACTGGCCTGGATCCCCCATACCTATCCATCCAGGTCCCCCCCAGCCTCCGGTTCTTTCCAGCTGGTGACCCTCCTACCTAGCGAATTTTGACCAGACGTCCTGTATGGCACTCAAAAGAGAAATTTGGCTGGGCATAGGGGAGAAAAAAAGAGTTGAAGATTGGTCAGGGTTACATGAAGAGAATCTGAGGAGATCAAGAAAAGGATGAGAGGACAGCAGTTTGGGGAAATTAGGACTCCCCAAACTATAACTGTGGCTGTAAGCCTCCATGCCCTGCTGCTGTGGCTACTTTCATGTCCCTTGTGCAATATTTTTGTCTGGGGGTGGAGGAAAATTGAGTGGACTTGGGGGACAGAGTCCACTGTATTGACCCATCCTGAGCTACCAAACAGCAGAAATGTCAAAAATTGAAGAGTCACAGGAGTAGATCAGATCCCGGTCACCCCAGTGGACACTCCAATAGAATTTGTTGTTGTTTTGTGCCACTGAATCGATTCCAACTCATAGTGAACCTATAGGACAGAGTAGAACTGCTCCGTAGCGTTTTCAAGGCTGTAATCTTTACGGAAGCAGGCTGCCACATCTTTCTCCCATGGAGTGACTGACGGGAACCGCTCGCCTTTCAGTTAGCAGCCAAGGGCTCAACCACTGTGCCACCAGAGTTCCTTCTAATAGAATTAGGATCTGAAAATACTTCAGAAACATACTTCTTATTTGCCCTTCACTACCAGGAGGGAACACCCTCCAGGAGCCATTCATTTCTTTTTTTACTTTGCATCAGAATTTCCAGTGAGAAAGAGTAAGGGTGGAATATCTGTCTCCTCCCGAGAACATGAGTATACAAATGAAAAGAGAACCAACCCTTTTTATCTGCTCTAGAGACCCACAATTATAATCCCTCCTTCTAATGGAATAATGGGATACAAACCAAGCGTGCAAATCAATATTTGTTGTTTTCTGAATCAACAGTTTGTGCATTTTTCTAAACCTAACTAAAAAAACCAAAAAACCACTTTTCCCATTATTCTTTCCTTGACAAATTCAGAAGTTCTCAATCCCTCTTTTAATGAGGGTGGGAGTCAGGGAAGGGCCAACTTCCTCCTGCTGAGCTCTCCTCTCTTGGGGTAAGGATATGATGTGGGAGAGAAGAGTCATGTATGAAGGAGAATAGGATGGAGGGACTAGAGTTGTGGGGAGAAATCATTTACAGGAAGTAACCCCACCCTTGGAAACACAAGGTGAAGGGCACTGATAAAAAGTAGGGATAGGGTGGAAGGGTGTCAGTGAGTAATCATATGAGACTAAATTTGGCCTTGGTGAGAAAACCACAGAATGGAGGGTGTGGGGAACTCCTCCCAAAACTTCTTCAGAAGTCTTGGGATAGAAAGTAAGAAGGGAGTGAAGACAGCCAGAGGAGAAAGGAGTATTAAGCTTCAAATGGCCCAATGCCAGAAAGAAATGGAGACAGAAAGAGAAATGGAGATTGAAGCACCATGGTATGGGAGAGATCCTAGCATATGGACCAGAGACCCCCAAATAGGCATCTGTGGTTTATAAAAATCTAGCTTCAATCCAAGAGCTTATTAAAGCAATTGCAATTGCATTGTGACTTACTGTTTCCAGAGGTCAAACATTACTCTGCTATCCAAGTCTCCAGCCATGACTGCCTACTCTGTTGGTTAGATCCAGCCAGGGGGTCCCTTGTCTCTTTTTCCATGTCTCCCACAGGTCTCAGCCTGGCTGCAATCTCACTGAGGTTAGGGAGACAGAGAAGGTTTGGTTTTGGGGGAAGGGGGAGTATATGGCTGGCTGGAGTACTGGACAGCTGGGCGGGGGAGGGAGGTGGCTACTGAGTTGACGGTTTTAAAAATAGCTAAGTCCAAAATTCCAGGAACGTTGGTGGGGGTAGGGTGTGTGTGTGGGGGGGTAGTGGGGGAGGTAGGATTAGGAAAAATATGGAATAGGGTGCCAAGGTAGTAGTCGGGGGGGGGGGGAGAGGCAGAGAGGAGGAAGAGAAATATGACAGGCAAATCAAATGTCCAATTCCAGCTTGTATGACTCTATAATAACTGCTTACTCCAGGCAGCCCTCCAGCATTCTTAATAATGAGCTTCTGGCCTTGAAAAATTGTAATGGAAAATGGATACATTTCCTTCACCACTCTAGTCCCTGCTGTGTTGAACATTGCATTCAGTTTCTACAGATAAGATCTGGGAGGTAGCTCACTTTAAATAAAATCTATAGCAAATATAGCCACAGCTCCTCCCCCCATCTTTGCAGGTATTTCGGTTGAACTGAAAAAGCCAGCTGTCCAGAGGAGAAATCTGAGCTCCAAGTTGTTTAGGATGAGGGTTTGCTCAGTGCATCCAGCTCAGATCCCTGCAGCTGTCTATCACCCCCACCTCCTCCATTTCCATTCCTTTATCTTGGGCAGCAATTCCCTCTCACTCCACCATACCAATACACAAGAAATGTAACCTCCTGAGTTGCTAGGGGAGGTAGGCTAGGAAAGAATGAAGAAGAGGTGATGAAAGAATGGGTATAGAATTCTTTGAGGGCCACTAATCCACAGGGAGGGAAAGAGAGGGAGTGGAACTCAATCGACAGCCTCCACAGTCAGAAGTAATAGGATCTATTATTCTAGAGAGAAAAAAACATTTAAAAATGCACTCATCCATTAAAAATTAAGAATAATGAACATAAAATAGCGCACATAAATGTGACAAATAATGAAAAGGTGCTTTGATTCTGTATCATGGCCAGTTAAGGAAGAAAGACAATGAAAAAAGTTATTGAGAAAAAGAGAGAGAGAAGCAGACAGAATGTGAGAAACACAGTGACTGATGCAGAGAAATGAACGGAGAAAATGATATATATAAATACATATATAAATGTGAAATAACATATTCTTGTGACCTTTTAAAGATATTACAACCAAAGAATTTAGCTATGTTATGTTTTTGCAGGCACAAGACAATCTGTGGTCATCATCCCTTAGTACTTGCCAAGTGAAATTAACACAAAAGTTGATTCCAAATAGTGTCACTAAAGCACCTGTACCAATTGGCTCTACATTTAGAATCTAGAGGCCTGAACAACACTCTTTTTTCTTTTTTTTTTTAATTGTGATTTGTGAAAGTTTACAGGGCAAATTCATTTTCCATACAGCAATTCACACACATTTTGTTTCACAACATTGACTGTGACTCCCCACAATATAATAGCTCTCTTCCTACTTTCTCCCTGTGTCCTTCTTTCTTATGCATCCCTGCCCCCTGAGCTATCTCCTTGTGCAAATACTGCCCTTCTGTTCTCCCATGATTGATTGTTCTAAGGAGTCTATCTCCCTGATGTAAATGTTCACCCTATATACCTGTCTATTGTTTGGCTGGAAACCACGGGAGTGAGTTCAATCCTAGGCCTGAAGGGTGACTGTTGTTGTTGTTGTTATGTGCCGTCGAGTCGGACCCGACTCATAGCGACCCCTCCTTGGGTTTCCGAGGCAGCATCACTACGGAAGTAGATTGTCCCATCTTCCTTCCGAGGAGTGACTAGAGGGCCATAGTCTCTGGGGTTTCACCAGGCTCTATTATACCAGCAAGCCTGATCTTTTTTATGATTTTGAGTTTTATTCCACATTGTTCTCCCACTCTATCCAGGATCTCCTGCACTGACCCCTTTCCGAGTGGTTGACAGTGGTAGCTGGGCACCACCTAGTTCTTCTGGTCTCATGGTCATATAGGCTGAGGTTCACATGGTCCACTAGTCCCTGGGACTAACTGAACAACATTCTTTATATGTATATGTATATGTTGTTACATGCCGTCAAGTTGTCTCTAACTCATAGCAACCCCTCCTTGGTTTTCTGAGGCAGTATTACTACGGAAGTAGATTACCCAATCTTCCTTCCGAGGAATGGCTGGTGATTTGAACCACCAACCTTCTGCTTAGCAGTCAAGTGCCTTAGGCACTATGCCACCAGAGCTTCCTTATATGTGTACGGAGCTAACAAATTTAATTTTTTTCTCCACTGTATCATGAAGAGTTTTTTTTTTTTTTAATCATAATAGTCTAAAATGCCTCCAAACTACTTAAGTGAATTTAAAACACAATAATTTGATTATGACATCCCAAGTGGGATTTACACTAATGATAAAAAGAAATGCAAAAATGGCTTAATGTAGTCACATTGTTGGTGGTAATGTTGATATTGTTATTCTGAAACTATTACAGATATATTGTGGGATAATTAGTAATGTCTTTGAGAACCAGAATTTTTGGTATGGAATAAAGATACACAGATTAATGATTGATGAATTTAAGTAAAAACCCTGTAATTTTAAATTTAAATTGGAAACAAAACTATGAATTCATGGTGTGTTTTATTCAAAAAAAATTTCCTACCTTTATCCTTAAAAAAAAAAAAAAGCCTAGAGACAATTGCCCAATAGTAATGAATACCTTTAGTGTCCAAATTGTGCTATCTAAAACCATTTCCAGGAGCTCTGCTGGCGTAGTACCTAAGGCACTTGACTGCTAACCAAAAGGCTGGTGGTTCAAACCCACCAGCCACTCCTCGGAAGGAAAATGGGACAATCTACTTACGTAGTGTTACTGCCTCAGAAACCCAAGGAGGGGTCACTATGAGTTGGGTCCATCTCGATGGCAAATAACAACAACAACAACAATACCATTTCCCACTAAAAAGAACCAGGACTCTTTGGAGAAGTGGCTGATTCCCAGTTTGGGGCAGTAATTATACAAGGTAAGCAAGGGAGCTTTCATAGACTATTAGGATTGTATCAAAAGGGTTCAGAAGCCATCTGGGATAGTTACCACTGGCCAAGGTGGGGAAATATGAGTATCAAAATTAATAATATTTACAGTGGATTGAAACATATCAAATATATTTACATCTCTGAGTTCACAAAGGTACTTAAAAACTAAAAACTCATTGGTTATCATTGGAGAATGTTGTGGGACTGACTCATTATTTTGAAACTGCTAATAATGTGACAGATTCAAACATTTATCCTGCTTTTTGTATAGGAACTGTATGTTAAGATGAAAGGAAAATTTATCTTTGTTGTTGTTGTTAGGTGCCATTGAGTTGGCTCCAACTCATAGCAACTCTATGTACAACAGAATGAAACACTGCCCAGCCATGTGCCAGCCTCACAATCTTTGCTATACCTGAGCCCATCATTGCAGCCACTATGTCAGTCCATCTTGTTGAGGGTCTTCCTCTTTTTCGCTGACCCTTTACTTTACCAAGCATGATATCCTTCTCTTCGGTATGGTCCTTTCTGATAACATGACCAAAATAGGTGAGATGAAGTCTGGCCATTCTCACTTCCAAGGAACACTCATGCTACACTTCTTCCAGGACAAATTCGTTCATTCTTCGTTCACTGTTCTTCACCAACATCATAGTTTAAAAGCATTAACTCTTCTAAAGCCTTCTTTATTCATTGTCCACCTTTCCCATGCATGTGAGGTGATTGAAAATATCATGGCATGGGTTAGGCACACCTTACTCTTCAAAGTGACATCTTTGCTCTTCAACACTTTAAAGAAGTTTTTTTTGCAGCAGATTTGCCAAGTGCAATACAACACTAATAATGTGACAGATTCAAACATTTATCCTGCTTTTTGTGTAGGAACTATATTGTTCTGGTTACCTAGTGCCGCTCTGACAAGAAATATACCACAAATGGGATGGCCTTAACAAACAGGAGTTTATTCTTACAATTTGGAGGCTTTACGTCCAAGTGCAAAGTGCCAGGCTCTAGGGGCTGGGTGAAAGCCCCTCAACTTTGGGGTCCAGCTCTGCCCCCTGCTCCTAGCCCTCTGGAGCTAGAGGCATTTCTTACTCAGACAGCTGCAGGCTGTTGAGGCTGAGAAGCCCCAAGGTTGACAAGTAAAAAGGGACAGTCCCAATGTTACCAAACCACATGGCAGGCAAACTTAAGTTCATTGTAAGTCCCAAGGTCGGCAGAGCATACCAGGCTGCTGAGCAACGACACGGCTACATACAGGGTCCAAGCGTGCCATAGGTTACAGACCATTCCCAAGGCTTTTCCTTATATACGGGAAGCAGACCACATCCCAAAGGCAGCTACTCAGCTGCTTGTGGTAGATCCCACCATGGAGTTGACTGCCAGTCTCATCATGGGGAATAACTACCACCAGCTGCCCAGCCACTCAACCAGGCCCAGCCAAGTTGACACACAAATATAACCACCACGTATATCTTAAGATGAAGGGAAAATTTACCTTTATCCTTGATAAATCAACCTGTGTTTTTTGCTATATATTTTGTCTTTTCTGTGGCTTTTGAATTTACTATTTCTATGTTAGTTGTAATTTATTGTATTTGTTTTTGGTTATAGGTGATTTTTTTTTCTTTCAATCCTTTTGGAAAAAGTAAAATAAAAGCTTTTTTTTTTGAGATGTGAGTTTAAATTTAAATGAAATAAAAGGCAGCTTCCATTTTTCATAGCTTGAAATTTTGCCACTTTACTCATTTGGAGCTATTACATAAAGACATATACACTTTACTTTGTGCCACCTTTACACACACTTATGATGTTTTTAGTAATTTCTGAAAAAATTAAGAGACCAGTGTTTGCATTTTCCTGTTTTAAGATGGGAAAATGTTTCCAAAGTCAAAGACTCTCTATGCAGTAAAGGATGGGTTTCCATTTGTTGAACTGATCAGGATGTTGGCAGCGTGAAGTTACTTGAGATTGAGAGTTTATAAATCAGTGCTTCTTAATTTTTGCAGATCACAGACACCTTTTGAAAATCTGATGAGAGATATGATCCCTGTCCTCAGAAAAATGCTTAAGTATGTGCAGTTGACATTGTAACTGTAATTTCTTCTGAGGGCTAGAATAGACACAGACATGACTCCTCTTTACCATGTGTGGTGGAAGGAGTAAGATAAACACTTGCTAAATCAACCTTGAATAAATCAAAATCTAGCTCAAAGCAATAATAGTATCTATCATAAGCAAATTATTCTGCTTTTCTGGCTCCAAGAATATTTCATATTGTCTTAGAAAAAATTCCATTCTGGCTCTCAGCCCCTCTGAACAACACTCAAGTTGCTGGAGACTACCTGTTACAGTACATGCAATTTTTAAAATTTGGTTTATATTAATTTCTATATGGAAAGAAGATTGAAGTTGTGTAGAGGGGAAAACTCTCTACTAACATTTTGGATACAATCCAATTCTTTCCAGTTGCCATAAAGTTGCAGGTGGTTTCCTTTATGGAGTGGTCAACATCCTGACTGTTTACCTTCATGTGAAGAATTAGGCACAATACTGCTAAATACTATTTTTTACAGTGGCTTTGGTTATGTTTGTGGATCATCCACTAGTATAGTTCCTGGTCTCTATGGGAGCTACACATCTTATGAACCCAGTCAAACTCACTATGATTTCAACTCATTGTACCCCCATTGGGTTTCCAAGGCTGTAAATGTTTACAGAAGCAGACAGCCTCATCTTTCTTTCTAAAAGGGTTGATGGCTTGGAACCACCAACCTTTTTGTTAGCAGCTAATGCCTTAACCACTACACCACCAGAACTCCACAACTGGATTCCCTATTTGTTGTAAATTTAAAAAGTGCTCCCAAATATTTCCAAAGGCCCCTGGAAAGTGATACTATCTGACTGAGGAATACTATTATATATTCTTAACCTTTATTAGTGTCTAAACTGGTTCAGCAGAAATCCTTCCACTGTATAGGCCATCCTTGCTTTTGAAACAAGTTACTCTTGTGGAGCTCAAGAGCATAAACTTCTCAACACTCTCATGTAAGAGAGATGGTTGACTCTTTTTAATTCATATACTTGGCTTCTCTCTGGAGCTTCCCAAGGCCACACAAAGTAAACCTCAAAGCCTTTACTTATGGAATATGGATTTCAAATCTATGCTATTCAGAGGTCTAGGAATTCCCTGCACCCCAGTCCAATCAGAACAGCTCTACCTGGAGCTGTTTTACAGTTTGGGAATCTGGGGATGATTTCATTAGGAAAAAAGGGTTCGATTTCTCAAATGGATTAACACACACACACACCAGATTATATATATGTGTATGTGTGTGTGTGTATGTGTATTCTCAGGTACCTCTTCTGGTACCAAGAGTGATTATAAATCCTTCACTTCCCCCATTCCCTCATCTGAATATCAGAATATTAACTTGGAAATTGGGTGGAGATAGGAGACATCTAGATTGTTAAATTACACAGCAGGGGTATCTTTTAGGCTTTTTAGGTCCTTTGGATATGTTGTTATTGTTATTGTTGTTGTTAGGTGCTGTCGAGTCATCTCCGACTCATAGCGACCCTATGCACAGCAGAACGAAACACTGCCCGGTCTTATGCTAGCCTCATGATCCTCACAATAACTGAGCCCATCCTTGCAGCCACTGTATCTATACATCTCATTGAGGGCCTTCCCCTTCTACGTTGACCCTCCACTTTACCAAGCATAATATCTTTCTCCAAGGAGTGGTTCCTTCTGACAACATGACCAAGGTAGGTGAGATGAAGTCTGGCCATTCTTGCTTCCAAGGAGCGTTCTGGCTGCACTTCTTCCAGGACAGTTTTGTTAGTCCTTTTAGCACATCATAGTACTCTTAGCATTCTTCTCCAACACCACAACTCAAAAACATCAACTCTTCTTTGATCTTCCTTATTCATTGTTCAGCTCTCACATGCATAAGAGATGATTCAAAATACCATGGCTTGGGTTAAACTCAACTCACTGCGGTCAAGTCCAATCTGACTCATAGCGACCCCTCCTTGGGTTTCCGAGGCACTATCGCTACGGAAGTAGATGTCTCAACCTTCCTTCCGAGGAGTTAGGAGTGGGTAGTGGGTTTGAACAGACAGCATTCTGGTTAGCAGTCAAATGCCTTAGGCACTACACCACCAGAGCTCCTGGCTTGGGTTAGGTGCACCTTAGTCTTCAAGGAGACATCTTTGCTCTTCATCACTTTTAAGAGGTCTTTTGCAGCAGATTTGTCCAGTGCAATATATCATCTGATGTCTTGACTGCAGCTTCCATTGATGTTGATTGTACAACCAAGTAATATGAAATCCTTGACAAATTAAATCTTTTTTCCATTCACCAGTTGTGAGGATTTTTGTTTTCTTTATATTGAGGTGTAATCCATACTGCAGGCTGTAGTCTTCAATCTTCATCAGTAAGTGCTTCAAGTTATCTTCACTTTCAGCAAGCAAAGTCGTGTTACCTGCGTATCGCAGGTTGCTAATGATTCTTCCTCTAATCCTGATGCCACGTTCTTCTTCATATAATCCAGCTTCTCGGATTATTTGCTCAGCATACAAATTGAGTAAATATGGTGAAAGGATACTACCTTGACGCACTCCCTTCTTGAATTTGAACCATGCATTATCTGCCTGTTCTGTTGGAACGACAGCCTTCTGATCTATGTACAGGTTCCTCATGAGTACAATTAAGTGTTCTGGCATTCCCATTCTTCTCAATGTTATCCATATTTTGTTACAATCCACACAATCAGAGGTTTTGTATAGTCAATAAAGCACAAGTAAACATCTTTCTGGTATTCTTTGCTTTCAGCTAAGCTGGTATTCATTTGCATCAGCAATGATAATCCTTCATTCCATGTCCTCTTCTGAATCCAGCTTGCATTTCTGGAAGCTCTCTGTTAATATACTGCTGCAACCGTTTTTGAATTATCTTCCGTAAGATTTTATTGCATGTGATATTAATGATTTTGTTCAATAATTTCTGCATTCTGTGGGATCAGCTTTCTTGGGAATGGACACAAATATGGATCTCTTCCAGTCAGTTGGCCAGGTAGCTGTCTTCCAAATCTCTTGGCATAACCGAGTGAGTGCCTCCAGTAGG
>NW_006921597.1:400356-402510 GCF_000298275.1 Orycteropus afer afer | reverse complement strand
TTTTAAGGTCCCAGTCGCTACTCGCCAAAGTAGTAGGTGGAACAATGTTTTGTATAGTATGTTATGCCAATTGAGCTTGATGTCCCCTGCGACTATCCTTCCATCTTCTTTTGATGCTTCCTGCATCATTTAATATTTTGCCCATAGAATCTTTCAGTCTTGCAACTTGAGGCTTAAATTTTTTCCTCAGTTCTTTCAGCTTGAGAAATGCCGAGCATGTTCTTCCCTTTTGTTTTTCTAACTCCAGGTCTTTGCTCATTTCATTATAGTAATTGGCTTTGTCT
The DNA here is from genome assembly GCF_000298275.1 of Orycteropus afer afer. NCBI lineage: Eukaryota > Metazoa > Chordata > Mammalia > Tubulidentata > Orycteropodidae > Orycteropus > Orycteropus afer. The sequence goes on along the minus strand of NW_006921597.1, from coordinate 402,226 downwards.
GCTCCAGCTGTTCTTTGAAATCTTCTGTTCAGCTCTTTTATCTTGTTGTTTCTTCTATTTACTTTAGCTACTCTCCACTCAAGGGCAAGTTTCAGAGTCTCTTCTGACATGCATTTTGGTCTTTTCTTCCTTTCTTGTTTTTTTTTAATGATCTCTTGCTTTCTTCATGGATGATGTTCTTGATGTCATCCTACAATTCCTCTGGTTTTTGGTCATTAGTGTTCAATGCATTGAATCTGTTTTTTAGATGGTCTGTAAATTCAGGAGGGATATTATCAAGGTCATATTTTGGCTCTCATGGACTTGTTTTAATTGTCTTCAACTTCAACCTGAACATGCATATGAGCAGTTGACAGTCTGTTCTACAATCAGCTCCTGGCCTGGTTTTGGCTGAAGATATTGAACTTCTCCACCCCTTGCCACAGATGTAGTCAATCTGATTCCTGTGTACTCCATCTGGTGAAGTCCACGTGTATAGCTGCCGTTTATGTTGTTGAAAAAGGTATTTGCAATGAATAAGTCTTTGGTCTTGCAAAACTGTAACATGCAACCTCCAGCATCATTTCTATCACCAAGGTCATATTTTCCAACTACCAGTGATTCTTCTTTGTTTCCAACTTTTCCATTCCAGTCACTAGGTATAATTACTACATCTTGATTGCATGTTCAGTCAATTTCAGATTGCAGAAGTTGGTAAAACTCTTCAGTTTCCTCATCTTTGTATTTGGTGGTTGGTATGTAAATTTGAATAATAGTAGTATTCTGGTCTTCCTTGTAGGCATATAGATATTATCCTATCACTGACATCATTGTACTTCAGGACAGATCTTGATACATTCTTTGTGATGATGAATGCCATGCCATTCTTCAATTTGTCATTCCTGGCATAGTAGATCATATGATTGTCTCATTCAAAATGGCCAAAACCAGTCTATTTCAGCTCGCTAATGTCTAGGATATTGATCTTTATGGGTCCCATTTCATTTTTTACAACTTCCAATTTTCCTAGATTCATACTTCATACATTCTATGTTCCGATTATTAATGGACGTTTGCATCTGTTTCTACTCATTTTGAGTCATGCCTCATCAGCCAATGGAGGTCCTGAAAGCATTATTCTATCCATATCGTTAAGGTCATCTCTACTCTGAGGAGTCAGGTCTTCCTTAGTCAAACTTTGAGTGTCTTCCAACCTGATGGCTCATCTTCTGGCACTATATCGGACAATGTTTCAAGGCTGTTTATAAAGTTTTTCTGGTAATATATTAGACAGTGTTTCACTGCTATTCATAAGGTTTTCACTGGCCAATTCTTTGAGAAGTGAATGGCCTCTTCCTTCTTCCAAGTGTGTCTTAGCCCAGAAGCTCTGCTGAAACCTGTCCATCATGGGTAACCCTGCTGGCATTTTGGAACATGGTGGTATAGCCTCCAGCCTCACCGCAACATGCAAGCCACCACAGGATGACAAACTGACAGACAAGTTCGTCTTCTTTAGTTGTTTCTAACCCCTCTACACCTGTCTACCTTGGGCAACGGCCTTAAAATAGAGCCACCTTAAAAAATAGCCTCCCAGTCCTGGTCCATCTACCTCAGGCCCTGGCCTTAATATAGCACTATCCCCAAGTGAAAAGAAGCCTCCAAGCCCTGGACCTGCCTACCTTAGGCTCTGGCCTTAATATAGAGCCACCTGTTCTGGTTTCCTAGTGCTGCCTTGACAAGAATATACCACAAATGGGATGGCCTTAACAAACAGGAGTTTATTCTTACAATTTGGACGCTTTAAGTCCAAGTTCAAAGTGCCAGGCTCTAGGGGCTGGGTGAAAGCCCCTCAACTTTCCTGGCCCACTGGAGCTAGAGCGTTTCTTCACTC
>NW_006921597.1:386243-400061 GCF_000298275.1 Orycteropus afer afer | reverse complement strand
ATCCCACCATGGAGTTGATTGCCAGTCTCCTCATGGGGAATAACTACCACCAGCTGCCCAGCCACTCAACCAGGCCTAGCCAAGTTGACACACAAACATAACTACCACACCACCCCAAAGTGAAAATTAGCCCTCAGCCCCAGACTCACCTACTTTGGGCCCCAGCCTTAATATAGAGCCACTCCCAAGTGAAAAGCAACCTCCAAGCCCCAGGCCTGCCTACCTCAGGCCCTGACCTTATTACAGAGCCACCACCAAGTGAAAAGCAGACTCTAAGCTCCAGGTCCTGGCCTTAATAAAGATCTGCCCCCAAGGGAAAAGTAGCCTTCAAGCCCCAGACCCCTACCACAGGCCCTAGCCTTTATATATCTCTTTGGATATAGACTATTTCAAATTATTAGAGTCCATGAGATACCATAAAATGAACTTCAGTCTATGAATTGCATTTTGCTCTGTTATACATGGGGTCACTATGAGTTGGAATTGACTGGATGGCACTTAACGACAACAGGGATGCAACTGGTAATTCGCAGGAGAGAGAATGACTATACCTTTGGGTGTACTTGCTGGTCTGTTAGCTATAAGGTAGACTATCTCCACCTTACTTGTTCCCAGAATTTTGGGTGTTTCTGATTGATTTCTGGGCTCTAGCACATATGATCTTGGCATACTTATTTATAATGTTGTAGATAAAACCACCAAATCAGATTTGGGCTGATGATTAATGCTTTGTGTTTTTTCCCCCAGACATTTATTACTAATCAAACAAAGATTTCTGTTATTTAGACCTGCTATGTTAGCCACTGCTATATAAAGAATAATGTCTGCCATTCCCATCAAATACTAGCTTTTATCTTTTTCCCGTTTCATCTTAAATTTGGACTATGCTAATTAACCAAAATTACTTGGATCCTGGTGCCAAGCCAGGAATGGTTTCAGCTACCTGGCTTAGTTCAATTCTTCAAGTGTTGATTGAGCACTTACTAGTTGCTAGAAATGTATGATAGCACTAATGCCTTGTAGGAGATTACAGTCTTGTCATGGAGACTAAATATACACAGATAAAAAGAAATAATCTAATGCAAGACAAATGTAATGAAGTACTATATTGAAAATGCACTATCTACTGCCTAAAGCAGGGTCTCTTACCACCATAGCTGCATGTTAGAATCATCTGGGAAGCTTTAAAAATTCAGCTGCACCTCTGACTAAATAAATCAAAGTCCCTGAGGGAGGTAACCAGCAATTTTTTTGTTTCTCCTTTTTTTTTTTTTTTTTAAATAAACTCCTCATGGAATTCTATGTGCAGCTAAGGTTGAGACCACTGAAAGGGATGGTGCACATAGAAATGTCCAATCAAACACAAAATGCTGTGAACAATTTGATCCTTCTTCTGGCAGTCCATGGTACATTCAATATTCTTCACCAACACTGTAATTCAAAGGCATCAATTCTTTTTCTGTCTTTCTTATTCATTGTTCATCTTTCACATGGATATGATGCCATTGAAAATATCATGGCTTGGGTCAGGCTCACCTTAGTCCTGAAGGTGACATCTTCTCTTTTTAACACTTTAAAGAGGTCTTTGCAGAAGATTTGCTTAACACAATACGTTGTTAGATTTTTTGACTGCTTCTTCCATGGGCGATAGTTGTGGATCCAAGCAAAATAAAATCCTTGAGAACTTTAATATTTTCTCCGTTGATCATGATGTTGCTCATTGGTCTAGCTTTGAGGATTTTTGTTTTCTTTATGTTAAGGTAGATACTCTTACAGGCTTGTGATACAAGTAGTTGTACAGAGTGAAAAGAAGTGAGTTCTGTCAGGCTCCTTTGTGATTTTTTTTTCCTTCTAAAATTATAATTTATTTGCACTTATATAACCACTCCACGGTAGTGAGTTTTTGGTTGACGTAACATTAGTATCTGCTACGTGCTCTTTTAATCACTTTACATTAACTCATTAAACGTTATTTTTTATTGACTAATTTCATACGACTTTCATGCACTTTGTTTTAGTCATGTCGTTTAAGTTATCCTTTTGTTATAGTTGCTCTCTGGTGCTCTAGTGTACAAGATCTTCCACCGGGTCTGGGAACCAGTCTTGGGAATTCTCTCAGTATTTTCTCAGACAAAAAGGGGAATAAGGAAGAAGAAGTAGTTCCAATGTGAGGAAGGCTCAGTGTTGGAAATTCTGAAAATGTGAGTAGTTTCAAAAAAATGTCCAGGGCAGATAGTAAAAACACGCATTTATTTAGCATCATATACTTTATATCACAATGTCCTCTCACCGTCCCTGGTGGTCTAGTGGTTAGGATTCGGCGCTCTCACCGCCGCGGCCCGGGTTCGATTCCCGGTCAGGGAACACACTTCTTACTCCCCCCTGCTGTTGTGGAGTTCTTTTTGATTATTAACTTTGTTTCTGCGAATAAATCCCTCCATCTACAACCTAATTAAATACAGAAAATGTAAGAAAATACACAAAAAAAGATCACACTTATATTTTTTTATCATGCATCTTAGCAAAGATGTAGAGAATGACGAAATTCAGTTGACTAACATAATTTGGTAATACTTGGTGGGCAATCTACTTTCGTGGTGATACGGCCTCGGCAACCCAAGGAGGGGGTCTCTATGAGTAGAATCCGACTCGATGGCAGTGAGTCTGGTTTGGTTAGTGACTAGTAAAAATTGATAACGCTTTTCCATACAGAAATTTGGCAATATGTCTCCAAATCTTAAAAAATGTGCTTGTCTTTTCAATTGCAATTTTACACTAATGTATTTAATATCCTCAGGAAACACTCTCTAATGCTAATGATGTGTATACAAAGACGGCTCCCGATTACAATCCATGTCACAAAACAAAATGTGTATGAAGTACTGAATGGGAAACCAAGTTACTCTGTAAACCTTCACCCAAATCACAATAAAAGGTATAAAAGAATTAATTTATTATTATTATTGTTATTATTATTATTTTAAAAGATGATTCCTACAGTGAAATGTAACTCGTTCGCTGGATTGCAGAGATCTTCAAGCGACGTTGGGGGGAAAAATAACAACCTAGAATTGATTTTCTTTATATCTGTGAAACAACAGGAAACTACCACGACATTTTCATACTATTCCAGGACAAAGCCTCAAAAGAACTCATTTTCTTCTTCCTTCTTCAATTTTGTGGTCTAAATTTCTCTTAACACAAGTCTCAAAACAACTTAACCGAACTTGACGAAGGAGTCCTCATATTGAAATTGGCTAAGTAGTTTCTTGTCGGCGTTGGTGGTATAGTGGTGAGCATAGCTGCCTTCCAAGCAGTTGACCCGGGTTCGATTCCCGGCCAACGCAGTCTGGTTTTTTTCCAAATTTTACCCCGCAACCGGAAATGCTATTTAATTTTAGTAAAGTAGGGACCCAAAAAGGGCAGAGAGTCTTTGGCAATTTTTGTTCACCTGAGACCCTGATCCTCCGAGGGGGGCTATCTCGAGAGGCATCTTTCGGGTTCTTGTAGCTGCAACCTCCGAATTGAGCCAATCTGTTTGGACTGGACCGCTTGCTTTGCATGAGTTTAAGATAACTCTCCTTTCAGAGGTCTTAAAGGAAATGTCGGCAACAAACCGGGCACTTTTGTTTTTCTGAATCCGCAGAGACGGCTCTGATTTACTGAAAAATCAGCATAAGAAAGTCAGCGCAAGCGCCCACAGTTCCAGGGAGCGAAATAAGGAAAAATAACCTGGAGGGGAATCCTCACTCCCTCCCGCACCTCCTCAGCTCAGCTTCTCTTCCAGAGCCACTATCCCGGGAACTGAAACTTCAATTCCAGGCCGCAGGTTGGAGATGTAAACTTGAACGAACTTCGAGGCTGCTTCTCGCAGTCTTGGGCGAGATTGGTTCTTCGGAGGAGGGAGAGAAGAAAGAAATTGATGTGGAGGGGCGTCGGGGGCTGCAGTTCCAGCCTCTCCCCTCAAGTCAGGACTTAGGCGACAGCTGCGCTTAGAGTGTCAGCATCAGTTCAGGTATCCGGTTTGGAGGTTGCAGAGCGGAAACATCTGTTTGGGATTTTGACGTGAGAATCACACGAACTGGGTGAATGCAACAGAAACACGAGTTAGGATATAAGTTGACACGTCTGTTTCAAAAGATATTAAATCAAACGGCAGCCCGCCGCCTGGCATGTGGCGCGCCGTGATCGTATAGTGGTTAGTACTCTGCGTTGTGGCCGCAGCAACCTCGGTTCGAATCCGAGTCACGGCAGATACTTGCAACTTGCTTTGGCAACTTCGTGTTTTAAAGGTGGTCATTCTGCCCGGCCCCCCACCACCCCTTTTTTTTTAAATTACCATTGAGGAAGAATAGTTTACATCAATACACACAGGGAGAGACGCTTCAGAGCAGGATGAAAATCCGTGGAAGCTGTAACCAAGGCTACAAGGGCAGTGTCCGATCTTCACGTAAGCGGTGGAGAGGACCCTTCTAGAGGGTGACCCCGGAGCTCATCACCTCTTTCAGAGGTTGGAGTTCTGAACTCTCTGGGGAGAGGAGCCAAGGATCCCATAAGCAGGAATACCTGAGGCTCTGAATCCAATCTCGGTTTAAATTTCGGTGGGATGTTTGCACGCAGTGACTATGTACTTTTACTCAGAATACACAAAATCTTTGTATTTAAAAACAAACTTGTGCCCCAAAATAAATGGCGAACAGTACCTATTTTCTCAATAACTCGTCGCCCTCTCCCCTCTGATCTGCCCCACATCATGGTTTAGAGGGAAGGTTTCGGACTGGAAAGAAGGAAGTTGGCGCTGCAGTTCCAAGGTCCCGGGAGCAAGAGTTTGCGCTCTCCTCCAGCTCCCTGCGGTTGTTCTCGGTACTCGTCACAATCTCCTCGAGCTCTTCAGTAACCAGAGTTCTTGAAATCGGCTTCAGAGTGACCTGGTCCAGGAGGAATTTGAGGGGTTGCAGAACTCTTGATTCCCACATCCCGTGAATCCATCTGACCCTGCGCAAGCTCTGTCTTTGAGCTTCGTGTTTCTCAGTGGTAAAAAGTAGAAACTGTACATTTAATCCCAAATCGAGATTACTTTCACAGTAAATACATAATTAGACCATTGAGCCCAGCCATGCAAAGCAAATGATAATAGTATAGGGAAGCCCTTGCGCCCAGGGCCCGGCTAGCTCAGTCGGTAGAGCATGAGACTCTTAATCTCAGGGTCGTGGGTTCGAGCCCCACGTTGGGCGCAAGCTTTTATCGTCCTTTTGTCCTTTGGATTTCTCTACTTAGACGCTAACACAGTTACGAGCTGCAACTCACCCCCAACTCAAAAAAAAACAAAAATTTCCACGCAGAAGATTGCAGCGTTTCTGGTCTCTGAGACTATAGGTTTCTGATCTAGGGTCGTCTTGGGGGGCGGCCTTACTGACCAGATACGTTCGTTCTCTCCTCGTTGGGAAAGCTTTTTTGTTTGTTTGTTTTTAAATATGTGTATATTTTCAACATATATATATGTGTGTGTGTGTGTGTGTGTATGTAAGTATGTATATATGTATATTTATATGTATTTGTATATATTTCAAGATTTCACATTGAGGACACAGATGCACCAGACCCAAGCCCTGGTATTTTCAATCATTTCATATGCATGTGAAAACCAGACGATGAATAAGGAAGACTGCAGAAGAATTGATGCACTTGAATTGTGGTATCGAGGAGAATATTGAATGAACCATGGACTGCCAGAAGAAGGAACAAATCTGTCTTGAAAGAAGTACTGACAGAATGCTTCTTAGAAGTGAGGATGGTGAGACTTCATGTCTTGTACTTTGGTCGTGTTGTCAGGAGTGATGAGTTCCTGGAGAAGGACATCATGCTTAGTGAAGCAGAGGATCAGAGGAAGACCCTCAATGAGGTGGGTTGTCGCAGTGGCTACAACAATGGGCTTAAACATAGCAATGCACACAATGCAGGACCTGGCAGTGTTTCCTTCTGCTGTACATAGATGTTACTGTGGGTCCGACCCCACTCTAAGGTACCTAACAACAACATTGTTTCCAAACAGGGCATGTGGGGGGGATATATATTTGTGTGTGTGTGGTGAAAATATACATAACAAAACATAGGCCAACTCAATAATGTCTACATGTACAATTCAGTGACACTGATTACATTCTTCAAGTTGTGCAACGATTCTAATTAAATAAATGGTTTATCCTTAAACATAAAAAGTGATTTTCCCAGATAAAAAGAAGATGGAGGCATGTAAAAACTGCCATGAGGCTTGTGAAGAGCTACCATCAGACCGTCTCTCCCCTGCCTCCTTATCTTCCCTAGGAGGCAGTCATGGGACAGTCTCATCACCATCCAGGCTGATGAGATAAGTGGTTTTAGGCTCTGTTCACCCTTGGGGCATAGCTGCAGACTATGAATTGGCTTAGCTGCTGTCTAGAATTGGCTCCTCAGCAACACATATCCCACAACTCTTGTTGCCATCATCAGGTCCCCTTTGTTTCTGTGTCTTCCTTTGGCATGTGGGATGAGAACCCAAGCACCTTTGGCTACTCACCCTTCTGTTGTCTACGAAAGTAATAAACTGTCTGAATCACTCAGGCCTTGGCCTTGCCTGCTGCTGTGTGCTTGATTGACAAATATGTTTATGATTTACCAAAAAAAAAAAAAAAATTATTGTGACTTGGGTGAAAGTTTACAGAGCAAATTCATTTTCCATACAGCAGATCATACTGTTTTGTTTCACGACATTGACTGCAATTCCCCACAATGTAACAGCTCTCTTACCACTTTTTCCTAGTAGTTACCTCTCTCCTGTGTCCTTCCCTCATATGCACTCCCACCCCCTGAGCAGTCTCCCTGTGCAAACACTGCCCTTCTGTTCTCCCAAGACAGGAGTTCTGATCACTCCAAGGAGTGTATCTACCTGTTGTAAATGTTCAGCTCATATGCCTGACTTCTATTTGGCTGGAAGCCACAGGATTAAGTTCAGTTCCAGACCTGAAGGGTAACTAGGGACCATAGTTCAGGGGTCTCACCAGGCTCTATCAGACCAGCAAACCTGATTGTTTTTTTTTATGATTTTGAGTTTTGTTCCACACTGTTCTCCCACTCTGTTTATGATTTTTTTTTTAGTCATACATATTTTTTAAATTTTCATATAGTTAAATGTATCTAATCAGTCCCTTAAAGGTTCTGAGTTTCATGTCAGGCTTAGAAAGGCTTTTGAAGTAATTTACCACTTTGCTCTTTTGACTTTTGTAGGGGAATGGCTTTGCCTACAAGGCTATGAAATTTTCACTGGAGGTAGTTTTGAATGAAGAAGGGTACAGTGGTTTTATGTTTGTGTGTCAATTTGGCTGGGCCTGGTTGAGTGTCTGGGCAGCTGGTGGTAGTTATTCCCCATGAGAAGAATGGCAATCAACTCCATGGTAGGATCTACCACAAGCAGCTGAGTAGCTGCCTTAGGGAATGTGGTCTGCTTCCTGTATATAAGGAGAAGCCTTGGGAATGGTCTCTAGCTTATGGCACACTTGGACCCTGTATGTAGCTGTGTCGTTGTTCAGCAGCCTGCTATGTTCTGCCGACCTTGGAACTTACAATGGACTTGAATTAATGGCCTGCCGTGTGGTTTGGTAACATCAGGACTGTGCCTTTTTACTTGACAACCTTGGGGCTTCTCGGCCTCAGCAGCCAGTAGCTGTCTGAGTGAAGATATGCCTCTAGCTCCAGTGGGCCAGGAGCAGGAGGCAGAGCTGGACCCCAAAGTTGAGGGGCTTTCACCCAGCCCCTAGAGCTTGGTACTTTGAACTTGGACTTAAAACCTCCAAACTGTAAGAGAATAAACTCCTGTTTGTTAAGGCCATCCCATTGCTGGTAATATTCTTGTCAGAGCGCACTAGGTAACCAGAACAAAGGGTGTGCTTATTCTTTTGCTAATGAGCTGACTAGAGATGAATTATCTTCCAGATAATTATTCTATGGCACATTTCCTGAGGTTCTATAAAGGTCCTACCTGCTGAGGACTGAGGAATATCCTGGGACCTCCAGCTCAAGACTGCTGGACTGTGTCTAAGAGGGGAATGTAGTTACCAAAAAGACAGTGTAACATCTCTATGCACTAGCGACAGTGAAGAGTCATTACCAACCCTAGACCTGATGGGGCAAGAGGAGATAGCTATTTCTGGAACCTGAAAAAAGTTATAGTTGTAGCTAAGTCTGTAGCTGTGGAAGAGTGCCACTGGACAATAGCTGTGGACTTCATGGAGGGAATACAACCTCTGCAGGCTACCCTCACCTCATATTCCTGCCACCCTCTCATCTCCAATTAGTGCATCCCATTGACTGTATCTGCCAGGAAGCAAATGGGCAAGGGAACTCTCTTGTGCAAGGGTCAGCCTCCTGGGGTATAGAATGGATTTAGAAAGATGCAGAATGCTCAGCACACACGGCTTTTTCATACTTAAAATTTTTATTGTGATTAATTTTGTCATTGGCCACGTTTTGGTGTCACATAGGTTTTTTTTTTTTTTTTTTTTAAGTTTGTGTTTCCTGATTTCTTTTATTTAGGTGAGACTGAGTTTGTTGTCTTTAGGCTTGTATCATATCTTGACTAGAAAGCTATCTATCTGTGTGTATTAATTTGGCTCATTTTTCTTTAACTAAGATATGTTATAAACACTGGGATAAATTTTCCACCAGTCATCGTCAGAACCTTTATATTCTTGTCAGAGCCATCCTATTTTGTTAAAATAAAATTCTGAAGCTGATGTATGTTTTGAATACCGTAAGTGGATTCTCCTTTTCACACACAAAAAAAATGATGGTAGTGTTTCTGGAATTTGAAAATACAGGATTTTGTGTGTGTGTGTGTGTGTGTGTGTGATTTGGGTGGAAATTTAGAGAGCAAATTCACTTTCCATACAGCAGTGCACATACACTTTTTCTCATGACATTGACTGCAATTTCCCACAATGCAAACAGATCCCCTCCCACTTCCTCCCGATAGTTACCTTCTCCTTGTATCCATCCCTCCATGCACTCCTGCTCCCTGAGCTGTCTCCCTGTGCATAAACAGCCCTTCTTTCTACCATGATCGTTCTCTCCAAGGAGCGTATCTACCTCAGGTAAATGTTCAACTCATATGCCTACCTTTTGTTTGGCGGGAAGCCACAGGTGTGGGTTCAATTCCAGACCTGAAAGGGTAGCTAGGGGCCAAAGTCTCAGTGGTTCCACCAGGCTCTATCGGGCCAGCAAACCTAGTCCCCCCACCCCTTTTTTTTCTCCAAATGATAAAAACAGGATTTCTTTAAAAATTATGTTTGGATTAGCGTCTGTGAGCTTCTAGCTGAGAGAAGACTGGAAAAACCAAAGGAAGAAGAAAGGAAAGAAAATCCTGTGTAATCTCTGGATCTTGACACATTAAGAAGTCCATAAGGACCTCCTTGAGCCCTCAGGGAACAGGCTACAATAGTGGGTTGATGGCTTGTCTTGTGGCTTCAGCAGCCTAACTTTGAGTCACAGCAGACAGAATACAGTCTGGTTTGTCTAAGGTTTTTAAAACATACTTTTAACGTGGGTGGATTATTTGTTATAAAAATAATAAAGTCATGGTTGTTGTAAAACAAACCAACCTATAAGATGTAAAGAGGAAATGAAACTTCCCCTGACTCTCAATTCTAGTCCCATGGGGCAATTATTGTTAATATTTTGCTGTATGGCTGCAAAAAGGACAAGGAGGCCACATGTTCCGACCTCCTCTAACCCTACAAGAGGAAGACAGGATTACCAGCAGTAACCCAAGGCCTATTACTGCAAGGCCAGACATGCTGCCTCCCTCCAGCCCTTTCTCCAACCGTTCCTCCCAAAGCACCCACCACCTCTCTCCTGGGTTCAATAATTTGCTGCAGTGGCCACACAGAACTCACAGACTATGGAGTTTATTAGGGAAGCACCAGGCTACAATTCAAATTCAGGAAAAACGCTCAATCTCTCTCCCAACCCACAGTCCCTCAGCCAACAGTCTCTCACAGTCTCTTTCCCAGCAGTGCTGGTCCCTCGGTGTCTCACTCAGCAATGCATGTCTCTTGCGTCTCTTTCCCAGCAACGCGTGTCTCAGGAGCCGGTGTCTCTTTCAGCAGGACGTCTTCCTCAACCAGCAGTCAGGGAGAGTTCTGCCTCCAGGAGGTCTCCTTTAGAGCCCAGCAGGGTGGTCAAACTAGCCAATCATATCATCAGAACTCTAAGCACTTGAGAGAGAGTGGGCACCTCCCAGAACATTGCACTGTGCCACGCCCAACAGAAATAACCCAGGTGGACACCTTCAGCAATCAGGAGCTCCTCAGTTGCTCATAGAAAATCCCACCTTGGAGTTTACAAAGACTTATGGGTAGAAAAGCCACACTAAGTAATTTACTACACCGCAATGGCCTTTCGTATCATAAGGATGAAGCAATAATTGATCAAAGTGCTAGTCGATGCTGTTCGGCCTAGAGATCCAAGAAGTCCTCACTCTTATCCTGACAATAATCTTTCTAATCTATCTATCAATGGGACGAAGAATGGTGTTGTATTAGACTGGGTTCTCTAGAGAAACAAAACCAATAAAGCTTATAGAGAGAGAGAGAAAGAGAAATTTATCTTAGGAAAATGGCTCACACATTTATGTTGTTGTGAGGATTTACAACACATCACAGAATGAAAGATAATCATAAAATACTGGGAGTCATGGCCTAGCCAAGTTGACACATATGGAGGGGAAGGCAATTTGATCCATGACAGATGGTAACATTGTTTGTAGGGCTTTCATCCCAGACAAGGAATTCTTAGAAACTAAGGAAGAACACAGGATCTCTGGTAGCATAGTGCCTGAGGCACTTGACTGCTAACCAGAAGGCTGGCGGTTCAAACCCACCAGCCACTCCTCGGAAGGAAGGTTGGGCAATCTACTTCCGTAGTGATATTGCCTTTGAAACTCAAGGAGGGGTCACTATGATTTTGGGCCCACTTGATGACACATAAGAACAACAAAGGCAGAGCATCTGGCTTAGGCTAAAGTTCTAGTATGATCTTTTCTTCTCCAAAGCCAAAACTGGACATTATCTCAATATCTCAGAATGACAAGAGTCAACAAAAAGAGATGGAAGAGAGAAAGCAAGGCAGGGGTGAGGGACTTCTCTTGTGCATGAGTGAGGCTCACCGGTGATCCATCTTTTGTAAAACAGAGAGTAGAGAGAGTCTTACCCACCTCCCTAAACACTTATTGAAGTTCGATTCATATTCTGTATTTGAAACAATCAGGTTAATATTTGTTCGGCCTTTGGGAACTGGCAGCTTGGGCAGAGAAGCTGAGAATTTTCTCACGACATGTGGTTTTCTATGCTCCCTTGATTTTCTGTTGTTAGACAAACATATGCCAATCCCTCTGGAAGGAAAAGATCACAGAATTACAGAAAAAGTCCTACACCTACCTCATGTGACTCTTCTTGAGAGCTGTGACCCGGTCACCATGACAGGTATTCAGACACTTGAGGGATGTTTCTTTAATGTTACCACCCGAACCTCTGAAAGCATCAAAGTAGGACTTAACTCTAGGTAAAGTGATTTGAGAATATACACTCTATTTCCTAGGACAAGTCTTTATTAGCTACTTGTCCACCCTAGCTCACAGAAAAAAAAAAAAGAAAGAAAGAAAGAAAGAAAAGAAAACCCATCAAACACACTGCCACTGAGTAAAGATTTACTCTTTACAGAAGCAGATTGCCCCATCTTCCTTGCACATAGCAGCTGGTGGGTTTAGATTTGCTCATCTTCTTGTTAGAAGCCAAATGGCTTAGCCACTACACCACTAAAGCTCCTTCTCCAGCTCACCAGACAAGATTTTATGGCAAACACCACATACCAACATGGACCAAACAATTCTACAAGCACATGAAAATGCCTACTAGTATTAAATCTCCCCAAATAAAGTCTCATGGATCTCCTCTACTTCCCACAGAAAATAATAACAATAAAAACAATCTGTTATTTAAAGTCCCAATCTGATGAAAAATCAAACTTAAAAATCTTTCCTTTCCAATATTTACTTGACTCAGGACTAACCAGGAAGGTCCCACTCTGGGGGTGGGTGAGTTCTGGGTTCTTCAACAGCTGCAGCCTGGACTGCATCATGGGAATGATGGGAACAGGGTTACCTCTGTCAACACCTCTACAGTCAAGTTAATGCAAACTCAAGTCTCTCCTGTAAGCCACTTTTCCAGAATTCCCAGGAGTCAGGAGAACAGAGAAGAACATCACAGAGTCAGCCCCTCATCCACAAAATTCAGAATAATGTGTGAAACCAAGCAATAACGTCCTCCAAGCAAAAATGATGGTTTTGCACTACTATTAAAATGCCAGATACAGTGTTGCCCAGAAAAGAGTATTATCTCAGAATGTAGAAATATGTCTAGGTACAACTTCTCTCTTTTTTTTTTACACTAGAGACCCATAAACTTTATTTTAACTTCCCATTTAAGCTTACATCTTGGATACAAATACACAAGTAACTATTATAATTGATGTTTTTCTTAACTTACTTGGGTTTTCTTTTACTGTATTTTATCCAGACAAAACTGATTCATACTTGTTTGGGAGATGACTAGAACCTTGTAATTGAGGAAAATGATCTGTTAAATGTGGGTAAAATTAAAAATACAACAGAAAAAGCAATGATTAATCCAAAGAAATGAAGTTACAGAATTTCAGGCATTGTAATGTGTGTGAAGTTAATCTGGTCAGAGAAAATTTTTACTTAGCCTTCTCCTGTAACAAACACATAGGTTACCATTCATTCTATCTTATAAACAACAGGCACTCAAATAATTTCGGGGCAGGTAAGCCTTCCCTGATCTTATGTATTATGTACATCATATTCTATCAACTTCCCCGCAATGTAGCTTGTACTAGCTAAATTTTAGAAGTTTGTTATAAACTTCCTATTGCATCATTTCAAGTTGCAGAAAATGTAAAACTTAATCTTCTTTTTTCCCCAACCTTACAGGGGCTGTTTAGAAATCTGTGGTCGAATCTGTACTCCAGAAACAAAAATAACTTCTTAGCAAAGGATCACTAAGTTAGGTACAACTTCTTTGGAGGGCAATTAGGCAGGAATTAGCAAGACCAGAAACATGCAAATATTTTGATCATGCAAGCCCACTTCCAGGGGTCTATCATACAGGAATACTTGCGTAAGTGATTAAGAATATCGGTATATGGCTGTCCACTGAAGAACTATTTATGACAATAAACATTACAACCAATGTCATGTCCATGGATTGAGAAGTGCTTAAATATACTATGGCTTCTATTCTGATCAGAACCATAGAAGGTCTTGGACAGAATGGGACAAAAATGTAGATCAAAATTCAAAAGCAAAGAAAAGACCAAACTTAGTGGTCTGATAGAGACCGCTGGAACCTGGAAGACTGCAGCCCTCAGACATCCTTCAAACCTGGAACTGAATCCCCCTCCGCCTCTCCATCACCTTTCAGCCAAACCACAGGCCCACAAGTGAACAATAACACCAGGGAAGAACGCACTTCTCAGAAAAATCAACTCTAAGAGACACAAAGGGCAGCATTTGCCCCAAAATAAAGCTGAGAAGACAGGAAGGGGCAGGAAAGAAGGACCAATGGTTATGAGGAAGTGGGAACTAATTACTTTGCAACTAATTATGAAACCAAATTGTTGAATGGAAAACTAAACTACCTTGTAAATTTTCACCCAAACCACAGTTTAAAAAATTATATATATGTATATATATATATATGAAAGGGAGCT
>NW_006921597.1:385137-386108 GCF_000298275.1 Orycteropus afer afer | reverse complement strand
TATATATATACACATATATATGGAAGTAACTATGCATTGTATATGTAAAACAAAACAAAAACATAAAAACCAAACTCACTGTCGTCGAGTGGATTCCAACTCATAGTGACCCCTCCTTGGGTTTCTGAGGCGGTAAACCTCAGAGTGCATAAAGATTGATATCTGCTAAAAGGGCATGGAGGCCACATCTGACCTTCTCTAACCGCGCAAGAGGAAAACAGGATTACCATCAGTAACCCAAGGTCTATTCCTGCAAGGCCAGACATGCTGCCTCCCTCCAGCCCTTTCACCAACCAACCGTGACACCAACCATTCCTCCCAAAGCACCCACCACCTCTCTCCTGGGTTCTATAATTCACTGCTGTGGCCACACAGAACTCACAGATTACGGGGTTTATTAGGGAGGCACCAGGCTACAATTCAAATTTAGGAAGAACGCTCAGTCTCCCAGCCCACAGTCTCTCTCCTAGCAGTCTCGCACAGTCTCTCTCCCAACAGTGAGTGTCCCTTGGTGTCTCATTCAGCAATGCATGTCTCTTGCGTCTCTTTCCCAGCAGCATATGTCTCTTTCAGGAGTGCGTGTCTCTTTCAGCAGCACATCTTCCTCAACCAGCAGTCAGAGAGAGTTCTGCCTCCAGAAGGCCTCCTTTTGAGCCCGGGAGTGGCCAAACCAACCAATCATAACATCAGAATTCTAAGCACCCGCGAGAGAGTGAGCCTCCCAGAACATTGCTCCAGTGCCATTCCCAACAGAAATACCCTAGGTGGACAACTTTAGCAACCAGGAGCTCCTCAGTTGCTCACAGCAAATTCCACCATGGAGTTTACAAAGACTTATGGCTAGAAAAGCCATACCAGGTAATTTACCACACTGCAATATCCTAGGCATTAGTGAGCTGAAATGGACCAGTTTTGGCCATTTTGAATCAGACAACCATATGATCTACTATGCCAGGAATGACAATTTGAAG
>NW_006921597.1:383275-384072 GCF_000298275.1 Orycteropus afer afer | reverse complement strand
CAGCTCGAGAAGACAAAGCCAATTACTATAATGAAATGTGCAAAGACTTGGAGTTAGAAAACCAAAAGGGAAGAACATGCTCAGCATTTCTCAAGATGAAAGAACCGAGAAAAAAATTTAAGCCTTGAGTTGCAATATTGAAAGATTCTATGGGCAAAATATTGAATGATGCAGGAAACACCAAAAGAAGATGGAAATAATACACAGAGTCACTGTACCAAAAAGAACTGGTCCATCTTCATCCATTTCAGGAGGTGGCATATGTTCAAGAACCAGTGGTATTGAAGGAGGAAGTCAAAGCTGCAACAAGGGAATTGGAGAAGAACAAGGCTCCAGGAATTAACGGAATACCCATTGAGATGTTTCAACAAATGGATGTCCCACTGGAGGCACTCACTTGGTTATACCCAGAGATTTGGAAGACAGCTACCTGGACAACTCACTGGAAGAGATCCATATTTATACCAATTCCAAAGAAAGGTGATCCCACAGAATGTGGAAATTATTGAACAATATCATTAATATGGCACGCAAGTAAGATCTTACTGAAAATAATTCAAAAACAGGTGCAGCAGTATATTAACAGAGAACTTCCAGAGATACAAGCTGGATTCAGAAGAGGACGTGGAACAAGGAATATCATAGCTGCTGTCAGATGGATCTTGGCTTAAGGCAAAGAATATCAGAAAGGTGTTTGCTTGTGTTTTATTGACTATGCAAAGGCATTTGATTGTGTGGATCATGACAAATTGTGAATAACATTGAGAAAAATGGGAATTCCCGAACACTTGATTGTA
>NW_006921597.1:382038-383175 GCF_000298275.1 Orycteropus afer afer | reverse complement strand
ACTTATTCAACCTATATGCTGAGCAAATAATGCGGGAAGCTGGACTATATGAAGAAAAATGTGGCATCGGGTTTGGAGGAAGAACCATTAACAACCTGAGATATGCTGACGACACAACTTTGCTTAAAGTGAGGATGACTTGAGGCACTCACTTACTGATGTAGAATGAAAAATACAGTCTGCACTATGGGTTACATTTCAATGTAAAGAAAACAAAAATCCTCAGAAGTGGACCAAAAAGCAACATCACGATAAATGGAGAAAAGATTGAGGTTGTCAAAGAAGTCACATTGCTTGGTTCTGTAATTGACACCAATGGAAGCAGCAGTCAGGACCTGACTCACAGTCAATGTCTCCTGGGTTTCCAAGGCAGTATCACTACAGAAGTAGATTCTCCCTTCCAAGAAGTAGCTGATGGATTTGAACTTCCATTCTTCTGGTTAGCAGTCAAGTGCCTTAGGCACTACACTATCAGAGCAAGTCTGCTGCAAGGGAACTCTCTCAAGTGCTGAGGAGTAAGGATGTCTCCTTGAGGACTAAGGTGCACCTGACACAAGGCATGAAATTTTCAATCACCTCATATGCACGTGAGAGCTGGACAATTAATAAGGAAGACTGAAGAAGAGTTGATGCTTTTGAATTGTGGTGCTGGCGAAGAATGCTGAAAGTACTGTGGACTGCTAAAAAGAACTAACAGATCTGTCCTGGAGGAAGTGCAGCCCGAATGCTCCTTGGAAGCGAGAATGGCCAAACTTGGTCTCATCGACTTTGGTCATGTTGTCAGAAGGGACCATTCCCTGGAGAAGGATGTCGTGTTTGGTAAGGGGTCGACGAAAGAGGGGAAGGCCCTCAGCAAGATGGATTGACACGGTGGCTTCCACAATGGGCTCAAGTATAGCAAGGATCATGGAGCTGGCTCAGGATTGGGCGATGTTTCGTTCTGCTGTGCATAGGGTCGCTATGAGCCGGAGATGACTTGACAGCACCTAACAACAACAAACCTTTACAGAAGTAGATTGCCCAGTTTTGCTCCCACCAATCTTCTGGTTAGCAGTCAGATGCCTTAGGCATTGTGCTACTTTAGGCATTGTGCCTTAGGCATTGTGATATATATATACACATATATATAATAGAAGG
>NW_006921597.1:379895-381847 GCF_000298275.1 Orycteropus afer afer | reverse complement strand
TATATATATATATATATATATATATATAATATAATATACATAGCTACAAGTCGGAATCAACTCAATGGTAGTGACTTTGACACACACACACACATACATACTATGGTCTATCTGTACTATGAAAGGATAGGATAGACAATGACAATGGTAGTTATGATGTCAGTGAAAATTACCATAGTTAACCTCCAGTGAGCATTTATTAAGTGCTCAAACGCTTTATGTGCCTATCTAAAATTTAGGTTAACCCATGAGGGAAGTGTTCCTATTTACCCCTTTTTATAAATAAATAGAGATACGAAAAATTCAATACCTTGTTCAAAGTCACACCGTGGCAGAACCAAGATTTCCTCTCAGAGTTTGTGGCTGCACCACAGATGAGAGTGAAGTTTCTTGTTATCCATTCTTGGGATTTTTCGGGTTTCCAGGTGTGCAGTCATAAAATCCCAGCTTCGGGAAGCGAGGAAACCTGTACTCTGGAATAAGTAGACTCTAAATCCCCAGACGCTGGCCTTGTTGAAAATACACATCTTGTCGAAAACCTCCTTCTTATAATTAATTTTACGGGACTTGAATTCTCGTGCACCATATTTTGGCGTCCGATTTTAAGCGAATGAGGTCTGGAGGGCTCTGAGGAACTAACCTAACCTAAGCTCCTTCTAAACAAACGGAGCAAAACACGTCGTCCCTGGGTGGGCTTGAACCACCAACCTTTCGGTTAACAGCCGAACGCGCTAACCGATTGCGCCACAGAGACACACGACGCAAGTCTCTTTAACTTACATTCTGATGTCAGGAATTGCTTGCTCTTTAACCTCAGGCTGGGAACACTTTCGCATATCTCTGGCCTGTCCAATCCTGTGCGCTCTGGAAATTGGGAGCGTAAGAGACACTTAGGGCTCAAAGTGGTGCTATTGGACACGCTGGGCATTGACATAAGCCCGAGTGAGCTGGGGAACTCGGGCACCTGCGCCTTCGCGTAATGGGAGGTGTCCAGTCGCTGCTCCACCCGCAGGGGAGGAAGCGCGCGAAATCACAGCCCCAGGAGGACTCGGCCTTCCGAGGCCGCAGAGGTCCGCCCCAGCTTCCCTGCTCCGCACCTTCGGCCTTTCAGAGGAATGTTGACGAAAGTAAGTAACCACATTCAGTCAAGTAGGAGGTACTGACAAGGAATTATGAAAAAGAGAGCGTCACAGTAAACTTAAAACCAGCTGAAATTGAGGAAAGCTGATTGTTTACCAAGAGTAGGATAATGTATAACGTAGCTTTAATTCCATATACAGCTGAAAATCCACTATAGCTTGGCAACCCTATGCAGGCTACTTGAAAACTTGCATTCTAGGGTTGTTTATTATCTATCTATCTGCTCCATAATAAACTTAATTACTTCTATATTTATTAATAGGCGTATTCATTTGGCTTTCGGTTTCTCATTTCTCCCACAGCCTTCAGGGAGGAAGTGAATCAGAGCACTCGGGGCTGAAGTTCCGGACCATGAGGTGAAGAAGAGGAGGCGAGGCCTAAAAGTGCCCTCGATGGTCGTGGGAGGTTTGAAAATTCCAGTAGCAAGACTAAGAGGGAGGATATGTGGTAAGTCTCGGTGGGACCTCTTGGGGTGGATTGAAAAAGACTCTGATCCTGCTGGTCCTTTCTTTTCATCGACGTCTGGCATTAGGTCTGGAGGAAAAGAGCACAGGTGGAGGCCATTCTCAGGCCCAGGGGAGGGTGGAGTTGCTCCCGCAGTCAGATATGTGCCTTCTCTGCGCAGTAGTTTCTCTCCACTGTTGGGTTCCTTCCTTATGCTCAGAAGCCTGGACCTTGACTTGGCGCAGACCAGCCCTGGGACGGAAGAAATCCATCCACCTCTGCAAACCTCAGGAGCTCTGGTAGCATAGTGGCTAAGGCACTTGACTGCTAACCAGAAGGCTGGCGGTTCAAACCCACCAGCCACTCCT
>NW_006921597.1:340342-379350 GCF_000298275.1 Orycteropus afer afer | reverse complement strand
GCTAACCAGAAGGCTGGCGGTTCAAACCCACCAGCCACTCCTTGGAAGGAAGGTGGGGCAATCCTACTTCCGTAGTGATACTGCCTCGGAAACCCAAGGCGGGGTCGCTATGAGTCGGGGCCGACTCGACGGCACATAACAACAACAACAAACCCCAATTCTGGGGTCGTCTCGGGTCCATAGCGCTTCCTGTGCTTGGAGGGTAGGTGCTATCTCAGACTCTCCTATGAGACTGTAGAATCCTCACAAAGATAACTAGATTTGAAAGTAACTGGCTTCTTTTTATTATTCTAAACATTCTATTCTGTGCATAAAATCCATTATTCCTAGGAGGTTATGCAGGGAAATGTGACTCAACTAAAAAAAAAAAAAACGTTGCTTAAAGGGAGAGTATCAGCCAGCCAGATGATGGCAGGTGAAGCATATGAGACCTTTGCCACATGAGAGGGTCAGTGCTTTGTTCTCACCAGAATAGACACTCTTGATATGGATCTGTCTTCCCTACCTGCAATGATTCTGTTAAAACAAATATCTGTGTGGACTTACAGAATGCTTTATACCCCATTTCAGTATTCCACACAGCATTGCTTCTGACAAAGAATTCTTTTGACCATTGCATTGGACTCATGGTCTTACCCTGAAGTGGCTAGAGTGATGGAATGATCTTTTGAAGCTCTTATTTAAGTGCTAGTGGATGACAACACCTTGAGGATCTGGTAGATAGCCTGTAAATCAATGGCCAATATATGGTGGTGTTTCTCCCAAGTTCACAAATTAAGGGGTGGAAATGAGGGTGGCCCTGCTACTACCCTGAGTGATACATTACTAAAAGTTTTGTTTTCCACCCCTGCAACTTTGACCTCTACTGATTTAGATGTCTTAGTTCCCAAGAGAAGAATGCTTCCACCAGGAGATATAATAATGGATGTGTTAAAGTGGACATTGTGACTGCCACCTGGCCACTTTGGACACCTCATGACAAGCACCCAACAGATCAAAAGAGAGTTGGTTCCTTTACCGACTGAGATGATTGACCCTCACCATGAAAGGGAAACTGAGTTGCCCTGACACAATGAAAGGGAAGAGGAGTATGTATGGAATGAGGAGATCCCCTGAGGTACCCTGTCTTAGTTCTCTCAAACCAAACTCACTGCCATCAAGTCAATTCTGACTCAGTGATTCCCGTTGGGTTTCCGAGGCTGTAACTCTTTACACAGAAGTAGATTGCCCGATCCTCCTTCTCCAGAGCAGCTGGTGGTCTTGAACCACTAACCTTCTCCACTATGCCACCAGAGCTCCTTTCTTAGTTCTCTACCAAAACTAAAAAAAGAGAAAAAAACAACCAAACTCACTGCCATCAAATTGATTCATAGCAACTCCTCCTTGGGTTTCTGAGGCAGTATCTCTATGGAAGCAGATTGCCCAGTCTTCCTTCCAAGGAGTGGCTACCCACCAGCCTTCTGGTTAGCAGTCAAATGCCTTAGGCACTAGGCTACCAGAGCTCCTTCTAATAGAAATACCACAAGTGGGTGGCTTTAACAAACAAATTTATTTTCTCACAGCTTAGAAGGCTAGTAGTATGAATTCAGGGTGCTGGCTCCAGGGGAAGGTTTTTTCTCTCAGCTCTGGAAGAACGTCCTTATCTCTTCAGCTTCTGCTTCCTGGTGCCTTGAGATCTTCATGTGTTTTGCATCTATCTTACCCCATCTCTTCTAATTTGCTTGTTTAATCTCTTTTATATCTCAAAAGAGACTGATTTAAAACACACTCTATACTCATCTAATTAATATAACAAAGAAAACCCATTCTCAAATGGGATTATAACTACAGGTATAAAAAGTTAAGATTCACAACACATATTTATGTGGGACACAGTTCAACCCACAATACACCACCTGGTAC
Source organism: Orycteropus afer afer (assembly GCF_000298275.1). NCBI lineage: Eukaryota > Metazoa > Chordata > Mammalia > Tubulidentata > Orycteropodidae > Orycteropus > Orycteropus afer. Next base: position 377,448 of record NW_006921597.1, on the reverse strand, counting down.
TCACTGTGCCCTGTGATTCAAGTCAATGGAAAATTACAACAACCCAATACATCCAGGACTGAAAATGGCCCAGATCCTTGAGAAAGAGCATTCCAAAACCTAAGGCATTTGACAGAACTAAGGCTTCTCAGCTGTAAGCCAAATTTCTTTTTCTTACTCTGAGACTGACTTCTGCTTCATATGTGACAGGATAGAAAATTTTAAAAACATCATACAGATTAGAATTAGATAATGCTGAGGAATGTGTTTTGTCAGGGTCCTACTATGCACAGGTATTAAGCATGTGACTTGAGTGGTCAGCTGATTCTCAGGAAATGTGTCTAGATCCCCTTTACAGCACCCTGTCTCTATATTTTAAAATTATTTTAGGAAACAGCCAAAATCCTGTCAACTGCAGCCATCCTGACAAAGAAGACCAACCCCTGCAGAGGTGGTCAACCAAGACCACCAATGAAAAAAATATACCCTAAATGTTTTACCACCCTCCTCAATTTCAGTTTTTATCTTTATTAACCTTTGTATCTCTGTAGCTCCTGGGAGCACTTTGTCAAAAGCTTCTTGACTCTGTCTTTCCTGGTTTTGCAAAACGCTCTTTCCCCATAATAAATTCTTTCTTTTTAATTTTAAGCAGATTTGTAGTTTTTGCCTCCCCCCCGCCCCCATGACTCACTTTAGGAATTAAGGTTTTGGGTCACCTGGTGCACTGCAATGCTTGCTCATGGCAAATGGGCAGTAAAGAAAGTAGTTGTAATCATATACCAGCATAAACCATGAGAGAGTTGCAGAGTATTTCTTAGTTATTTTGATATGAATACGTTTGTGTATCTATTAACCAGTATTCTTCTTTTCTCCTCTTGTATCCCTGTATCAACGAATACAGTATTTGCTATATATTTAATGTTTTATCTCAGTTTTAAGTTACAAGTTAGCAAAAAGGGACTGTGTGTCAACAGAAAAGAAAAAAAAAAGCATTGCTCAAAGATGAATAAGGAATTTTGTATCTTTTGGGAAAATTGCTAGCATGTTTTCATGGTACTGGGAAAGCATGATTTTGCTATTGTCTTGATTGAAAGTTAAGTCTGATTAAAAGAAAAAGAGGAGGAGGAGGAAGATGAAAGGAAAAAAGAAGAGGAAAAGAGGTGTACAGGTATACCAAATGAATAAGAGGTGAACTGTGGTGGATTTGTATGTGTCAGTTTAGCTAAACAGGAAATACATTTCCCAGAATTCCCATTCCTGTGTAGCTTTGGGCCAAAGGAGACATTTGCTAAGATTTGGGAAGTGGAATTAAAGTAGCCACCATATTCTTTTGTATACTGATGTTTTGGTTCTCTCATGCTGCGATAACAGAAATACTGCAAGTAGACAGCTTTAACAAACAAGGATTTCTTCTCTTACAGTTTAGGAGGCTAGAAGTCCAAGTTCAAAGTGCCAGCTCTAGGAGCTGGGTTAAGGCCCCTCAATTTTGGGCTTCAGCTCTGCCTCCTGAGGGCCACTAGAGCTGGAGAGTTTTTCCAACTCATGCAGCTGTTGGCTGCTGAGGCTGATGAACCCAAAATCAACAGGTAAAATGGCACAGTCTCAAGATTAGCAAACAACACAGCAAGACACTAACTAGTTCAAGTCCAGGAACCATCAGATCAGCAGACAACAGGGCAGGCCACTGAGATGAAGACTCAGCCAAATGCAAGATCCAGATGTGCAAAAAGCTAGAAACCATTCTCAAAACTTCTCTTCATATACTGGAAGCAGGCCACACCCCGAAGGTAGCTACTTAGTTGCTCACAGCAGATTCTACCATGGAGGTGATTATAATCTCATCATGGGGAATAACTACATCTAGGTGCCAGGCACTCAAAACCAGGCCCAGCCAAGTTGACAAACAATCTTAACTACCAGATTCCACTCCCTGTCAACTTGCCATCTATAAGATCTTCATTGGGTGGCCCAGGTCTCCTAATCCATCTGAGTGGTGACTTCACCCATTGGCCTGGCAGCCCCGTCCCCTCACTTTTGGGCAGTCGGTATGGCCCCTTCTACTGGCACTCATGTACGGCATCCAGAACCAATTTGGTGAAAATCTGACTCTTTGAAACCTAGGAGGCTGTGGTGGTGCCACCCCCAGAGGTCATGGTCCTACACTTTGAGACTGAGGCACCTTTGCTTCCCATTTCCTTGGTCTCTTGAAGCCAGCCTGGCCTCTGTCCTGTTCCAGCAAATAATCACAAAGCTCTTTAGCTCTACCAATTATTGCCTGAAGGCAACCCACTCCATCAAGAAGCCTCCTGCCCAAAGGCATTCCATTTTCTCACTCCGTGGGCTAGCAAGATCATCTCTCTGCCAGCCCTTGCTGGTCTCTCTGCCATGGTCTCAGCACAGGGATCTCAGGTCCAAGGACATACTCCTTTCCTCCCTCCACATTTCAGGTATCTGTTAGAGGAGAACCCCACTCCTGGCACCAAATTCTGTCTTGGCTCTTAGTGCTTGCTATAATAGAAATAGCACAGGTGAATGGCGTTAACAAACAGGGATTTATTCTCTTAAGGAGTTTAGGAGGCTAGAAGTCCAGATTCAAAGTGCCAGCTCTAGGAGCTGGATAAAGGCCCCTAGGCCTTGGGCTTCACGTCTGCCTCTTGTTTTAGGCCCATTAGAGCTGGAGGCTTTTTCTGACTCCCGCGGCTACTGGCTGCTGAGGCTGATGAACCCAAGATCAACAAGTAAAATGGCAGATTGTTGGCTCACAGGACAGTTACAGAAGCTGGCAAATCCCAAGTTGGTGGATCAAATGTCAAACTGGAGACTTTCCCCCCCCCCCACCTTATTGCCAGTTTATTTATTTATTTATTTATTTATTTTAAAAAATTTTATTTTATTTAGATTTGGGTGAAGATTTACAGAGCAAATTCACTCTCGATACAGCAGTTCACATATACTTCGTCTCATGTCATTGACCACAGTTTACCACAATGCAACAGCTCCCCTCCAATTTCCTCCCCAAGGTACCACTTCCCAGTGTCCATCCCTCCATACTCTCCTGCCCCCTAAGCTGTCTCCCTGTGCATAAGGTGCCCTTCCTTCTCCCATGATTGTTCTCTCAAGGGCATGTGTCCACTTGAGGTAAATGTTCAACTCACATACCTGTACTTTGCTTGGCTGGAAACCACAGGTGTGGTCTCAATTCCAGACCTGAAGGGTAGCTAGGGGCCATAGTCTCAGTGGTTCCACCAGGCTCTATTGGACCAGCAAACCTGGTCCCAACCATCCCCCCCCCCCTTTTTTTTCCCTCCAAATGATTTTGAGTTTTATTCCACATTGTTCTCCCTCTCTAGCCAGGATCTCCTACATCCAAACTGGAGACTTTTCCTGACTCATACAGCTATAGGGGCTGATGAATCCAAGAATGGCAGGCAGTACGGCAGGATCCAGATCCAACAGAAAGTTGCAGAATTTTCTCAGGATGTCCATATCTATGTTAGAAGGAGGCCACACCCCTGAGGAAACTCTTACAACTGACAGGCTGCTCAAAGCATTATCCCACCTTGGAGATCTCAATGCCTTACATTCAGATCTCATTTGGGAATGACCACACCACAGCTGCTTAAACCATTCATAATCATGGTCCAGCCAAATTGACATACAACCTTGACTATCACACCTGGGAAGGACAGGGTATAAGGTGCTGAGCTTACACTGTCATTTATCACCTGGCTCACTTTGTGGGCTTGGGACTTGCAGCAACTACAAGCTGCTGGCTCCCCTTCTCTTAAATGACGTTCCCATCACTAAGGTTGGGAGTTTGGGGGTGAGACACAGGCAGATTTCAGTTCTCCCTTCCCTGTGGGTTTCATTCATCCTTTGTTCTTGCACTTGTCATAGCTAACCCAATGTAAACGCCTGAGGTATTAGGGAAGTTTCCGGTTGCTTAAGGAGCATCCTTTTTAAGAAATCAAATTTGGAAAATATCAACATAATGTTTTAACAACAACAACTATACATACATACATACATATATCTGTGTGTGTGTACACACACACACAAAATGAATCAAGGAAACCTTTGAAGTACATATTAAAAAAAAAAAAAAAGGGTCATACAATTGTTACTGTGAATCTGTCACCAAAAAAAAGAAAAAACAATTGCAGAAAAATAAAAGCCCATCAGCTGTGTAATTTTTTGTCTCTTTCACAGTTACGGGGGCGGGGCAGGGAGCTTAGCAGTCACTAGAAAGTGACTCAGTATTGGATTTCTTGAACACTTTCTTAAAAACTAAGGATTTGTTTAAATCTTAACTTCCTCCCAGAAAATTTCACCCCTTATCCATGAACATAAAAAATACTTATTAAAAGCAGTAGTTGGAATTAAGAGCAACAAACTAACAGTTAATAAAATTACCTAGTAAATAGAGTACCTGGTCTATTGTTAGAAAAACCAAATACCAGGGGACGCGCGAACGCAGTCCCCCACTACCACAAATTATGCAGTCGAGTTTCCCACATTTGGGGAAATCGCAGGGGTCAGCACATCCGGAGTGCAATGGATAAGCCTCGCCCTGGGAAAACCACCTTCGTGATCATGGTATCTCCCCCGCCAGGTAAGTATGAATTCCTCTACCCCTGCGCCGGCACAGCCTCAGCCTTCTCACACTTTCGGACATGGTCACTTCGGTCGTCTCACTCCTGAGTCCTCATAGCCCCTCTACGGTCCTGTTGCATAAAATTTCAAGCAATCTTCCTGGTGTTTTCCCCACAGCACGGAAAACATAACTTCCTTCAGCAGCAGATGCCGATCCAGCAGCCACTGCGCTGCCTCATGTACATAAAGCACGTCCCACAAGTGACGTCACAGACCTTGCTGTTTTCCTCCATCCCACCTTCCGCTCCAGTCCTGGGTCCTCTTTTGCTTCCTCCCATTCATGCTAGCTGGCCAATGAGCCTGCCGGCAGCCGGAGAAAAAAGTGACGTCTGCGTTTCCCTGCCCACCACGGTCTAGGCGCCAAGCGCAGTCTGCGGTCTGATCTAGCTGCGTCGCTCCCAACTGTGCGCGTTCTTAACCTCTCTTCCTCTCAGACCCTTTTGGCACTGTGCAGAAGCCTGCGCGTCTTTCTCGAAATAATGGCTCTTAATGTGTACAATAGAACGACTGTTCTGCTTGATTTTAAATGTTTACAAAGGACACCAGTCTCTTTCTAATCCAGTCATCTTTGTGTTATAGCATTATGTGTGCAGTATTTGTTTCTTAAAACACATTAATAAACCAGTTATGGTAAAGAAGTCTGTTGCCTTGACAATTCAATTTCATTCCTTGAAATTTTCATTTATTGTACTTTGAATCTTCAGGTATGGCAAAGTGCCTTGAATTATATTTATTTATAGAACTCGTTATTTATATTAGGACCTCTTGGACTAATCTAATTTCCTTAACTGTTCTCTCGTTAACGTTGCTCTTTCTGCTTTAGTTCCTGGGAAATATTCTTGACATTATCCTCCCAACTCTACTATTACAGTTTTAATTTCCAAGATTTTTTTATTTGAATGCTTTTTTCTTTCTTGCAATCAGCTTTTGTTTCATGAATGCAATATTTCACCTATTTGGGAGAGTATTAACTATCAGAGTGGTTTTGTTTCACTCTGTAGAGGAAAAAACAAATGGTGTCAGTGGAGAATTATGCATCATATACAGCATCCTCCAAAAAACTAAACTCACTGCCATCCAGTCGGATCCAACTCAAAGTGACCCCTCCTTGGGTTTTCCAGGTGGTATCTCTAAGGAAATAGACTGCCCCATCTTCCTTCCGAGGAGTGACTGGTGGGTTTGAGCTACCAGACTTCTAGTTAGCAGTCAAATGCCTTAGGCACTACACCACCAGAGCTCCTAGTACATGGCCATAATGCTGGTTTAATGGTCAGAAAGAACCCAAATGGCATCTGAAACTTACTTTAAGCCTCAAAATGGAGTTAGGGCTCCCACTGCAGACCACAGACCACAGACTTCCACAACCCCAAGATGCTTTAGAATTTAAGTTCTCATACAAACACTTTAAAGAGATCTTTTGCAACATATCTGCCCCCAGCAAATAACGTCCTTTGATTTCTCCACTGCTGCCTCCATGGCCTTTGTGGATCTAAGTTAAATGAAATCCTTAACAACTAAAATCTTTCTCCATTTATCATGATACTTCTCATTTGTCCAGTTGTGAGTTTTTTGTGTTCTTTATGGTTAGGTATAATCATATTGGAGTTGATAACAGACTAAAGTGAGTCCCTCTTCACGAGCAACCTTAATTAGTTCATTTGCACCAAATACTTGAGAGAAGAGAAAAACAAAACTGGTATGAGTTGGTTACCACTCCAACCTTGGCCTACTGGAATGTCTGGTATCTCCCTATAAGATAAACTAACAAAGTGGCTAAGGAAGGGACATGGGGAGGATAGAAAACAGAAACCTGCTGTGGCAATTTAAGTTTGCCTCAGTTTTAGCTAGATTAAAAAACAGAAGCCTGGAAGCTCGCTTAAATTCCCCCCTCCTTCACTACCACAGCTTCAAATTTTAATTGAAATGGTTAATCATAATGATGACTGGATTAGAAAGGGACCCGTTTCCTTTGTAAACATTTAGAATCAAGTAGACCATTTGTTCTCTTTTACTCATTAAGTACCGTTATTCCAAGAAAGACACACAGGCTAAAGGGGTCTTGCGGTTCATACTCTAGAGGGCAGAGGCCTCAGAATAAGTTTGTTCAGAGAGACCGAAAAACTGACCTGGAGTCACTCCAAAAGACATTGAGTTTATTAAGGAGATTTTATGGAAAAACAGCACTGTATCCAGTGGCAGCAGACTGGTCAAGTCTCCCAAGATCTGCACCCCACCTCCCATCCTGCTAAAATTTATACTAGTATGGGACAGTGTTAGGGGGCTTGTATGATAAGCCAGCGTAGTCTGGCTGGTGGCCAGTGCAGGTGGTCAGCTCCCCTATGGAGGTATTGCAAGATGTTTCTGCTGAGAAGGAATTTCTTTACATGGGTAGTCATGAGTAGATGTTCCTTCCTGATAAGACATTGGCATCAGCGCCTGCAAGCTCGGCTGCCTCAGGAACGTGTAGGGAGGGGAAGTCAAGGAAGGGGGACGTGAAAATACAGAGCTTACAATGGAGGAATTGGAGTCATTGTGGTGTGTTCAAGGCCTATAGCATACACTTCACCCCAATGCCCCTAAATGGCCGGTACAATGTGTGTGCTCCTGTTTCGCATTATCCCTTGAATCTGGGCATTGGAGTATTGTAACCACAAACCACAACAGCAATATAGGCCACAACAAAAGAAAAGAAGGAAAAGTAAAATACAGAATATGCTGTAAAGAAATTTTTGCCAAGATGAAGGGGGGGAATTTAACCATTCAGAGATAAGATCTATACTTAATTGCTGAATAGCAGAAAAGTACAGTTGTCCAGGGGTTGATAAAAAGGGTCTGCATAACCTGAAGTCTTGTGCCAGTCTTTAAACATGCTCAGGCAGTCTGGTCAGCTGGGTACAGTTTCCAAGGGAGGCCCACAGCAGAAGTTGGTAGCTCACCACAAACCCAAGAGTCCAATTGCTTGCAAACTTCTGTGACCATAATGGCCCAAATGGCAAAAATGTTACCTGTAACACTAAGGATGATAAGGAAGAGATTTTTAAAGGTACCAAAGTAGGAGCTCTGGTGATATAGTTCCTAAGGTACTTGACTGCTAATGGGAAGGCTGGCAGTTCAAACCCCCAGTCATTCCTCAGAAGGAAGATTCTTGAAAACTCCAAGGAGGGCTTGCTATCTTTTCTTTAAAAGTAGGTTGAGTGTTGATTGTTTCACAAAACACAAGCTGTGGTAGGAGAGGAAGTTAAAATTATTCCTGGTAAAGGTTTGTGTCCAGGCTTACAGTATAAAACTTGTTGACCTACAGGATTTTCTACTTTAGGGAGACCCGTATAATCAAGAGGGGAGGGGATAAGGAGGTTCCAAATGCCTAGAAAATAAATCCCCATCATTAAACAAGTGGGTCCTGGATTGTAAATTCTAAGGACACAAGGGGGTTTTGAGTGCAGGCAAGGTGTTACCGTTAAAACAGTCTCAAGCCTGGCTCCCCAGGGAGATGAAATGCCAAACCATTGAGGTCCTGTTCACCATTTCTAGGGAAGTTTAATCACATGGTCGCTTGAGTCTAGGTCTTGTGGCAAAGGCAAGAGGATATTGTTTTTGTGCCCAACAGCAGGCAAAAGATCAGTGTCTTCTGTGGCTCTAACTTATATTCTCATCTTTCACTGTGGTCCTTGGGTTAGCGGGTGATAGATACTGGGGTGTTCCTGTCTTTTATACTCATTGATTTTCTGTATGGCTTCTGGTAGTCATTGGGTCCACTGATCCAAATAGTGGGTCTCCTTTCCTGGAGCTTGTTTTTAGCAGCCCATTCATCTTTTCAATGAGGCCTGCTGTAGTGGGATTGTAGGGCAAATGGAAGTGCCAAGTAATGTCATTGGCATCCACCCAATCTTGTACTTCATGGGCAGGGAAGTGGCCTTGGTGATTGTCGATGTCCGTGGGAGTGCCATATGAGGCACACAGCCGGGTGAGGCCTCGGATGGTGGACCTCTCTGTTACCCATTTGCAGGGATATGCTTGTAAAAGACCAGTGGCAGTGTTCATATAAGTAAGGGCAACGTGGCATTTGTCAGATATGGGTAAAGGTCCTGTATAATCCATTAGCCACTTCTGGGCAGGAGATAAACCACCAGGTATACACCCCATCTCCTTTGAAATGTTTGGTTTTTTTTTTTTTTTTTTTCCTTTCCAGCATGCACTGGGGGCATTCATCACAGGCTTCTTTGAGACATGGTGATGGGAAGGCCCATCCCCTTGGCAATGGCTCATAAGGTCCTCAATTCTTTGTGCCTTATCTTGTGATGTAGCCACTGACCCACCTCAGTCTGCAGGAGGTGGGTGGTGAGGGCATGTAAGCAGGCCAGCTCCTTGGCTTGTGTGTTATCTGAAGGAGAAAGAGGGCTATGTGCCTATACATGATAAACAGCTATGCCCAGTCCTTGGGTCCTAGCCCAGATGTCAACCCACAGTTGTTTGTCCCATAAGGGGTGGCTGGCTATGTTCCAGTCTTTGCTTTGTCAGTCTTGTAGCCATAAAGTAAGTCCTTTATATACTGCCCAACTATCAGTACACAAGACAATTGGGCTATTTTTGTGCATAAACACTGTCCATACTGCTCTTATGGAGCTCTGGTGGTGCAGTGCCTAAGGCATTTGACTGCTAACCAGAAAATTGGTGGTTCAAACCCACCAGCCACTCCATGGAAGGAAGATGGGGCAATGTACTTCCGTAAAGATTTACTGCCTGGGAAACAGAATGGGGGTCACTATGAGTTGGAATCAACTCAATGGCAGTGAGTTTGGTTTGCTTTTTGCTGCTCTTAGCTCAGCTCATTGCCTACTCTGCCCCTCTCCTTGATCTAACCACAGCGTGTCCAGGGAGGGTTGTATAACCACAGCCTTCCATGGCAGGGTGGTGTCTTGGGCTGAGCCATCAGTATACCAGGTGGTCTTGGGGATGGAACCTGAGCTAGGCTTTATTGACTACTCAGAGGCACTGTTGGTTGAAGTGCAGTAGAGTCAGGAACGTCTGCCATGTACACAATGGGACCTAAAATTTGATGTAACTCATCACTTAATGTATTGGTAGAAAGTATACTGTGTTGTTGCAAATAGGTGTGCCACTTTGCTAGGGCCCCTGGGCCACCCTTGATTGTGGCTTGCTGAATTCTTTCACCCATCCAGCAATGGGGTAGTGGGTCTTTACAGTTATCTGAATCCCTTTTGTAATGTCTTCTATGTGCTGTAAACTCCAATAAACTGCACACAGTTGTTTTTCCAAGGGGTTATATCTCAGTTCAAGGAGCTCTGGTAGCACAGTGTCTAAGGTATCTGACTGCTAACCAGAAGGTTGGTGGTTCAAACCCACCAGCCACTCTGCAGAAACAAGACTGGACAATCTACTTCCACAAAGATGTACCAACTCAGAAACCCAATGGGGGTCACTATGAGTTGGAATTGACTCAATGGCAGTGGGTTTGGTTTGGTTTTTTATAGTTCAGTTTAGCCCCCTTCCAAAGCTGAGACCAGAAGCCTGGAGGAGTGTGTTTCCCCTGTTGCCTTTGGCATAAGCCCTAGCAAAGCCCTCAAAGTAACTTGAAAAAAAAAAAACTCACTGTCATCCAGCCTTTGTCTTACCCAACCACACAACATCCAAAAATTTAACAGACTAGCTGGGACCCTGCCACTTGCATAAGTTTATGGCACATCACTGGTTTTCTAAATGCCTAATTAATTGGGGATCAGTTTCTTGCAAAAGGGAGAGAGTTACACGTTAGCATGACATCATCAATATAATAGAACAGAAATACATTCTCTGGTTTCTTCCAGCATTCTAAATCCCTTGCTACTAAACAATGGCAAGTCGTACCAAACTATGCAAATAACTCTGAGGTAAGACATTAAAGGTCCAGTGCTCCTCTTCCCATTGAAAGGCAAACTGTTTCTGACTCTGGGTATCTATAATCACAGTGAAAAAGGCACTAGCAAGGTCTAACACAAAATGATATGTATCAAGGTTTTCACTCAGCATTCAATAGGGAGACAATGTTTGGAACAGCAGCATGTAACAGCAGGGTCACACAGTTTAAGTCTTAGTAGTCCACTGTCATCCGCCATGTCCCATCTGGCTTCCTTACAGGCCACACAGGACTATTATAGAGCTATGGGTTGGTCTTATAATGTTTACCTGTGTTAATTCTGCGATGTTGTTGTTGTTGTTGTTATGTGCCATTGAGTTGGACCCGACTCATAGTGACCCCTCCTTGGGTTTCCGAGGCAGTATCACTACGGAAGTAGATTGCCCCATCTTCCTTCCGAGGAGTGTCTGGTGGGTTTGAACTGCTAGCCTTCTGGTTAGCAGTCAAGTGCCTTAGGCACTCTGCTACCAGAGCTCCTGACTTTTACCATGCTACCTCCATATTCATCTATAGCACTTAATGGGCTTTGAAATTTATGTATGTTACGATGAATTAGGGTGCATTCAGCCCTGGTGTCAACAAGTGCTAAAACTGTCTGCATATTGTGTGGAGGCTAATATATGGTGATTTCTACATGGGGCCTATCATCCCCCACTAGTCTTCACACCCATAAAGTGGGAATATCTCAGCCCCACCCCTAATCCGAAGGAGTTTGGGCTTACCAAGTGGGCAGTGCACTTGGTTGCACTGGCATGAATTGTTGTTCAGGTTTGAGATGGTGCCAGAGTCTTAATAAGACTGCATTGGGTCATTTATCTATTTTCTCCTTGGGGGTCCCTGCTGCTATTAGATATTGGTGTGTCACCCAGGGAGAACTTGCCTTTCTTTTCCTTTTCACTCGCTTTATTGGCTTTCTGTCCTGTGGCCCTAGAGGTCCAACAACACAGTTTTTCTGTTTCACATAGGTCTGCGGCTGCATAGGCAGCTTGGGACACTGGGAGACCTACCATGGGATTTAGTATGGAAAGTAGAGGACTGAATCACTGGTTAGGGGCAGACTGCAAAATGGCATCTTTCATTCCAGTCACAATCAATTCATTATCTGGCCCTTGGTAGTGTTCAGCATATATCGCATGCTTCATACCTGTGGTGGTTAAGTTTGTGTGTCAACTTGGCTAGGCCTGGTTGAGTGGCTGGGCAGCTGGATGTAGTATTCCCCATGATGAGACTGGTAGTCAACTCCATGGTGGAATCTACTGTGAGCAGCTGAGTAGCTGTTTTAGTATGTGGATGTGGTCTGCTTCCAGTGTATAAGGAGAAGTTTTGGGAATGGTCTGCAGCTTTTGGCACACTGCAAGTAGCATGTTGCAGAGTTGTTGTTCAGCGGCCTGCCATGTTATTTGCCAATCTTGGGACTGTTAATGGATTTGAATCAGTAGCCTGCTGTGTGGTTTGATAATTTTGGGACTGTGTCATTTTACTTGTTGACCTTGGGTCTGTCGGCCTCAGCAGCCCAGCAGCTGCCTGAATGAAGAGCCTCTGGGTCCAGTGGGCAGGGAGCAAGAGGCAGAGCTGAAGCCCAAGGTCGAGGGGCTTTCATCCAGGCCCTGGAACTGGCACTTTGAACTCAGATTTAAAGCCTCCAAACTGTGAGAGAATAAATCCCTGCTTAAAACCACCCATCTGTGGTATTTCTGTTTGAGCAGCAATAGGTAACCAAACAATACTTAATTCCCTGATGACCTCTTGTAATTTTTCCATCACAGTCCAACGGGAGGGGGGAAGCAGGGAGATCCCCCTCATTTGGCCACATGGCTTTGCAGGCCACCATGATCCATACTAATGAAGAAACAATCTGTCCCCCATTTATGGTGGTGTAAAGGCGCTGCCCCTAACGAGGAGTGGGAAGTAACTGAGGCCATTTTGGACATTTCTAAGCCAGCTAGAACGTTACCATCTGCTCCAATATCCCACAAGTGTAGGATCCAGGCTACCGATTTCCGTCCTTTCTGCGGGTATATGGTGGCTAAATGAACCAACTCTGAAGCCATTTGCCAGGTCTTTTCTGGAGCAGGGAGATCATTAGGATCCACCCCCTGAGTTTGGGGTTGGTCAGTTTTAAATGTGGTGACAGTAACTGGGGGAGTCTTGGAGGGGGGAATTTCAATCTCATTCCATCCTTCTCCTTCTCCCTCGGAAGATTCCAAGGGGTCTCACTTCTTTGGGTCCCAGTCGACCCTGGTCATGATGGCGCCTACTCATCTGGGAGCTGCCTCCTTTTCAGTTTCGCTACTTCACAGGCAAGAGTTTCCACTGCTTGATCGGAAGCCTGCAAACGGGTAAAGTGTCGGCGATGTTTGCCCGAGCTACTCCAGCTTTCGTTTCTAGCTGGAGGTCATCTCCAGCCGGCGCCCCTTTGCATCGGCGGCTAGCTCAGCAGGAACAGCCCGCTATAGCGGCGTTCTTCTTACCTTTTTCAGCCCCATTCCCTGCACGAGCTCTAACAAGCCCTGCGGCGTTTTCGGGGCGTCCTGTGCAGGACCTCAGCTTTCTAACAATTTGGCCATCTTGGGATTCCCCCAGCAGTCCTGCGACCCCACCCATCGAGTCTTGAGTACTTGGCGGTCTTTCAGTATCCTGCTCATAGAGCCAATTGTTGGGTTGACACCTAAGAGGGCAGAGGCCTCAGAGCAAGTTTGAGCAGAGAGACCGGAAAACTGACCGGGAGTGACTCCAAAAGGCATCGAGTTTATTAAGGAGATCTTAGGGAAAAGCAGCGTTGCATCCAGAGCATCCTGAGGTCCGAGCCCTGCCTCCCTCCCACTAGTACCGGGCAGTGTTAGGGGGCTTGCGGGACAAGCCAGGCTAGTCTGGCTGGCCGCCAATATAGGTGGCCAGCTCCGCTATGGAGGTATTGCAAGATGTTTCTGCGAGGAGTTTCTTTACATTGGTGGTCACGAGTAGATGTTCCTTCCCGACAAGACGTTGGTGTCAGCGGTTGTAAGCTCGGTTGCCTCAGGAATGTATAGGGAAGGTAAGTCAAGGAGGAGGAAATGAAAATACAGAGTTTAACTTAAGATGGAGGAACTGTAGCCATTTCGGAGTGTTTTAGGCCTATAGCATATACGCGCGCAGTGGGAGAGACAGAGCTGGATCAGGTCGCAGACTGTGCTAGCGGCCGACACTGTGGCCGGGAGGTGGTGGGGAGAGGAACGTTGAAGTCACTTCTCTCACCCGCTGCGGCAGGCTGATTGGCTGGGACTGGGAGGAATCAAAGGTGGAGACGCGGACCACAGCCGGAGAGGAGCCTGGGACACAGGGAAAGGTCCGTGGCGTCACTTATGGGGTGTGTCTTATGCAGATTAGACAGCGCAGTGGCTGCTGGATCTGCATCTGCTGCTTAAACACGTTCTAATTTTGCGTGCTGTGGGAAGGAGTTCGTGACTGTCGCTTGCAATAGCGTGCAATAGGAGCGTAGAGGGTCTGTGAGGGCTCGAGAGTTCGGGGAGCGAAATAACCGTGCATGTAAAGTGTGAGAAGGCTGAGGTTGTGCGGCCGCAGGGGTAGAGGAACTCATACTTACCTGGCAGGGGAGATACCATGATCACGAAGGTGGTTTTCCCAGGGCGAGGCTTATCCATTGCACTCCGGATGTGCTGACCCCTGCGATTTCCCCAAATGTGGGAAACTCGACTGCATAATTTGTGGTAGTGGGGGACTGCGTTCGCGCTATCCCCTGAAAATTGGTTGTGCAAAGATAGGTTTGGTAATAACTATAATTGTCTTTGATTTGCTTAGCTTTAATTGCTCTTTGTTTTTGATATGTATTGTGTAAGTTATATTGTTTTCCTTGTTCGTGTAAATAGCTAAAAAAGCTCCCTTTTTTAAAAGGAGAGGTTTTTTTTTCTTTAATCAAAAACTTTTTTTTTTTTTTTTTACCGTACTGCTCAAATAGCCTTGTAGTGGGTTACTTTTCTAGTGATTGCTTAGCTATTTTTTCTAGGAAGTTTTGAGAAAAAGAGGTATTATATGCTTATTCACCTCTCCTTGGTTTAATGGATTTTCTAAAGCAGATTCTGGAGTTTTGACTGCTGTTGTGATGATAATATCACATGTGATGGTGTTGCAGCCTTTTTTTTTTTTTTTTCCTACAAGAGAAGGTAAATCAGCAGTCTCAAGAAACCTGTCTGAAAATAACTGTACCTTCATATGAATTCTGTTCAAGCAGCAGCTGAGATTCTAGATGGATAATTTGCAGCAATTGCTAAAAGATTTTTAGGAAAATGAGATGAGTAGTATTTCTACTTCTGTAGATTTTTAGGAAAATGAGATGAGTAGTATTTCTACTTCTGTAGTGATACTGCCTTGGAAACCCAACGAGAGGTCGCTATGAGGCAGGGCCGACTCGATGGCACATAACAACATATGTATGTGTGTGTGTGTGTGTGTGTGTATACACACACACACACACACAGAGCTAAGTTTGTGGTTTTCTGGAGCAAATGTTTATTTTCCTCAATGTTCTGGAGGGTAGAAGTACGAATTTAGGGCCTCCTCTGGTAGCATAGTGGCTAAGACACTTGCCTGCTAACCAGACGGCTGGCGGTTCAAACCCACCAGCCACTCCTCGGAAGGAAGGTTGGGCAATCCTACTTCCGTAGTGATACTGCCTCGGAAACCCAAGGAGGGGTCGCTATGAGTCAGGTTTGACTAGACGGCACATAACAACAACAACAACAGAGCTATGCTTCCTGCAGGCTCCAGGTGGAAAAGCCTTCCATGTCAGTGGCTGGGAGGATTTCTTTAGGTACTTGGTCTGTGAGGGATCCTCATATGATGTCTCCCTCCTGCGTGTGACCCAGTCTGCACCTCTGTTCTCTTATAAAACATCACTCAGAAAGGATTAGAGGAGTAGGACCTACCCTTCTTCGGTATTACTGAACTGACAGTGTCTTCAAAGAAAGACCCTGTCACCCCTAAGAAAGTCATATTTACAGGTACAGAGGTTAGGATATCAACATATCTCTCCAGGGAACACGATTCAATCCACAACATTAGTGGGACAATTACATGGTTGATCCTCTTAGTGCTGGCAGAAAATCCTGTGTGTTTTCACAGCCTGCAGATCTTGAAACAAGTTCTGGTTGACAAGAAAGCATTTTTTTTCTTAGGGCTATTAGTGCCCCCATCATTTTCAGACACACCACCTTGGGCAGAGTACAGCTCTGCTGTGGGGTTCTAGCCACCTTGTGCATGTCTACATAAGTCATGCAAGTCAAGATCCAGTCTTGCCAGGACACCCTGTGCTCCTCCCAGGAACATGAGATGGTCTTGTGAGGAGCATGACTGTTTTCTCATCTGCCTCCTTTCCTGTGAGAGGCTGCCCCTAGGCCGTGTTCCTCTCCACCTCCCTGTTTCCAGTGAGGCCTGAGACTTTTCAGTTAACCCTCCTTTGTGCGCAAAAAAAAAAAAAAAAAACCAAACTCCCTGCCATGGAGTTGGATCTGACTCATAGCGATCCCTCCTTGGGTTTCCGAGGCAGTATCACCAGGCAAGTAGATTGCTCCATTTTCCTTCCGAGGAGTGGCTGGTGGGTTTGAACCGCCAGCCTTCTAGTTAGCCGTCAAATGCCTTAGGCACCACGCCAACAGAGCTCCTTTTGGGCACAGATACGGGATAGAAAATTGCTTAACTCCAGCAAGGCAATGACTTCTCAGCAGCAGAGGCCTGTGACTATTTCTGGTGTTGCAATCATCTGGCCCCCTTTTTTGAGTGTCGTCCTATGCCGGGGCCTTGAGGAGCTGGCGTGTTTGGCTACTTTTCTTTTCACTATATAAGTAATAAACTGTCTGAATCTGAAAAAAAAAAAAAAAAAAGGGCTCATTGTTTGTTTCATTCTTTTTACACTGGCTGAATCTGTTGCACCTTGACCTTGCCTTGTCTTGTTCTTGACTTATTTTTCTCACTTTGAGTCTTGCTGAACTCCCATGTTTTGTTAAAAGAAAACAAAACAAAAACCAAACTCACTGCCATCGAGTCAGTTCCAATTCATACCCTTCTGACTCATACGCCTCCTTGCCAATCTTCCTTCTGAGGAGTGGCTGGTAAGTTTGAACTGCCAGCCTTCTGGTTAGCAGTCAAATGCCTTAGGCACTAGGCCACCAGAGCTCCTTTTTGTCAGGGCACCTTCATTCTGTGCTCACGGGGTTATCAGCGCTGTCTGTAAAGGAGCCAGTGAGAAATTGCAGCAGACAGACATACTGCGCGTGTTTCCTCTGCTCATTCACCCACTTCCTTGTCCCATGGAACCTCGCTTAGAAAACACAATTTCAAAGATGAAATGATAAATAATTCTAAGACAGTGCCAGCAGAACATTAAGGCAGGCATGGAGGAGCCTTCTGAGGGTGGGGCCCTCTGCGCCTGCACAGGGCACATTCTCAAAAACTGGCCCTGCATGGGGTCCAGGACCAGATGTCACAAAGAGTTCAAACACCCCAGGAAGTGGGGAAGCTGCCATGCAGTAGGGCTATCTAGAGAAGAAGCAGAACCTATTGAACATGACAGGTAGAGAGTATCTTTGCCTACAGTTTTCCTGTTTTTTCCAAAGTTCTTCATCAACTACTAGTTGAAACATGTGGTCTCTGGTTTTTTTTTCTGTTATTTCAATCTCGACTTAGTCAATGACTTTGGAGGTTCTATTTTTAAATTTACCCAGAGCCCACAGTCCTCAGGAGCAGAAACAGATTCCTCCTCATAAGATTTCCAGCCTCAAAAAGGTCCAGCTTCTGTGTGTTTAAATTCCAGACCCTCAGGTCACATGAAGACACCCAGAGATTGGTGGTCAGTGGCTGGACAGTCAAAGCATTTTGTTTCCTTGTCAGACTTCTATTTTGTTACAGTTACAGTAAACTCCTGCAATTTATGTCTGTTTCTTGATTGCTTAGCTAGATTCCTTTCTACAGAGAAATGGATGGATATTGGTATTGCTGTGGAGTTGCAGTTTACAGTGAGGAAAAAAGAAAAAGAAAGAAAAGAACATGGATTCCAATCACACTGTGATGATGTCAGTTGAATTCAATCAATGTTGAAAGAAATTAGCTGCAGTCCCTCTATGCTTGAGAATTTCATGTACCAAACTCAGCTTAAAACCTAACAAAGAAAGGTGTAAGGTAGAAAAAAGGCCCAGGATTTGGAGATTGCAACACTAATCTCAGTAAAAGGACAGAGACTTGGAATTCCTCATTGACCTGAGAGTATAGGAAAAGGCTTTCTGGTAGAATCACTGTGGAAATATGAAGCCATTAGGTCCTGGGTCTCAGTCTGAAATGTCCCACCAGTGGCTGATTGTACTGTGGCCTTGTCCTGAGTGAATTCATCTGCCTCCTAGCTACATCTTCACACACTCTGGAGAATCTGGGACCTGCTCCAACTGCATCAGCCTGACCACATGTTTTGGGGACATCATGTAAGTCAACTCAGAGCCAGTTTCTCTGTGTTTTGCTACCTAGTGCCTCTCTGACAGGAATGTACCACAAATGGGATGGCTGAAAAAAACAGGAGTTTATTCTCTTACAGTTTGGAGGCTTTAATTCTGAGTTCAAAGTGCCAGGCTCTAGGGGCTGGGTGAAAGCCCTCGACCCTGGGCTTCAGCTCTGCCTCCTGTTGCGGCCCACTGAAGCTAGAGGCATCTCTTCACTCAGACAGCTGCTGGCTGCTGAAGCTGAGAAGCCCACCATCGACAAATAAAATGGCACAGTTCCGATGTTACCAAAAGACACGGCAGGCTGTTAATTCAAGTCCATTGAAAGTCCCAAGGTTGGAAGAGCGTGGCAGGCTGCTGAATAACGACACGGCTACATGCAGGATTCAAGCATGCCATAAGCTAGAGACCTTTCCCAAAGCTGTTTCTTATATACAGGAAGCAGACCACATACCCAAAGGCAACTACTCAGCTGCTCCCAGTAGATTCCACCATGGAGTTGATTACCACTCTCATCATGGAGAATACTACATCCAACTGCCCAGCCATTCAACCAGGCCCAGCCAAGTTGACACAGAAACTTAACCCCCACAGTCTGTGAATGAGAGAGGGCCTAGAAACCCCTCAGGCTCTCTCGTTCTTCTCTGAAGAATTATGACTGGCCATGTTTCCTCAACACTTAGAGGTTGTGATGTGCCTTTGGTCTGAAAGATTTCAACACAGCAAATAACTTTGAAACTCCAAGTGGGTCTCATTTTACTTTTCAATACTCAGTTTCCCTATATGTGGTATGGGTACTACTGGTAGTAGTTGAGATAATTTTAGGTGGAACAAGATGAGTGTTTTAAAATTAATATGCGTTTAATTCCATATTCATACCCAATATGCATAACAAACACATCAAGCCCACTTTGATGACTCCTTTATAGAGATAGGAATGAGTGCTGGTATCACAAGCTGAGTGACGATAGTTCATGGTGGTGACACGAGTTCCTTTATTTGGCCTTTTTCCTTGGTTCTTGGGTAAAACCACTTGAGAGACCTTTTCCTTCAACATTGAGGAGTTTCCTTTGCTCTAGTTTTCTACCTCAGGGGCTTTGTTAGTTTTGTCTGGGTTGACTGGCATATCCTGGGTAGGTTGTAAAAAACTTTCATTTTGATGCTTTTTTAAGTCTGGCCCTGGGCTAAGCCTGCCCTGTGATTGGTATGCACCACATGGGAAATTGTCAATATGCTGTGCAAAAGAAGCGACTCTAGGCTATGTAAATGAAGTGTTTGTCGCCTTCTGTGCAAGTGAAGTGTCTGTCTGTGGTTTACTGAAAAGGGATTGGTCAGTACACGGCCCTAGTGGGAAGGCCGTGCCTTGAAATTGCCTTGAATATACAAATTGTGTATATATAGTTAACTCACAGAGGTTTTCCAGACGGAAGAAGCTGAAGGAAGAAAGAAGAGTGAAGAAGCAGAGAGAGAAAAAAGAGGCAAAGAACCTCCTAAGAGAGCTGTAACATAAGTCAAAGCTGTAACACTGAAGATGGTGACAGGCCAGAAGGGGCCCTGTGACAGAGTCGGTTGTGACAGACAGCAGACTCAAGAGGGGACCAAGAGGAGTCCTTCAGGGCCAAGAGGAGCTGAGGACGGTGAGAAGGGAGACTTTGCCCTTGTGCTTCCTGATTCTGATCCTGAGCTGTAGCCTATTGATCCTGATCCCTATAACTTCCTTAATAAACCACTTAACTGTAAGTATGGTCTCTGAGTTCTGTGTCATCATTGGAACAGATCATTCAACCCAGAAGAGAAGTACAGAGTATCATGGGATGGACAGCTGGTGTCAAAACTGGTAAAAAAAAAAAAGAAAGGTTGGAGGGTGGAGGTATGTCTGGCTACTTCATGGGAATCAGCTTTGGGCTGATTGATTCTGGTCTTTATCTCCCCTGAAGTTGGACAGGTCCTGACATGGGTGCTACTATTCCCACCGTTTTACAACACCCCTCCCCCCACAAACAGCCTTTTTATTCTTAGCTCCCATTTCTTCTTCCTTCACCCCTTTCCTCAGGCCTTCTCTTACCTCCTTCATAGGCAGGAACCGTTAGCTCTCTCTCTGCCTCAGCTATGCATCAGAAGCTTGGAAAATCAGGAAGCTTCCTTAAGATGTTGTCCTTTACGATGACAGTGGGAATTGCAAATGTTGTTGTCAGTTGTTGGCCGGTCCCTACATGCCATGATCCCGTGTCGCAGAGTGGAACTACTATGCAGGGGTTTCAAGCCCGTGATCTTTCAGAATCAGATCTCCAGATCTGCCTTCTCAGATGCTCCTGTGTGTATTTGAACCACCAACCTTTGGGCAAGTAGTCAAGTGTTTAACGGTTTTGGCCACCCAGGGACTCCTGGAATTGTAAATAAATGTTGTTGTGGTTGTTATGTGCCGTCAAGTCGGACTGACTCGTAGTGACCCCTCCTTCGGTTTCTGAGGCCGGTATCACTAACGGAAGTAGATTGCCCAACCTTCCTTCCGAGGAGTGGCTGGTGGGTTTGAACCGCCAGCCTTCTAGTTAGCAGTCAAGTGCCTTAGGCACCACACTACCAGAGCTCCTGGTAAATAAATAGGACATTATTTTTCACTGTCAGGAATAATTGTAGTTCCTTCCTTGTCTGCAAATGCTGAATATTAAAATATATTTTAGAAGAAAGTTTTGTGTTGGCAGGTATGGTCATTTTGGCAATCCCTCCCAGGATATGTTCTCACCTTATTCTCTGAGCCACAATGTCCTGGGAAATTGAAATTACCTGGAATCCTTCCGGAAACTAGCCAAACTGAGAAAACGTAGAAAGGACCGTAGCTCCCCCTCGTGGCTATTGCAGGGACAGCACACAGATATCTGCAAAGCCCCAGTGGGTGTTCCAAAAAAAAAACCACACAGAAACAAACTCAGTGCCATTCAGTCAATAACTTTGGGTTTTCAAGGTGGTACATCTTTACAGAAGTAGGTTTCCCGGTCTTCTTCTGTTGAATGTCTGATGGGTTTGAACCTCTGACCTTGTGCTAGCAGTCAGATGCCTTATCCACTATACCAACAGAGCTTCACTAGGTGCTAGTGGGGTGAAAGAGGAAAGACAAGGGCAGATTTAAAGAAAACCAACTAAAACACATAACATGCCAAGTGAGTATCCAGGACATTGAAATGAGAAGTCGTACATCCTACAGACTGATACAGCTCGATGAAGAAGAGCTGTGAACTTTTCTCCCCAGCAGCAGGAGGTTTCCTTCAGATATTTAATGTCCTTCAGATATTAAAATATCTGAATTAAGACCAAAGTCTTTTTTCAGGGCCTTACCAATGAGAAAACATGGCTTTGGAGAGAATTTAATTCCCAGTGTTAAATTATCTGGATTCCTGATGGAGGAATTTCTGAGCAATAAGGTTGCTAGGAATTCCTTAGATCCTGGATCTGGGCATATCAGATATACCAAGGTTATTACAAAGACCTTTGGTCTGGTCTATGGCTAGGAGCAATAACTACAGGAAGGCCTCTCTTCCAGTCCTGCCACCATTACTTGCCTTTTGGTTGACCTTGAGCCGGCGCCTTAATGTCTCAAGTCTCATATGAAAGTAGTATTAAGTGTCTCATAGAGTTATTGTACAGATTAATTAAGATGATATAATAATATACATAGCATAGTGTTGGCACATATTAGGTTTAGGAGATAGGAAACAATATCCAAGGTAAGGTTTTCCCTTAACTGTGAAATATGTTGTGGTGGTTATATTTTTGTGTCAACTTGGCTGGGCCTGGTTGAGTGGCTGGGCAGCTAGTGGTAGTTATTCCCCATGATGAGACTGGCAATCAAGTCCATGGTGGGATCTACCACAAGCAGCTGAGTAGCTGCCTTTGGGTATGTGGTCTGCTTCCCGTATATAAGAAACAGCTTTGGGAATGGTCTCTAGCTTATGGCATACTTGGACCCTGCATATAGCTGTGTCGTTGCTCAGCAGCCTGCCATGCTCTGCCGACCTTGCGACTTACAATGGACTTAAATTAATGGCCTGCCGTGTGGTTTGGTAACATCGGGACTGTGCCTTTTTACTTGTTAACCTCGGGGCTTCTCAGCCTCAGTAGCTAGCAGCTTTCTGAGTGAAGAAAGGCCTCTAGCTTCAGTGGGCCAGGAGCAGGAGGCAAAGCTGGACCCCAAGGTTGAGGGACTTTCACCCAGCCCCTAGAGCCTGGCACTTTGAACTTGGACTTAAAGCCTCCAAATTGTAAGAATAAACTCCCTTTTGTTAAGGCCATCCCATTTGTGGTATATTCCTGTCAGAGTGTCACTAGGTAAACAGAACATATGTGTATAGACTTCTCCTTTGAGCCATGATAGGGTAACAGAGATGATATTTTCTTTTCCACCTTAAACAACTAGAAGACAAGACAAAAGATATGAAACAGCTCTTTCCAGACATTAGACACAGGAAGTGAAGGACAGAGCTCAGACTGAGCCAGGAACATTGTGTGTTCCCAACACCCTGAATAGAAAGATCGTCTAACAAATGCGGCATCAAGGAAAGTCCTCAGAAGAGTGAGGCCTCGGTACCGCACCCAAGTAAGCCTTAGATGAAAGGATGTTCTGAACCCACCTAACAAAGCTTAAAAACCAGCCTAGAAAGAATCAAACTGTTTCTAAGTAACTTAACTGCATCCCAGGGCAAAGTCCAGAAATATTTTAAGGACCATATATAGACTGTCAATTATATGAGATCAGAAGAACGACATTCACCCAAAAGCGAAGATGAGAAGGCAGAAAATGCTGAGGAAAGGAAACTAGGCACCTAGGGTGGAAATGGGGAGAGTGCTGACACCATGTGGAGAACGCAACCAGTGTCATAGAAAACACTGCCCTGTCCAGGTGCCATTCTCACAAACGTGGCTACCTTTGAGCTCGTTGTTATAACACTGTGTCAGTCCATCTTGTTGAAGGTCTTTCTCTTTTTGCTAACCCTCTACATTACCAAAAATGAAGTGCAAAGTTGCCCAAATACAATACATCTGAGCCGACACTGAAGGCAACCTTGGTGTGTTGCTCATGAGGAAGCTGATGTTTGTAGAGTTGAATGGATTTCTTTGCTCTCAGGACCGTTTGGCACTAAATCCTGATCCAGGCCTCTCAGTTATTGATGCATCAGGGCATGAGCTGAGGAATTAGTTACATCTGGGAGGCTCTGGGAGTTATTAGCCCACCTGTTCAGTTCATTCAAAGGGGAAGAATGATTTGATTTTTGCTTCAAAATTACACTCAATAAAATTTTTATGTTCTTACAGTGGGAAGACATGACACACAACCCAGGATTTTTAAAGAGTGACACATAATACGACATCAAACTTTAAATTCAAATACAATGACCTTTAAAAACATTCTACCCAACAATTAAGGAGCTCTGGTGGTGCAGTGCCTAAGGCATTTTGTCTGTTAACAAAGGTTGATGGTTCAAATCCCCTCAGCCACTCTGTGGAAGAAAGCGTGGGCAATCTACTTCCTTAAAGATGTACTGCTTGGGTAACCCAAAGGAGGTCAAATGTGTTGGAATTGACTCGATGGCTGTGAGTTTGGGTTTATTTTTGGTTCATAGAACATAAATTATTTTTATTTAGTATATATTTCTATCAAAGTAATATATGCCCAAAACTTTGTCCTGAAAAACAGTAGTCTCCAGCTGCCTTTCTGCATTTCGTGTTCTCCAAAGATAACGACTTTCTATTTATCTCTAAAAATAAATATTGTTATTCCTTGATTTTCTACTCCAGGCCATGCAGACCGACCGGCCAGGGGGGAAATGGTGTGTGTTTGGGTGGGTGAGGCACCAGGGGAGCCAATAAGACCCTTAACTTGGCTTCCACTTATGTGCAAACCATCTTAATCCCCTCACCCCTCTAGACCGTGAAAGGAAACCGCAAGAACAACTGACAGGCAAGCAGCTTGAGATTTCTCAGTGGAACCTGGTTCTCGGGTGGATCGGGAAGGGATGGGAGCGCGCCACAGTGAGGAGCTGCGGTCGTCCAAACCCAGCAGCTGAAACCGCCGCTGTGAACGCTCAGTTCCTCTCTTGCATTCCACTTTCTCCCGTTTTATTTCCCATTCTCTCTCTGTTCTTTCCTGTCTTTGCTCCTTCCTCTGCTATTTTCTTGGGGATTCTGGGACCTCCATTCCTGAGGACTGGGAGACTGGGCTGCGAGGCGCAAGAGGCCGTGTTTGGCGGGAGGGGAGTGAGGCTGTGGAGCAGCTTGTCCTTCGCGGAGCCTAGAGCCTAGAGCTTGCTTCTCCCTACCCCCCACCCCCTCAATCCCACTCGCCGGACTTTTCTCTCTCGTGAATCGCCACCAGAAGACAGACGGGAAAGGAGTCAACAAATTTCATTCACTATTTAAAGGAGCTTTGAAAAAGTAATCTCCACTTGCATTAAGCACAGAGATCCCAGCGAGGCTTGAACTCAGGTTGATGGCAATCAGAGTCCAGAGAGCACACCATCACACAATGGAACCACCATAGTTGTTAACTCTTTCAATCTCTCTTCCAAATCCCAGACCATTGCTGTTCAGATGATTCCAAATCATATTGATTAGCATCTCAATAACCCAAACCCACTACTATCGAGTCAATTCTGACCCACAGCGACCCTCTAGAACAGAATAGAGCTGCCCCATAGGGTTTGCAAGGCTTAGAGAACTCCTTGAGCACCTCAATTAAAAATAACAAAACAAAAACCCAAACTCACTGCCATCTGCACGATTCCAACTGAAAGCGAACAACACTGGGTTTCCAAGGCTACAAATCTTTACAGAAGCTGACTGCCTCATCTTTCTTCTGCATAGCAACCAGTGGGTTCAAACCACCCATCTTTTGGTTACCAGCTACGTGCCTTAACCACTACACAACCAGAGCCTCTTGAGCATCTCAATACCAAAAAAGAGGAGCGCTGGTGGCATCTCAATGTTGTTGTTGTTGTTGTTATGTGCCGTCGAGTCGGCCCCGACTCATAGCGACCCCTCCTTGGGTTTCCGAGGCAGTATCACTACAGAAGTAGATTGCCCAACCTTCCTTCCGAGGAGTGGCTGGTGGGTTTGAACCGCCAGCCGTCTGGTTAGCAGGCAAGTGTCTTAGCCACTATGCTAATAGAGGTGTGCAAATATTCATTTAGCTCCCATAGTTCCCAAGGACTAATCTCAGGCGGTCCTCTATTACACAGGACTTGAGTGCACTTGACCTGTGTCAGTGGACTCAGCCCTCTTGCCTTGTCTCTACCCTTCTCCTGTTATTGATTTCTATCATTGCATTCGCATCTCAGGAAATGAGGCTTTGGGCTTAGGGCAATGGCAGAGCTCTTTAGCCTCCTTCATAAACCACACACTCTGCCTCATTTACCAGAGTTTCCTGACCTGAGGTGAAATTTCTGCAGAAATAGTGTTATTTTCCTTTTCTTTGTTTTCACTCATTTCTCATTGCCCCAGTGGTGCAGTGGTTAAAGCACTTGGTTGCTAACAGAAAGCAACTCTCTTCTATCACAAAAAGGACATAGAGAGACAACAAGAGGCAGTGGCAGAGAAGCAGTAGTGGCAGCAAGCAGGGGCAGCAGAACCAGGAGACCACCAGGAGATGGCGCCGTGGGCTTCCCAGCCACTGGAGTGAGAAAGCTGAGGGCCTTCGGCAGGAGCCGGCTGGTAGACTAGGGTGCCTCCAAGCATCTGGTGAAGCTAGGTTTGCCAACCCACGGAGGTAGAGCTGAACGCTCTTGGGCCGAGGCATACTGTGGAGTGAGGTGCCTCTGGGCACTTATCGGCAGGGCTGAAAGAGCTTTGTATCACTTGCCTGAGCAGGCAGAGGCCAGACTGCTCAGGAAGTCCCTCCGGAGACCAAGGACCAAAGAAAAGCCTGCCTGCAGCACAGTTCACAAGAGGCTTCCTGGTTGAGGAACTGTATCCTCAGTCATTTCTGATCCTGAATTGTAACATGTTACTTCCTTAATAAACCCCACCAAAACCAAAAAAAAAAAAAAAAACAAATCTACTGCTGTCCAGTGTACTAGGTTTCTAAGGCAGTAAATTTTTATGGAAGTGGATTGCCCAGTCTTTCGTCTGCAAAGTGGCTGCTGGGTTTGAACCACCAACCTTCTGGTTAACAGTCAAATGCCTTAGGCATTGTGCCACTAGAATTCCAATAAATCTTATAGTTGTGAGTATTGTCTGTGAGTTCTGTGAGACTGTTGCAAGGAATTACCAAACCAGTAGAGGAGTAAAGATTGCCATGAGGGGCAGAGTTGGTCTCAAAATTTATAAAAAGGTTGGAGGGTGGAGGCATGTCTGACCTGCTCCTCACAGGAATCAGCCTTGGGTTAGTGGATCTTGATTTTCCTGCCTCTTCGTGAAGTTAGAGGGGTTCAGATGCCAGCCCCACACTTTTTTGTTTGTTTGTTTGTTTACAGTGTTCTTCCTTGTCTGTAACAAAGGAGAGGAAATACATGTTTGTACTTATTGTCAAGACATGCTTATTTTTCAGGAAGGTTAAGCCAGAGATAATAAAAATGTTTTCATCTTGGAAATATGCTTTAAACTATAGAGATGATGGTGAGACTTTGCTAAATATTGTCTTTTTTATACATACAGTTCTGATTTTTGAACCATGTGATGTTTTGCATATTCAAAAAAGGATGCAATGGCCATGTATAAGGTTGACATTTGTGTTTGTATGTGCTATATAAATGTCCATTTATTCTATAATAAATAGAACATGTTGTTGTTGTGTGCCGTCGAGTTGGCCCCTACTCATATCGACCCCTCCTTGGGTTTCCGAGGCAGTATCACTACGGAAGTAGATTGCCCAACCTTCTTTTCGAGGAGTGGCTGGTAGATTTGAATCGACAGCCTTCTGGATAGCAGTCAAGTGCCTTAGGCACTATGCTACCAGAGCTCCTAAATAGAACATAGACGGGGCAAAGTCATGATAACTTCTTAGGAACAGTCAACCACCCTGAGGGAATGAGTAGTTGGACCTGGGGGCTCAGGACCATAGTCACAGGGGACATGAAGCTCAATTGGTGTAACATACTACACATAAACATTGTTCTACATATTACTCTTGTGAGTAGTGACTGGGGTCTTAAAAGCTTGCAAGTGGCCTTCTAGATGCAGTAATTGGTCTCTCCTCATTCAAAGTGAAGACGAATGAA
Organism: Orycteropus afer afer; assembly: GCF_000298275.1. Taxonomy (NCBI): domain Eukaryota; kingdom Metazoa; phylum Chordata; class Mammalia; order Tubulidentata; family Orycteropodidae; genus Orycteropus; species Orycteropus afer. The sequence goes on along the minus strand of NW_006921597.1, from coordinate 350,215 downwards.
GAAAACCAAAGACACAGGGAAACAGTTAAATGGACTAGTGGACCATGTGAAGCTCAGCCTATATGACCATGAGACTAGAAGAACTAGATGGTACCCAGTTGCCACTGTCAATCGCTCAGAAAGGGATCTGTGCAGGAGATCCTGGGTAGAGTGGGAGAACAATGTGGAACAAAACTCAAAATCATAAAAAAAGACCAGATTTACTGGTCTGAAAGAGCCTGGTGAAATCCTCAAGAGTATGGCTCCTAGTTACCTTTCAGGCCAGGAACTGAGATCACTCCTATGGCTTCCAGCCAAACTATATAGACAGGCATATAAGGTGAACATTTACAGGAGGTAGATGCACACAGTAGAGCATCAATCATGGGAGAACAGAGGGCAATATTTACACAGGGAGACAGCTTAGGGGGCAAGAATGTAAAGGAAAGAAGGACACAGGGAAGAGGTAACTAGAGGGAGGAGGTGGGAAGAGAGCTGTTACATTGTGGGGATGCAGTCAATGTCGTGAAACAAAATGTGTATGAGCTGCTGTATGGAAGATGAATTTGCTCTGTGAACTTTCACCCAAATCACAATACAAAAATTTAAAAAAAAAAAAAAAAAAAAAAACCCCCCACTAAAATTGATAAGGGAGCTCTGGCAGCATAGTGCCTAAGGCATTTGACTGGTAACCACTAGGAAGGAAGGAAGATTGAGCAATCTACTTCTGTAGTAATACCACCTCAGAAACCCAAGGAGGGGTTGCTATGAGTCAGGTCCAACTCAACGACCCATAAGAACAACAACAACAACAACAAAATTTATAAACAAAAGGAGAAAAAGTTAAATCCTACTGTATATCAAAATAATACAACCATACAAATAATGAACCAAATAAATTTTGAAGGCAGTTCCTAACTGTAACCCAACTGTAACCTGTGTTGTTGGTACTTGCCATCCAGTCAAACCCGACTCATAGCGACCCCTCCTTGGGTTTCCGAGGCAGTATCACTACAGAAGTAGGATTGCCCAACCTTCCTTCCGAGGAGTGGCTGGTGGGTTTGAACCGCCAGCCTTCTGATTAGCAGTCAAGTGCCTTAGGCACTATGCTACCAAAGCTCCTAGAGCTCCAATAGTAGTGTGTATTTTAAGGTCAGAAGACTGCAAAGAAATTTTGAACTTTATTTTGTAGATTTATCATTGGTAGCAATATTGTTAGAATAATTTGGAAACAATTTTGGGTGTGTTATAGGATAGAGCACATGGATATATGTATTAAAATTGTTTGGAATCAGAGTTATCAACATGGGAGAGAGGAGATAAAAATATGGAAAGGGGAAGTTGAGGAAAAACCTCATGGTGTTGGATTGGACTTGAAAGTGTCAGTATAAACTCACGATGTAAATATGAATATTTCCTCACTATGTTGAGAGAAGCAACGCTACCTAGTGCCTACATCTTTGCTGTGACGCTATTCTCCACCAAAAGACCCAGATTCTCTGGCGAAACGGCTGATTTGGGACGCAGAAAACCCAAGCTGAGCCTGCAAGCTCCAGAGCCTGAGTCGGAGGGAGAGCGCGGTCCGCGACGTCACTGTCGGGGCGTGTCTTATGTAGATGAGGCAGCGCAGTGGCTGCTGGATCGGCATCTGCTGCTTAAAGTCGTTCTGGTTTTCCGTGCTGTGGGGCAAAGTCCAGGGAGATTGCTTGAAATTTTGTGCCATAGGAGCGTAGAGGGGCTATGAGGACTGAGGAGTGAGACGAGCGAAGTGAGCCGAGCGAAGTGACCGTGTTTGTAAAGTGTGAGAAGGCTGAGGCTGTGCGGCCGCCGGGACAATAAAACCCATATTTACCTGGCGGGGGAGATACCGTGATCAAGGAGGTGGTTTCCCCAGAGCGAGACTTATCCATTGCACTCTGATATGTTGATTCCTGCGATTTCCCCAAATGTGGGAAATTCGACTGCATAATTTGTGGTAGTGCGGGACTGCTGCGTTTGCGCTTTCCCCTGGAGAGTGGTGTATTAAAATCAGACTTCTTGATGTTTTCATTAATATGAAGCTTTTGTGACTGCCATTTTGTTTCCCGTTTTACATTTTTTATATTTCCCTATTCTTTTGGAAACTCCAGACATTGATTCTTTTTTTTTTTTAATTTCTTTTTTTCTGTGAAGTGTGTGATTGTTTCAACAGCATTTATGTGTTTAAGTGTTAAGAGGACAAAGACTTGGTCACATCTCCTGATCTCCTCTAACCCCAGAAGAATAAGACAGGATCACCATCAAGTAATCCAAGGCCTATTCCTGCAAGGCCAGACATACTGCCTTCCTCCAGCCCTTTTACCAAACGTTCCATCTAAAGTACCCACCATCAACCTCTCTTCTGGGATCGATAATTAGGTGCAGTGGCCCACACAGAAGTCAGATTATAGGGTTTATTAGGGAAACACCAGGCTACAATTCAAGTTCAGGAAAAATGCTCAGTCTCTCTCCCAGCCCACAGTCTCTCTCCTAACAGTCTCTCACAATCTCTCTCCCAACAGTGTGTCTCAATGTGTCTCTTGGGTCTCTTTCCCAGCAGTGCTTGTCTCTTTCAGCAGCAAGTCTTCCTCAGCCAGCAGTCAGAGAGAGTGACTTTTTCTTCCTCTAGGAGGCCTCCTTTTGAGCATGGCAGAGTGGCCAAACTAGCCCATCATAACATCAGAATTCTAAGCACCTGAGAGACAGCCCAGACCATTGCTTTGTGCCACACCCCACAGAAATACCCCAGCTGGATAACTTTCACAATCAAGAGCTCCTCAGTTGCTCACAGCAAATTCCACCACAGAGTTTACAAAGACTTATAGCTAGAAAAGCCATACCAGGTAATTCACTACACCGCAATAAGGTACTTGAGTACTTAGCCGGAAAGTCAGTGGTTCAAACTCCCTTATGTGGAGTAAGACCCGGCGATCTACTTACCTAAAGATGTACTTTAGAAACTTTTGTACTAGGCTACGTTCTAGCAACTGCCTCACTTTGTCTAACAAAAAGGCTTGAGAAACAGAAGTTACTGAGCAGCTGTAGTGTTAATTTATCTTGCTTTGTACGTTTATGGCTCTTTAAAAGCGGCGGTTTGTGCAGTTTTGTGGGTTTCTTCCTTTTTCTAGCATTTCACTACTATTGTCTTTGATGACCATGTTGGTGGTACTGCTTTTTTTTTTTTTGGCGGAGAAACATGAATCTGCACACCCTGAGAAACCACTCTGAAAATAACGTCATATGAGATCCGCTCAAGCGGCAGCTGAGATTCTGTACTGGGTCATTTGTAGCGATTGCTCAAAGATTTTCAGGAAAAGCCATTATCATGAACATACTGCTGCGTTTGTGGCTTTCTAGAGCAAATGTTTATTTTCCTCAGTGTTCTGGAGGGTAGAAGTGGGAATTTAGGGCCTCCTCAGAGCTATGCTTCCTACTAACTCCAGGGGAAGAGCCTTCCTTGTCGGTGGCCTCAGGAGTTTCTCTGTGCTCCTAAGTCTGTGAGGGATCCTCACATGATGTCTTCCTCTTGTGTGTGACCCTGTTTACTCCTCTGTTCCCTTTTATAAAATAGCACACAGAAAGGATTAGGATCAGGACCCATGCTCCTTTTTTATTACTTAACTGACAAATGTCTTCTAAGAAAGACCCTGTTACCCCTAAGAAAGTCACGTTAACAGGTGCAGGGGTTAGGATATCTTATCTCTTCAGGTGACACAATTCAATCCACAACACTAGAGGGACAATTACATGGCTGAACCTCTTAGAGTTGATGGAAAAAAAAAAAAAATCCTGTGTATTTTCAAAGCCTGAAGATTCTGAAACAAGTAACAAGTTCAGATTGACAAGAAAACATTTCTTCTCAGGACTTTAGTGGCCCCATCATTTTTAGACACACCACTTTGTGTAGGGGAACAGCTCTGCTCTGGGGTTCTGGCCACCTTGTGCATGTCTACATAAGCCATGCAAGTCAGGACTCAATGTTGGCAAAATGCCCTGTGTTCCTCCCAGGAACATGAGATAGTCTTGTGAGGAGCATGACCGTTTTCTCATCTACCTCCTTTCCTGTGGGAGGCGGCCCCTAGGCAGTGTTCCTATCCACCTCCCTGATTCCAGTGAGACATGAGACTTTTCAGTTAACTCTCCTTGGTGGTGTGGCACCTAAGGCATTTGACTGCTAACCAGAAGGTTGGCGGTTCAAACCCACCAGCCACTCGGCGGAAGGAAGACTGTGCAATCTACTTCAGTAAAGATTTACCACCTCAGAAACCCAAAGAAGGTTACTATGAGTTGGAATCTAGTCGATGGCAGTGGGTTTGGTTTTTTGGTTTCTGCTTAGGGCACAGCTACAGGATAGAAAACTGCTTAACTTCAGCAAGGCGTTGACTCAGCAGCAGCAGAGGCCTGTGATTGTTTCTGGTGTTGCTATCACCTGGCCCCCTTTTTTGAGTGTTCTCCTATGCGAGGGCCATGAGGAGCTGGCGTGTTTGGCTACTTTTCCTTTCACTGCCTATGTAGCTAATAAACTATCTGATTCTTTAAAAACGGTCAATGATTCTTTTTACACTGTCTGAAGCTGTTGCAGCTTGACTTTGCCGTGTTTTGTGCCTGACGTCTTGTTCTCCCTTTGAGTCTTGCTCTCCCATGCCTTGTCAGGGCACCTTCATTCTGTGCTCACGGGGTTATCAGCGCTGTCTGTAAAGGAGCCAGTGAGGAACTGCAGCAGACAGACATACTGTGCGTGTTTCCTCTGCTCATGTGCACGCCTCCTTGTCCCATGGAACCTCATCTACAAACCACAATTGCAAAGATGAAATGATAAATAATTCTAAGACAATGCCAGCAGAACATTAAAGCAGGCATGGAGGAGCCTTCCGAGGGTGGGGCCCTCTGCGCCTGCACAGGGCACATTCTCAAAAACTGGCCCTGCATGGGGTCCAGGACCAGGTGTCACAAAGAATTCGAACACCCCAGAAAGTGGGGAAGCTGTCATGCAGTAGGGCTATCTAGAGAAGAAGCAGAACCTATTGAACATGACAGGTAGAGAGTATCTTTGCCTACAGTTTTCCCTTATTTTTTCCAAAGTTCTTCATCAACTACTAGTTGAAACATGTGGTCTCTGGTTTTTTTTCTGTTATTTCAATCTTGACTTAGTCAATGACTTTGGAGGTTCTATTTTTAAATTTACCCAGAGCCCACAGTCCTCAGGAGCAGAAACAGATTCCTCCTCATAAGATTTCCAGCCTCAAAAAGGTCCAGCTTCTGTGTGTTTAAATTCCAGACCCTCAGGTCACATGAAGACACCCAGAGATTGGTGGTCAGTGGCTGGACAGTCAAAGCATTTTGTTTCCTTGTCAGACTTCTATTTTGTTACAATTACAGTAAACTCCTGTAATTTATGTCTGTTTCTTGATTGCTTAGCTAGATTCCTTTCTACAGAGAAATGGATGGATGTTGGTATTGCTGTGGAGTTGCAGTTTACAGTGAGGAAAAAAGAAAAAGAAAGAAAAGAACATGGATTCCAATCACCCTGTGATGACGTCAGTTGAATTCAATCGATGTTGAAAGAAATTAGCTGCAGACCCTCTATGCTTGAGAATTTCATGTACCCAAATCAGCTTAAGACCTAACTAAACAAAAGTGTTAGGTAAAAGAAATGCCTGGGATTTGGAGACTACAACACTAATCTCAGTAAAAGGACAGAGACTTGGAATTCCTCATTGACCTGAGAATATAGGAAAAGGCTTTCTGGTAGAATCACTGTAGAAACATGGAGCTGTTAGGTCCTGGGTCTCAGCCTGAAATGTCCCATCAACAGGCTATTGTACTGTGGCCTTGTTCTGAGTGAATTCATCTGCCTCCTAACTACACCTTCCCAGACTCTGGAGGATCTGGGACCTGCTCCATCTGTATCAGCCTGACCACGTGTCTTGGGAAGTCATGTAAGTCAACTCAGAGCCAGTTTCTCTGTCTGTGAATGAGAGAGTGCCTGGAATTGTGTCTAGAGATCCCTCAATCTCTCTCATTCTTCTCAGAAGAATTATGACTGGCCATGTTTCCTTGGCACTTAGAGGTTGTGATGTGCCCTTGGTCTGAGAGATTCCATCACAACAAATAACTTTGAACCCCCAAGCGGGGCTCATTTTCCTTTTTAACAGTCAGTTTCCCTGTAAGTGGTATGGGTACTCCTGGTAGGTAGTATGTGAGATAATTTTAGGAGGCACAAAATGAATACTTCAATATTCATATGCATTTATTCCTATATCCATAGCCAACATGCTCAACAAGCACACCAAGCCCACTTTGACAGCTCCTTTGTAGAGATAAGAAGAGTACTGATATTCCAAGCTGAGTGGCAGCACTTCATGGTGGTGACATAAGTACCTTCATTTGGCCTTTTGCCTTGGTCCTTTGGTAAAACTTGAGAGATTTTCCCCCAACCTTGAGGAGTTATCTTTGCCCTAGTTTTCTACCTCAGAGGGTTTGTTACTTTTGTGCAGGTTGATCGGTGTTTCCTGAGTAAGGCCTAGAGAACATGAGGTTTGATGCTTTTTAAAATCTGGCCCTAGGCTACAGCCTGCTCTATGTTTGTGCAAAAATGCATGGAGGCCACATCTTCTGATCTTCTCTAACTTCACAAGGGGAGAGACAATCAACATCAGCAGCCTAAGGCTTACCCTTCTGAGGCCAGACCTGCCACCATCCTCCAGCCCAAGACACTACTTCTCTGCTGGGTTCATTAATTCCTTGCAATGCCTCACAGAACTCAGAGAATACTCACAATTAGGTGGTTTATTAGGGAAGTAACAGGCTACAATTGAGGTACAGAAATGAGGTGAGGATACAATTCTTCGTTCAGGACAGTCTACCCTCTGCTATGCCCTCAGGTCCGCCTCTCTTGGCCTGGCCTTTGCTCTGCTCCGGCAAGTTGTGCCTCTTGGATCCTCAGCAGTGGTCCCTCTGTAGCTCATCTCTCTGCAGCTCATGTCTGCAAAGAAGGTCTAGCTCAGCAAGCAGACATCTAGATGCAACAATGGGTCTCTCCTCATCCAGAGCAAAGAAGAATGAAGAAAACAAAAGCTGCATGAAAATAATTAGTGCAAGGGACCAGTATACCATGTGATCCTTAGCCTATACGCCTATGAGACCAGAAGAACTAGATGGTGCCCAGTTACCACTGTCAACCACTCTGAGGGGGATCTATGTAGGAGATCCTGGATAGAGTGGGAGAACAATGTGGAACAAAACTCAAAATCACTTTAAAAAAAAAAAAAAAAGGGACCAGGTTTGCTGGTTTGATAGAGCCTGATTGAACCACTGAGACTATGACTCCTAGCTGCCCTTCAGGTCTGGAATTGAATCCACTCCTGTAGCTTCCAGCCAAACAAAAGACAAGCATATGAGTTGAACATTTACATTAGGTAGATACACTCCTTGGAGAGATCAATCATGGGAGAATAGAAGGGCTGTGTATTCACAAGGACATAGCTCAGGGGGCAACACCCATTGGGTTGATTCTGACTCTTAGCAACCTTGGGTTCCAAAGCTGTAAATCTTTATGGAAACAGAGTGCCTAATTTTTCTTCCATGGAGCAGCTGGTGGGTTCATGAACCACTGACCTTTTGATGAGCAGCCAAATGCCTTAACTACTACACCAGAGCTCCTTAACTTTCATCTGAAGCATAATATAAATAAATAATTAAAAAATTATTGAAAAATTTAGTACTTAGCATAAAATTCACAATGTCTACCATTTAATGAAAATTATTAACTTTACAAAGAAACAGGGAAAATAGGATCCATAACCATGAAAAATCTGAGGCAAAAGGCTTCTTCAAAATGTTAATGAGCAAAGATATCACTATGAAGGCTAAGTTGCACCTAACCCAAGTTATGGTATTTTCAATCACCTTTTATACATGTGGAAGCTCTGGTGGTGTAGTGCCTAAGGCATTTGACAGCTAACTAGGAGGCTGGCGGTTCAAACCCACCAGCCACTCCTCAGAAGAAAGACTGGGCAATCTACTTCTGTATAGAAATTGCCTTGGAAACCCAAGCCAACTTGACAGCAGTGAGTTTGGTTTGGTTTTTGCCAGAAGAATGACCAAATCTTTCCTGGAAGAAATGTAGCCAGAATACTTTTTGGAAGTGAGAATGGCCAGACTTTGTCTCATCTGCTTTGGTCATGTTGTCAAAAGGGACCAGTCGCTGGAGAATGATCTCATGCTTGGTAAAGGAGAGGGTCAGTGAAAAAGGGGAAGACCCTCAACAAGATGGATGATCTTAGTGGCTGCAAAAGTGGGCTCAAGCATAGCAAGGATTGTGAGGATGATGTGTGACTGCCTAGTGTTTCATTCTCTTGAACATAGTTTCTATGAGTTGGAGCCAACTTGAAGGCACATAACAACAACAACAACCAAGAGAAAAATCAATCAATAGAAACAGACACAGAAATGACATTGATGATTGAATCCGTAGACAAGATATGAAAACAGCTATTATAAAACATACTGTATATGTATAGGAAGATGGAGGAAAGCATGAGCTTGATGAGGAGAGAAATGAAGGACATTAAAAAAAAAACTCAAATAGAACTTCTAGAGATGAAAAATGCACTGGATGATTTTAACAGCAGATTAGACACTGGAGGAGACACAAAAATAACCAAACCAACTCACTCATCCCTCCTTGAGTTTCTGAGGCAGTATCTTTACAGGAGTATATTGCCCCGTCTTCCTTCTGCGGAGTGGCTGGTGGGTTTGAACTTCCAGCCTTCTGGTTAGAAGTCAAAGGCCTTAGGCACTACACCACCAGAGCTCCCTGGAGGAGATATAGCAATATAAAGTATACAAAATTAAACCCAGAGACAAAAGACAAAAAGAACAGAGCATCATTGACCTGTGAAAAAACATCAAATGGCCTAATATCCATGTAATTGGAGTCCCAGAAACAGAGCAGGTAGAGTGGCAGAAAAAACATTTGATTGAAGAATAAGAGTTCCAAAGGGAATAGCCCCAACCTCTATTTGTGGTCTCTGTGGAGACAGCATGTGGGTATCTGTACAACTCATGGATCCACTGGATAAACAGAGGATACCAAAGAGGTCGATCAATGGTAGATCCAAAGAAAACCGATTAAAATGCTGTTGTTCTTATGTGCTGTGAAGTCGGCCCCGACTCATAGCGACCCCTCCTTGGGTTTCTGAGGCAGAGTTAGATAATATCTTCAACCTTACAATGAGAAATTGTTTACAGTGTATGGGCCGAGCCAGCTTGATGAGTAAGAACTGAGAGTTCTCTCCTCCCTCGCAGAGGTGGCTGTTGTTAGGTGCCATTGAGTCCAACTCATAGCGACTCCATACAACAGAATGAAAACACCGCCCGGCCCATGTGCCATCTGCACAGTCGTGGCTGTGTGTGAGCCCATTGTTGTAACCACTGTGTCAATCCATCTCGTTGAAGGTCCTCCTCTTTTATACTGACCCTCTCCATTACCAAAACAATGTCCTTCTCCAGGGATTGGTCCCTCCTGATAACATGTTCAAAGTAAGCAAGTGGAAGGAAGCAATGGAAGGTTGCCCAAATACAATACATCTGAGCCGACACTGATGGCAACCTTAGTGTGTTGCTCATGAGGAAGCTGATGTTTGCAGAGGGTTGAATGGATTTCTTTGCTCTTAGGACTGTTTAGCACTAAATCCTGGTCCAGGCCTCTCAGTTGTTGATGCTTCAGGGCATGAGCTATAGAATTCGTTAGTTTCTCAACCCATTTATTCAGTTCATTAAAAGAGGAATAATGATTCAATTTTTGCTTTAATTTTGACCTCAACATTTTTATAATTTTACAGTGGGGAGACATGACACACGACCTAGAATCTT
>NW_006921597.1:319774-320958 GCF_000298275.1 Orycteropus afer afer | reverse complement strand
ATATGTTGCCACACTATTAGGCTTTGTTATACAGATAGGTTTGATTTTTGAACCATGTGATAGTTTGCATATTCAAAAAAGAATGAAAAAGAAGACACTAAATTTGATAAACAAAAGCAGAAAAAGTTAAATCTAACTGTATATCAAAATAATATAACCATAAAAAAAAAATGAACCAAATAAATTTTGAAGGCAGTTCTCTGACTGTAACCTATAGTAATGTATTTTAAGGTCAAAATAATCTGCAAAGAAGTTTCGAACTTTATTTCGTAGATTTATCATTGGTAGTCATATTGCTAGAATAATTTGGAAACAATTTTGACTGTATTACAGGATAAAGCCCATGAATACAAGTATTAAAATTGTTTGGAATCAGGGTTATCAACATGGGAGAGAGGAGATTAAAACATGAAATAAAGGAAGTCCAGGAAAAAGCTCCTCGGAAAGAAGGTTGGGCAATCTACTTCTGTAGTGATACCGCCTCGGAAACCCAAGAAGGGGTCGCTATGAGTCGGGGCGACTCCACGGCACATAACAACAACAAGAAGGAAAAACCTCATGATGTTGGATATGACTTGAAGGTGTCAGTATAAACTCAAGATATAGATATGAATGTTTCCTCACTATGTCTACTGCGAGAACCTAGAAGCAATGCTACCTAGTGCCTACATCTTTGCTGTGACGCTATTCTCTATCAAGACCCAGATTCTCTGGCGAAATGGCTGATTTTGGAAATGGAAAACCCAAGTTGAGCCTGAAAGGTTCTCAGCCTGGGTTGGAGGGAAGAGCGCGGTACGTGACGTAACTGACGGGGTGTGTCTTATGTAGATGAGGCAGCGCAGTGGCTGCTGGATCTGAATCTGCTGCTTAAACACATTCTGATTTTGCGTGCTGTGGGAAAGAGTCCATGACTGTCGCTTGCAGTTGTGTGCAATAGGAATGTAGAGCGTCTTTGAGGGCTCGAGAGTGCGGGGAATGAAATGACCATGTATGAAAAATGTGAGAAGGCTGAGGTTGTGCGGCCTTAGGGCTAGAGCAATTCATACTTACCTGGCAGGGGAGATACCATGATCACGAAGGTGGTTTTCCCAGGGCGAGGCTTATCCATTGCACTCCGGATGTGCTGACCCCTGCGATTTCCCCAAATGTGGGAAACTCGACTGCATAATTTGTGGTAGTGGGGG
>NW_006921597.1:307113-318464 GCF_000298275.1 Orycteropus afer afer | reverse complement strand
AAAAAAAACAGCACTCAGAAAGGATCAGGACTAGGAGGTACCCTTCTTCGGTATTATTGAACTGACATATGTGTTCAAAGAAAGAGCTCATTACCCCTACGCATCCACTGAGTTTGGTCTTTCCCCTTGGTTTCTGAGAGGTAATTCTAAACGAAAAAAATGAAACCCATTGCTATCAAGTAGATTTTGACTCACAGTGACCACAGGACAGGGTAAAACGACCCAATAGTTTTTCCAAGGCTGTAAATCTTTACAGAAGCAGACTGCCACATCTTTCTATTGTGGAGTGGCTTGTGTGTTTAAATTGCCAACCTTGTGGTTAGCAGCTCACCACTTAATCACTGTGCCACCAGGGCTCCTTGAGATAACCTTGAACCCTTGGAATCTCCTGAGTCCTTGAGGTACCTTAGTCAACTCTAGGCCTCCAGACCACACCTGAAGTTTTATGCTAATTAGGTGACTCAGATGGAGGCTGCCAGGCTAGAAGGACCACCTCCTTATATCAGCCCACCTGGGGGGGGATAATTCAATGACTCATGTGTAAGTAATGAGGTTCCAGTAAAGCCTCTGGACACTGGAGCTCCACTGGCTTCCTGGTGGCTTCCTGATCGGTGAGGGACATCGATGCACATGGAAGGGTTGTTGTTATGTGCCGTCGAGTCGACCCCGACTCATAGTGACCCCTCCTTGGGTTTCCGAGGCAGTATCACTACGGAAGTAGGATTGCCCAACCTTCCTTCCGAAGAGTGGCTGGTGGGTTTGAACCGCCAGCCATCTGGTGAGCAGTCAAGTGTCTTAGCCACTATGCTACCAGAGCTCCATATCCCATTTTGAGACATGGGAGCTCCATGTTGAAAATGCACCTTGACCTTACCTGATGTGTCTCTTCATTTGCATCCTTTTTGCTATAAAACTGTAGTCCTAAGGATAGCACTTTATGTGAGTCCTGTGAGTGATTCTAGGGAATTATCAAACCCAAAGGAGTAGTGACAGCCAGCAAGTCAGAAGTTGGAGGACTGAGGACCTCCAAGTTTATGGCTGGTATCCTAAAGGGATAGAGGGAATTTGTCACCAGCCTGTCAGACGTGAGTGTGACATGGGGACCCCCTAGCTTGCGGCTGGTGTCGGTCCCGGCCGCCTTGGCATGTGGAGGACTGTGCCCATTACTTGTGAGTCTGCTCCAGCTCCAGGTGGTTAGGGTCAGAGCAGGAAGTGCTGCATGTGCCCCTGGTGTCAGGACGGGAGTGGAGCAGAACTGATTCAGAAGAGGCTGATCTGGAGCGATCAAGACACATTGGTGTCCGAGAAGGGGGATTGATTTGGATATTTCCTACATGTATATTGTGATACAGTGAATTACTTGGTATGGCTCATCTATCCATGTTCTTTGTCATTCCTACCAGATTACTAGGTGGAACTATGCAAATACAAGGTGTTTGTGCCCTATCAAGGAGCTACAGTGTAGTTTGTTAGTAACATAAATAGGGTATATGGTGCCCTTACAGGGGTGGGACCATACAAATAAGGTGTTAGAAACCCAAATACTGGGATTGGCCAGTTTTGTCATTCTGCTAGGCTTAAAATGAGCCCTCCTAGAGGCAGCAATGGGGATCTCACTGCCATCAAGAGGGGAGAGCTGGAGGTGGAATGCAGCTTGTCCTTGGACGGGAGGTCCCTGCGCTGAACCTCCTTGGCATAGATGACCAGCTGAGATAACCTGCTGAGACATGGAGGCAGCGCAACTAAGAGACACGAGACAGAGCAGCAGGCTTGCTGGCCCACAGAGCGAAAAGCTGAGTGCCTTTGGGCAGGAGGATTGCTGCCAGAGTAGGGTGCACCTAGATGCACCTATCAGCAGAGCTAAAAGAGCTTTGTAACACTTGCCTGAGCAGGGCAGAGGCCAGTCCAAGAGGCCAAAAGGCCAAAGAGGCGTGTTTGAGGGCAGAGAGAGGGGAGGCTGTCCTGATGGAAGAATTGTATCCTAAGCACATTCCTGAATCTGAACTGTAACCTGTTACTTATCTAATAAACTCCATAATTTTGAGTATTGTCTGTGAGTTCTGTGGCTATTGCAAAGAATTATTAACCTAGCAGAGAAATAGTGAGTTCTGGGTTAGAGACAATTGGTGTCAGAGTTGGTAAAAAAAAAAAGAATTTAGAGGGTGGTAGCATGTCTGGCCTCATAGGAATAAGCTTGGGCTGCTGGTGGTGATTCTATCTCCCTCTTCTGAAGTTAGAGGAGGTGGGAGGAGGATGCTGCCTCCATGCCCTTTTTGCATAAATATATCAAGGTATCTAGGAATACTCATTGTTGTGTTACAGGGTATGTTTATCCAAGTTGCCTTACAGTTGTTGTTGCTGTTAGGTGTTGTTAAGTCGTCTCTGACTCATGGTGACCCTGTGTATAGCAGAACGAAACACTGCCTGGTCCTGACCCAGCCCTATGACTCTTGCTATATCTGAGCCCATCGTTTTAGCCACTGTGTTAATCCATCTCATTGAGGGCCTTCCCCTTTTTTGTTGATCTTCCACTTTACCAACCATGATATCCTTCTCCAGGAAATATTTCCTTCTGACAACATGACCAAAGTAGGTCAGACGAAGTCTTGACATTCTCGCTTCCAAGGAACATTTGGCTGCACTTCTTCCAGGACAGATTTGCTCGCTCTTTTAGCGGTCCATAGTACCTTCGGCATTCTTCGCCAACACCACAACTCAAAAGCATCAACTCTTCTTCAGTCTTCCTTTTTCATTGTCCAGCTCTCACATGCATATGAAGCGATTGAAAATACCATGGCTTGTGTCAGGCGCACCTTAGTCTTCAAGGAGATATCTTAGCTCTTCAGCACTTGAAAGAGGTCTTTTGAAGCAGATTTGTTCAATGCTATATGTTATCTGATATCTTGACTGCTGCTTCCATTGGTGTTAATTGTAGAACCAAGTAATATGAAGTCTTTGACAACTTCAATCTTTTTTCCATTAATGATAATGCTGGTTATTGGTCCATTTGTGTGGACTGTTGTTTTCTTTATATTGAGGTGTAATCCATACTGCAGACTGTAGTCTTCAACCTTCATCAGTAAGTGCTTTAAGTCATCCTCACTTTTGGCAAGCAAAATTATGTCATCAGCCTTTTGCAGGTTGTTAATGAGTCTTCCTCCAATCCTGATGCCATGTTCTTCATATAGTCCAGTTTCTCAGATTATTTGCTCAGCATACAGACTGAATAAGGATGGTGAAAGGATATAACCCTGAACACTCCCTTCCTGATTTTAAACCATGGAGTGTCCCCAGGTCTATGTATAGGTTCCTCATGAGCACAATTAAGTGTTTTGGAATTCCCATTCTTCTCAATGTTATCCATAATTTGTTATGATCCACACAATTGAATGCTTTTGCATAGTCAATAAAACACAAGTAAACATCTTTCTGGTATTTGCTTTCAGCCAAGATCCATCTGACATCAGCAATGATATCCCTCATTCCATATCCTCTTCTGAATCCAGCTTGCGTTTCTGGATTGTCTGCCAATATACTGCAACAACCATTTTTGAATTATCTTCAGTAAGATTTTACTTGCCTGCGATATTAATGATATTATTAGATAATTTCCACATTTTGTGGGATCACAAAATAGAATGGGTACAAATATGGATCTCCTCTAGTCAATTGGCCAGGTAGGTAGCTGTCTTCCAAATATCTTGACATAGCCAAGTGAGTGCCTCCAGTATGGCATCCGTTTGTTGAAATAGTGGGTATTCTGTCAATTCCTGGAGCCTTGTTTTTTGCCAATTCCTTCAGTGCAGCTTGGACTTCTTCCTTCAATATCATTGGTTCTTGATCATATGCCAGCTCCTAAACATCAACCAATTCCTTTTAGTACAGTGACTCTGTGTATTCCTTCTATTTTCTTTCAATGTTTCCTGCATCATTCAATATTTTGCCTGTAGAATCTTTTGATATTGCAACTCAAGGCTTGAATTTTTTCTTCAGTTCTTTCAGCTTGAGAAATGCCAAGCATGTTCTTCCCTTTTGGCTTTCCAACTCCATGTCTTTGCACATTTCATTATAATATTTGACTGTCTTCTTGAGCTGTTCTTTGAAATCTTCTGTTCAGCTCTTTTATCTTGTCATTTCTTCCATTTCCTTTAGCTACTCTTCATTCAAGAGCAAGTTTCAGAGATTCTTTGGACATCCATTTTGGTCTTCTCTTCCTTTTCTGTCTTTTTAATGACCTTTTGCTTTCTTCATGGATGATGCTCTTGATGTCATCCCACAATTCCTCTGGTTTTCAGTCATTGGTGTTCAATGCATCAAATCTATTCTTTAGACAGTCTCTAAATTCAGGAGGGATATAATAAAGGCCATGTTTTGGCTCTTGTGGGCTTGTTTTAATTGTCTTTAGCTTCAATTTGAATGTGCATATGAGCAGTTGATGGTCTGTTCCACAATCAGCTCCTGACCTGGTTTTGGCTGAAGATATTGAGGTTTTCCATCACTCTTGACACAGCTGTAGTCAAACTGATTCCTATGTACTCCACCTGGTGAAGTCCACACGTGTAGCCACCATTTGTGTTGTTGAAAAAAGTATTTGCAACGAATAAGTCATTGGTCTTGCAAAATCCTATCATGAGATCTTCAGTGTTATTTCTATCTCCTAGGCCAAATTTTCCAACTGCCAGTGATTCTTCTTTGTTTCTAACTTTTGCATTCCAATCACCAGTAATAATCAGCATATCTTAATTGCATGTTTGGTCAATTTCAGACTGTAGAAGTTGGTAAAAATCTTCAATTTCCTCATCATTGGTTTTGGTGGTTGGTGCATAAATTTGAATAATAATAATATTAACTGGCCTTCCTTGTAGGTGTATGGATATCAACCTATCACTGACAGCTTTGTACAGCAGGATAAATCTCAAAACATTCTTTGTGATGATGAATGCCACACCATTCCTCTTTAATTTGCCATTCCTGGCATAGTAGATCATATGGTTGTCTGACCAAAATGCCCAAAACCTGTCCATTTCAGCTCACTAATGCCTAGGATATCAATCTTTATGCGTTCATTTCGTTTTTGACAACTTCCAATTTTCCTAGATTCATACTTTGTCCATTCCATGTTCCAATTAGTAATGGATGTTTGCAGCTGTTTCTTCTCATTTTGAATCATGTCATCAGATGGAGTTCCTGAAAGCTCTCCTTTATGCATATCATTAAGGTCAGCTCTACTCTGATGAGGCAGCTCTTTCCCAGTCATATTTCGAGTGCCTTCCATTCTGAGGGGCTCATCTTCTGGCTTTGTATAGGACAATGTTTCAGGGCTATTCATAAAGTTGTCCTGTTATATATCATACAGTGTTTCACTGTTATTCATAAGATTTTCACTGTCCAGTTCTTTAAGAAGTGGATGGCCTCTTCTCTCTTCTGAATCTGTCTCAGTCTGGAAGCTCTGCTGAAACTCATCCACCGTGGGCAACCCTCCTGTCACAACCTCCCACCTCACAGCAACATGCAAGCCACAACAGTATGACAAACTGACAGACAAGTTCATCACCCTTAGCTGTTCCAACTGCTCTGCTTACTTCTTGGCCTTCCCCCTACCTGTTTAGGCCATCGGCCGTCTCTGCTTCCTGCCTGGGGCCTCTCCCATCCTCTCCTGTTCCAGCTGTCAGCCTTACAGTAATATTTCATTATCTCATCATTACACAAAACATGACAACACTAAATGTTTATGGGTATAATAGATGTAAACTTTGAATTTAAATTCAAATAACTTCATTAATTTACAGAGGTTATTAATTTGGCACTCAAAATCTCCTCTCCTTCCTAAAGCTAGATTGAAGGAGCCATAATGGCATGGTGGTTAAAGTGCTCAGCACCAACCATAAGGTTGAGTTCTCTTTGAACCCACCAGCCACTCTGTGGGAGAAATATGTGGCAGTCAGCTCAAGTAAAATTACAGCCTTGGAAACCTTATGGGGCAGTTCTACTCTGTCCTGTAGGGTCTCTGAGTTGGAATTGATCCACCTCAATGGGTTTAGGTTTTTGGTTAAGGCTAGTTTGTGTTTTGAAAGTGGGGTTGATCACATTAGTTAATGATTTCAACATGCTTAGACTCTATATAACACATTAAAGAATAACCCAGTCATACCCACACACAATGGAGTTTTATATGGCTGAAATGTGAGGATCTGTATGAACTGTTATCAAGTTATTTCTAGGATAAATTATTTATGTGAAAAAAACAAAAAGCAAGAAGTAAAAAAAAAAAAACTGTATAGGCTATTATACTTTTTCTTTAAGAAAGGAAAGTAAATATGATTGTACTTATTATTAATGCATGTTTATTTTCCAGGAAGGATAAGCCAGAAGATAATAAAAAATCTTTTCATTTAGGGAATGTAATTTAAGCTATAGAAATGATTGTGAGCTTTTGCTAAGTATTATCTTTTTTATACATATAATTTTGATTTTTGAACCATGTGATGTTTTACATATTCAAAAAAGATTTTT
Organism: Orycteropus afer afer; assembly: GCF_000298275.1. Classification (NCBI taxonomy): domain Eukaryota; kingdom Metazoa; phylum Chordata; class Mammalia; order Tubulidentata; family Orycteropodidae; genus Orycteropus; species Orycteropus afer. The sequence continues at coordinate 311,951 of NW_006921597.1, read as the reverse complement.
AAAAACACAAAAGCAGAAAAAGTTCAATCTAAATGTGTATAAAAATAATATAGCCACACAGAAAATAACTAACAATAAATTTAAATTTTGAAGGTACTTCTTTGACTGTAATCCACTATGGTGCATGTTTAAAGGTCAATAGAATCTGCAAATAAATTTTGAACTTTATTTGTAGATTTATTATTGGTAGTCATATTAAGCTCTGGTGGCATAGTGCCTAAGGCATTTGATTGCTAACCAGAAGGCTGGCAGTTCAAACCCACCAGCCACTCCTCAGAAGGAAGACTGGGCAATCTACTTCTCTAGTGATACTACCTTGGAAACCCAAGAAGGGGTTGCTATGAATTGGAATAAACTCAATGGCAGTGAGTTTGGGTTTGGTTTTTTTTTTTTTTTTTTTTTTTTTGAGTCATACTGATGGAAGAGAGATCTGGGCCCATGGAACTGGAAGAGGTAAGGGGAGATCCCCAGGCAGGAAGTAGAAGCCAGATGGATGGCTGGAACAGGTAGCAGGAAGGCCAGGAAGTGGGTGGAGGGTGGAGCAGTTTGGAACAGCTAAGAGAGACGAATTTGTCTGTCAGTTTGCTGTACTGTGGTGGCTTGTGTGTTGCTGTGAGGCTGGAGGCTGTGCTATTGGTGTTTCAAATGTCAGCAGGGTTGCCCATGGTGGACGGGTTTCAGTGGAGCTTTCAGACTGAGACAGACTCAGAAGAAGGAAGAGGCCATCTACTTCTCAAAGAATTGGACAGTGAAAACCTTATGAATAGCAGTGAAACACTGTGTGATATATAACAGGACAACTTTATGAATAGCCCAGAAACATTGTATGACACAATGCCAGAAGATGAGCCCTTCAGATTGGAAGGCACTCAAAATATGACTGGGAAAGAGCTGCCTCATCAGAGTAGAGCTGACCTTAATGATATGGATAAAGTAGAGGTTTCAGGACCTCCATTTGCTGATGTGGCACAACTCAAAATGAGAAGAAACAGCTGCAAACATCCGTTACTAATTGGAATGAGAATGTATGAAGTATGAATCTAGGAAAACTGGAAGTTGTCAAAAATGAAATGGAATGCACCAACTGCTAAAGCCAACAATGAGGAAATTGAAGATTTTTACCAACTTCTACAGTCTGAAATTGACCAAAGATGCAATCAAGATGTGCTGATTATCACTGGTGATTGGAATGCAAAAGTTAGAAACAAAGAAGAATCACTGGCAGTTGGAAAATTTGGCCTAGGAGGTAGAAATAATGCTGGAGATTTCATGATAGAATTTTGCAAGATGAACGACTTATTCATTGCAAATACTTTTTTCAACAACACAAATGGTGGCTACACATGTGGACTTCACCAGATGGAGTACATAGGAATCAGTTTGACTACAGCTGTGTCAAGAGTGATGGAAAAGCTCAATATCTTCAGCCAAAACCAGGTCAGGAGCTGATTGTGGAACAGAACATCAACTGCTCATATGCAAGTTCAACCAGAAGTTAAAGACAATTAAAACAAACCTATGAGAGCCAAAATATGGCCTTGGTTATATCCCTCCTGAATTTAGAGACCGTCTAAAGAATAGATTTGACACATTGAACACCAATGACTAAAAACCAGAGGACTGTGGGATGACATCAAGAACATCACCCATGAAGAAAGCAAAAGGTCAGACAGAAAAGGAAGAGAAGACCAAAATGGATGTCCAAAGAGTCTCTGAAACTTTCTCTTGAATGAAGAGTAGCTAAAGCAAATGGAAGAAATGACAAGATAAAAGAGCTGAACGGAAGATTTCAAAGAATAGCTCAAGAAGAGAGTCAATTATTATAATGCAATATGCAAAGACATGGAGTTGGAAAGCCAAAAGTGGAGAGCATGCTTGGCATTTCTCAAGCTGAAAGAACTGAAGAAAAAAAAAAAATTAAACCTCAAGTTGCAATATTGAAATTCTGCAGGCAATATATTGAATGATGCAGGAAGCAGCAAAAGAAGATGGAAGGAATACACAGAGTCACAAGATTGGTTGATATTCATCCATTTTAGGAGGTGGCATATGATGAAGAACCGGTGGTAGTGAAGAAGAAGTTGAAGCTGCACTGAAGGAAGTGGAAAAAAAATAAATAAAAAACAAGGCTCTAGGAATTGACAGAATACCCGATGAGATGTTTCAACAAAGTATGCTGTGCTGGAGGCACTCACTTGGTTATGCCAAGAGATTTGGAGGACAGCTACCTGGCCAACTGACTGGAAGAGATTCATTTTAGAGTACATGAGTAAATGTATTAAAATTGAAAATGTTAATAACATGGGAGGGAGGAGATAAAAATATGAAATTGGGGATGGTGAGGTAGAACCTCAGGGTGTTGGATTGGACTTCAAGGTGTCAGTATAAACACATGGTCTAACTGTGAATATCTCCCCACTATGTCCACTGAGAGAACCTAGAAGCAATGTACCTTGTCCCTACATCTTTGTTGTGAATGCTGTTCTTCTCACATATTGAAATTACATTCTTCACTAACACCACTACAGCACACACAAAGGCATGCAGCAACATGGATATAGCTCAAAAACATTAGGTTGCATTTTAGAAAAACAGAAAGGGCAAACATAAAAATGTATAGTTATTTATGTAAATTTCAAGAAGAATGGAAACTAATCAGTAGAGATAGAAAACAGAATGGTAGTTGCCTAAGTGGGAGGAGGTGGTGATTACCTGGAAAAGAGTTCTAAGGATCTTTGTGGGTTTATGGAACTTTCTGTAACTTGATCAGGGTGATCAAGTCAAAATTTGTCCACATTCTTCAGAGTGTGTTTATTTTACTCTGTGTGAAGTATAATTCAATAATTTACTATTAGCATAAAAATTTGGGGTGAAGGACGGTATCAAATTTAGATTTTCTTTTATTTATCAGACTTTATTGCAAAATCCTGTTGGAGTGGGAACTCATTTCGTCTCATTTCTCTTTTCTTCTAAAAGGTCCCCACTGATATTTGAAATACCTCGACAAAAAGAAAAAAGTGAAGATTCCACATTTCATTAGTGGAAGCTATGAGCAAGTCCAACTGAGAAACGGCCTTCACCTTTTGGCATAGTTAGTGCGCATGCTTAGACTGGGGGAAGTCCAGCCTTTCGGGATGACAGAGCCCCGGGTGTGTGGACTATAAGGTTTCTTCTTTCCCCTCTCCTGACGTAACACAAGAGCGCTTGGGAGCCACCAGTAAGCGAAACTCTCTAAAATCAGGTAAATGGGGCCAAGTACAGAGATTAAAAGTGAAACCAAAGGTTATGCCTAGCAGTGAAGGGAGACAAAAGTCACTGCCGTGACTCGGATTCGAACCGAGGTTGCTGCGGCCACAACGCAGAGTACTAACCACTATACGATCACGGCTTGCCACAAGCTCTTGGCAAACATTAAGCTTCCTTCAATATTTCTGACAGGAAAACATTCACATTGCTGATTTATTCTTGAACACCTGCAGATCCTCATGCTTCTCCCTCTGTCGCGTCTTCTCTCAGTTTCTCCCTCCCTATCCGCTACTTAGTAAAAACAATTCTCTTCTTCCAAGGATCGCGCACAGACCTGCGAGGTCCAGTTGTCCTCCTTCACTACTGCCCTGCTTTCTTTCCCAGCTCCTCTGGGTTCCCCTTTTGACTCCGCCTCTCTCCCCGCTATGCCCCACGGGTCCCACAGACCCCACCCATCGCAACTGAGTTGATTGATGGGCTCTCAAGGCTGCGCAGAAATTGTAATAAAGGACTTTCCCGTTGCCTCAAACCAAGACACATTTGCATGCTTCAATTAATCGAAATAAAAAGGCTTTTGAATGGAAAAGCCAATCCTCAAATTTATATGAAATTACAAGCTCCCCCGGCAGTGTGGAGGGGAAAAAAAAAAAGGCTCACAGATTCCAATTTTAAAACGTACATACAGCGACAGTCATTTACTGGTGTAATAATAGGCACATAGACCAAAGGAATAGAATGGAGAGTCTAGTGATAGACCCACACATCTATTGTTGTTATGTGCCACCTAGTCGGACCAACTCATAGGGGCCCCTCCTTGGGTTTCCGAGGCACAGAAGTAGATTGCCCAACCTTCCTTCTGAGGAGTGGCTGGTGGGTTTGAACTGCCAGCCTTCTGGTTAGCAGTCAAATGCCTTAGGCACTAGGCTACCAGAGTTCCCATCTATACCAAACCCAAACTCACTGCCATCCAGTGATTCCCACTCACAACAATCGCCTTTGGGTTTGGGTTTCCCAGGCGATAAATCTTTACAGAAGTATATTGCCCAGTCTTCCTTCCGAAGAGTGGCTGGTGGATTTGAACCACCAGCCTTCTGGTTAACAGTGAGGTGCCTTAGGCACTACACCCAGAGCTCCTTAACACTTCTAAGGTCAACTGATTTTCAACAAGGGTGCCAAGATATCGAATGGGGAAAGAATAGCTTCTTCAATAAATGGTGCTGGGATAACTGGCTCTCCACGTGCCAGACAATGAAGTTGGACCATACCTAACACCATATGTGAAAATGAGTTAAAAATGGATCACCTACCTAAATGTAAGAACGCAATCCATTAAACTCTCAACAAAACGTAGGGGTCATGCTTCTGGACCTAGATTTTGACAATTGATTGTTAGATATGACACCAAAAGCACAAGCAACAAAAGACAAAATAGATAATATGGACTTTATGGAAACAAAAACTTAAGTGTGTCAAAGGATTTTTTTTTATTTTTTTAATTTTATTTTGATTTGGGTGAAGATTTACAGAGTAAATTCACTTTTCATACAGCTGTTCACATATACTTTGTCTCATGTCATTGACCAAAATTTACA
>NW_006921597.1:302943-304115 GCF_000298275.1 Orycteropus afer afer | reverse complement strand
GTACAGATCTTGTTTCATTTTTCTGCAAATGGATCTCCAGTTTTGCCAGCACCATTTATTAAACAAACATTCTCTTCCCCATTTAATGGATTCTGGGCCTGTGTCAAAGGATTTTATCACAACGTGAAAGACAACCTAGAAAATGGGATAAAATAGTCGGTAACCATAAATCTGGTAAAAGTTTAATATGCGGAATATATAAAGAACTCCTGTAACTCAATAATGAAAAGACAAACAACCCAATCAAACAATGGACAAAGGACTTGGGTGGCAATTTCACCGAAATAGATACACAAATGACCAATAAACTCATGAAAAGATGCTTAGTATCACTGGGAAATGCAAATAAAGACCTCGCTGAAATACCACTTCACCCCCACTAGGACAACGATTATCAGAAAAATGGAAAACAGGTGCCAGCAAGGCTGTGGTGAAACTGAAACCCTCATCATTGCTTGAGGGATTGTCCAATGGTGCAGTGGTTGTGGAAAATAGTTTGGTGTTTCCTCAAAAAGTTAAATATAGAATTACTATATGACTCAGCAATTCCACTCTTAAGGATGTACCCCCAAATAATTGAAAGAAGGGACTCAGAAACTTGCCCATCATTATTAACAATAGCCAAAGGTGAAAACAATGCAGCTGTCCATCAACAGATGAATGAATGAACAAACTGTGGTAGATACATAAAATAGAATATTATTCAGCCTTAAAAAGAAACAAAGTTCTGACACATATGGGAACATGAATGAATCTTGAAAACATTATGCTGATTGCAATAAGTCAGAGACAAAAGGAGAAATATCACATTACCCACTTCTATGAAATATCTAGGATGGGAAAATGAATAGAGATCAAAGTTTATTAGTGAATGCCAGAGGCAGATGGGAGGGGAAAACGAAGCAGTTTGTTTAAAGGGTACTGAATTTGTGTTAAGGGTGGTGAAAAAAATTGGAAATGGATAGTGGTGATGGTTGGCACAACATGGTGAATGTAATTAATTTTATGCAATCTAATGTTGTGAAAGGAGCTCTGGTAGCATAGTGGCTAAGACACTTGCCTGCTAACCAGACAGCTGGCGGTTCAAACCCACCAGCCACTCCTCGGAAGGAAGGTTGGGCAATCCTACTTCCGTAGTGATACTGCCTCGGAAACCCAAGGAGGGGTCGCTA
>NW_006921597.1:301996-302653 GCF_000298275.1 Orycteropus afer afer | reverse complement strand
AATGGGATGGCCTTAACAAACAGGAGTTTATTCTTACAATTTGGAGGCTTTAAGTCCAAGTTCAAAGTGCCAAGCTCTAGGGGCTGAGTGAAAGCGCCTCAACCTTGGGCTTCAACTCTGCCTCCAAACCCCCGCCCATTGAAGCTGGGGCTTTTCTTCACTCACTTGCTGGCTGCTGAGGCTTACAAAACCAAGGTTGACAAGTAATAAGGCACAGTCCCAATATTACCAAACCACATGGCAGGCCATTAATTGAAGTCCATTAAAAGTCCCAAGGTCAGCAGAGGATGACAGGCTGCTGAACAACAACCCGGCCACATGCAGGGTCCAGTCCTGCCATCAGCTAGAGACCATTCCCCTAGGCTTCTCCTTATACACAGGAAGCAGACCACATCACATCCCTAAGGCAGCTACTCAGCTGCTCACAGTAGATTCCACCATGGAGTCCATCCATTACCAGTCTCATCATGGGGAATACTACATGCAGCTGCCCAGCCACTCAACCAGGCCCAGCCAAGTTGACACACAAACTGAACTACCACACCCTGCAATAAAAATAATTAAATTACATTAAATTATAAAATAAAAGGCTTTTTAAAAAGGACCTCCCTGTTAGAAAACCTTTCATTATTTCCATGTTCAAGGTCTTTAAAGAAC
>NW_006921597.1:284540-301007 GCF_000298275.1 Orycteropus afer afer | reverse complement strand
TTTTTAAAGTCATGGATCCTAGTGGTGCATTAGTTAAGCAGTCGGCTGGTAACCAAAACGTCAGCGGTATGAACCCACGTGGCAGTCTGCTTCCGAAGAGATTTACAGCCTAGGAAACCCAGTGGAGCAGTTCTACTCTGTCCTAAAGGGTCGCTGCGAGTCGGAATCCACTGATGGCAACCGGTTCATCCGCAGCGGGTCTGACCTGCCATGGGCCTCCCTTCCTCTCCAGCCTGTTTATTCCCTCAACAGGAGGAGACAGGGGAGCAGCTTTACATAAGGTCATCTTTTAGCTAAATAACAGGTTGGTTCATAAAATAAACCATCAACCGTGAGGCATCTGTATGAGACCAAACGGTCAATGCTTACTGTGAAGCAAACAGGAGAAAGCAAAGGGAGGGAAACTCGGTTACTGGAGACTGAACAACCAGATGGAAACAACGGCAAACTGGACACACTGTGTGAAATACAACCATGTCACTGAACAAACTGTGTAGAACTTGTTCAATGGGAACCTAATTTGCTGTGTAAACTTTCACCAGAAACACAATAAAATATTATTTTCTAAAAACTAGTATAATATTCAAGACAGATAGTTTTTACTAGTTAAGCTAAACCATTGCTTGGTTTTAAGAGGACTTTGGGAAATATTTTTGGTTTAAGGTTTAAAGATTATCTGAGGGCAATAGTTTCAGGGGTTCCACCAGCCTTCATGGCTCTGGAAAGTCTGGAGTCCAAAAGAATGTGAAATTATGTCCTGCATTTCTTCCCTTTTGATCAAGATTCTGCTACAGAATTCTTAATCAAATGTTTAGAATGGTCCAGAATGGCATCTGAGTGCCATCGAATTCTTCTGGTCTCATGGCAAAGGTGGCATTTGTTCATTGAGTTTTTGTGTTTCTTTAGTGAGTAATGATATTGAACATATAATGTCTTTTGACCAATAAGACATCTTCTTTGGTGAAGAAAACCTATTCGAGACCAGAGTCATTTTTCAGATGAGATATTTTCCTTACTTATTTCCTACCATGAAATTTGCAAAGCCTTATGTTATTATGTGGGAGCTCCGGTGGTGTAATGCCTAAGGCATTTGACTGCTAACCAGAAGGCTGGCAGTTCAAACCCACCAGCCACTCCTGGGAAGGAAGATGGGGCAATCTACTTCCGTAGTGATACTGCCTCAGAAACCCAAGGAGGGGTCACTATGAGTCGGTCTGACTCGAGGGCACATAACAATAACAACTGGTGGCATAGTGCCTAAGACATTTGACTGCTAACTGGAAGGCTAGGGATTCAAACCCACAAGCCATTCCTTGGAAGGAAGACTGGACAATCTACTTCCATAGAGATACTGCCTGGGAAACCCAAGGAGGAATTGGAATCCACTCCAGGGCAGTGAGTTTTGTTTTGATGTTATTTATAGTTTTCTGTCTTTTTTTTTTTTTTCCCCCTTTTCTTTTCTCTAGGAGGAGTCCTGTGAGGGTCCTTAATTTACTGAATTGGTTGTTGGCTATAATGTTGCAAATTAGAAGTTGAGGGAGGGTTGACTTTTCTGCACAGGTGAGAAGATGAGGGAAGAGACTGAGATACAGAGTAGGGAAAATTGACTAGGACAAGACAACTGATTTAGAGTTTGGCACTGAATATCAGATTATGTGCTTGTCATTCATTTATATATAATTTTTCTTTGCCATCTTTGTAATATGACACAGGTGTGCCTGATTTACTTGTCATACGTCTTATAGTAAAGTGTATATGTATGTATTGAAAGAATGACTATTATGCTTCAAATATTCATTTGGAACTTCCTAGACTCCTCTAAGGTTCCACAAAATGTACATTGGGCCCCATCTAGGACATCTATGTGGACAAGTGGAATTAAAATGAAAGGGGTGTGAGAAATGTGACAATCTCAACAAATACATGACAGCTTTCCATACTGTGGTAGTTTTCATATTTCCTTCAAATCTGATTCTTTCTTCAAATGAGGGTAATTGAAGAAAAAAACAAAACGTGAGTAACATGCTTGCCATGCACATTAATTTTGGGTAGGGAAGTCTAAGTGCTACTCAGCTGAGAGAAGTGGGGATTGTTTGCTCACTGGGAGCTGGCCAAGGGTGTCCCTTGTTGTCTTTGGCAAACTGGAGACTGGCTCCACTCACCTTCACCAGCCACTGGATCCTAAGGAGGCCGACATCTCCACATCTCGGTAACTTCAGAAAGGGAAACTTCATAGCGTTTCTTCCCTTTCCTTTGTTCTAAACCCCGCCTGTCCCTCCGCCACAGGAGACGATTCACTACCTTCCTTTGCTTTCAGGACCCTTTTGGGGTCCCTCGTGGGCTGAGGTCGGTGGTTTCTCCTACGTGTCCTCCCTCCCCTCCTGGGGACTGCACAGCTCAGACTAATGCAGGCGGTGACTCCAGGCCTGTGGCACCAGGAAGAGCCCCGAGAGCTGGGAAAGTCTGGATGACGACGACTTAACCACGTTGGCCCGCCATGAACCTGCGCGCCTGCTCCGCCGGGTTCTGGGGGAGCGGAAAACGTGGCCCCCAAAGTCCCTCCCCCCAATGCTGAACCGAAGGAAGTTTGAGGTTCCAAAAGGAACCCGGCTGCGTGTACCCAAGCCCCGCGTGGCCCTGGGAGCAGGCGAAAAGAGGCTGATTTGAAAGGTAGGGCCAAGGAAAAGGCGCGAAGGTGCCGCCAACCCCAAGATACCGGGATGACAGCCGCAAATCCCGACCTCTGAGTGAGCCGAGCGGCACGAACTGAATGGATCCCGGCCTTTGCCCTTAGTCCAAGCTCAGAGACCAGGAGCAAGAGGGACTGGACACCTGACTGGTTCCACACACGGCGCGATTTTGTCCGGCCCTACCCGCTGGCAATGTCTGGGGACAGTTTTGATTGGCATGACTTTCGGGGTGTATGTGTTCTCCAGGCATCGAGTGGGTACAAGTCAGGGATGTTGCCAAACCGCCCCCATCTCACGGGAGGGCCTCCACAGTGAAGAGTAACCGGATCCCGGTATCAACAGTGCCGAGGGCGAGAAACGCTGGTGTAGACCCGTGCCCACACTTGACCAGAGAGACACATTTAACCAAGTACCTGCTGGCTTATTGGGCATGGGTCTGATGAAAACAGCGGCCTGAGCATGTGGAAGGTTGGAGTTGTCATCAGACAAAATGGGAGAAGTCAGGTGCAGCAGGTTTTAGGGGCACGTGCAGTTCAGGGCCCCATGGCCTTGTTTGAAAGCGTTTTCCACCCACGCCATCTCCGTTCCTGCATCCATCTGAGTCCTTTAAGGTGCTGCAGATCTCGGAGGCTCTGTGTTGCCTTTCTCACCCTGGGCGCCTCCCTCCTTATCTCCTCACGGCAACCTCGACGAGTGCTGTGCATCTGAGGATCGTCTCTTCACTCTCTGTCGCCTGGCAAAGGCCCGTTGTGAGGCGATGCCAGGACAAGCCAACTCTCCCTTGTGGCTGTGAACTTGAGAGCTTCGCAGGTGGGCCACTGGCCCGCAAGAGCGCTCGGTGCCTCGCTTGTGGGCACGCCTTTTGGAGAAAGCTGGAGGAGAGCGACCTTTCGGGACCGAGCCTAGTGGAGCGCCGGGCTCTAGGCAGGCAGGCGGGCTGACTTTTCCCAGGGTTAGCGCAGGGACAGCTACTATCTGGAAATTAAAGAAAAGCGCTGCAGTCGTCAGTCCCTGGTGGTCTAGTGGTTAGGATTCGGCGCTTTCACCGCCGCGGCCCGGGTTCGATTCCCGGTCAGGGAAACATTTTGAAATGCTTTCTCAAGAAGAAGAAGAAAAAAAAAAATCAAGCCTCAATTTGCAATATTGAAATATTCTCGGAAGGTTGGGCGATCTACTTACATAGTGACACCGCCTGGGAAACTCAAGGAGGGGGGTTGCTCTGAGTCGGATCCGACTGGAAAGCAGTGAGTTTGGTTTGGTTTATGTACTGAATATTGAATGATGCAGGAAGGAATACACAGAGTCACTGTACCTAGAAGAATTGGTCCATGTTCAACCATTTCAGAAAGTAGTTATGATCAAGAACCAATGTATCGAATGAAGAAGTCCAGGCTGCACTGAAGGCATTGGCAAACACACACACACAAGGCTCTGGAAATTAATGGAATACCCACTGAACTGTTTCAACAAATGAATGCAGCACTGGAGGCACTTACTGGTTTATGCCAAGAAATTTGGAAGATAGTTACTTTGCCAACCGCCAAGAAGAGATACATATTTGCACCCAGTCCAAAGAAAGGTGTTGCAACAGAATGTGGAAATTATCGAACAATATCATTAATATCACATGCAAGTAAAATCTTGCTGAAGATAATTTAAGAATATTTATATTAGTATATTGACAAAGACTGTCCAGAAATTCAAGCCAGATTCAGAAGAGGACATGGAGTGAGGGGTGTGCTGCTGATGACAGATGTATCTTACTGAAAGCAAAGAATACCAAAAAGAGGTTTACCTGTGCTTTATGGAGTATACAAAGGCATTTGACTGTGCACATCATAACAAATAGTGCATAGCATTTCAAGGAATAGGAATGCAGACCACTTAACTGTGCTCTCGAGAAACCTGTACATAGACCAAGAGGCTGTCATTTGAACAGAACAAGGGGATACTGCATGGTTTAAAATCAGGCAGGGTGTGTATCAGGGTTGTATCTTTCACCATACTTATTCAATGTGTATGGTGAGCATATAATCTGAGAAGCTGCACTATATGAAGAAGAACATGGCCCTAGGATTGGAGTAAGACTCATTAACAACCCAAGATATGTGGATGATACAACTTTGCTTGCTGAAAGTGAAGAGGACTTGAAGCACTAACTGATGAAGATCAAAGACTGTAGTCTTCAGTGTGGAATACACCTCAACATAAAGAAAACAAACCCTTACAACTGGACCAATAAGCAACATCATGATAAATGGAGAAAAGATTGAAGTTGTCAGGGATTTCATTTAACTTGGATCCAAAATCAACACTCATGGAAACAGCAGTCAAGAAATGAGACATCATATTGTACTGGACAGCCTGCTGTAACAGACCTCTTTAAAGTGTTGAAGAGCAAAGATGTCACATTGAAGACTAAGTTGTGCCTAACCCAAGCCATGGTATTTTCAATCACCTTCATATCCATGTGAAAGTTGGACAATCAATAAGGAAGACTGAAGAGCTGATGCCTTTGAATTATGGTGTTGGTGAAGAACACTGAAAATACCATGGACTGTCAGAAGAATGATCAAATCCGTCCTGGAAGAAGTGCAGCCAGAATGCTACTTGGAAGGGAGAATGTCCAGACTTCATCCCACCCACTTTGGTCATATTGGCAGAAGGGACAATTCCCTGCAGAAGTAGATCATGCTTGGTAAAGTAGAGGGTCAGTGAAAAAGAAGACCCTCAAAGAGATGAACTGACACAGTGACTACAATGAAGGTGTCAAGTATATGTCAACATCCCTAGAAAGTGCTTAGCGTAGCGTGTGCAGTATCCCACTTCTGTACCTGTACTTGGAGGGGAGGGAATGGATCCCTCTCCTGCAGTACAAGAGGAAAGCATGCAGACCATCTCCTGTGTTGGCTGCGAAGAGACACCCATTGACAATCAGAGACTGACACCCACTAGTGAAGATGATCTTGGTCTGTCTCTTCCCTGTGTGAGTAAATTTTTGTTCTATCACTGTGGTACTTAAGTTTGTGTGTCAACTTGGCTGGGCCTGGTTGAGTGGCTGGACAGCTGGATGTAGTTATTCCCCATGGTGAGACTGGTAATCAACTCCATGGCAGAATCTACTGTGAGCAGTTGAGTAGCTGCCTTAGGGATGTGGTCTGCTTCCTGTATATAAGGAGACAACTTGGGAACAGTCTCTAGCTTATGGCACACTTGAACCCTGCATAGAGCCATGTCATTCACTGTTCAGCAGCCTGCCATGCTCTGTTGACCTTGGGACTTACAACGGACTTAAATGAATGGCCTGCCGTGTGGTTTGGTAACATCAGGACTGTGCCTTTTTACCTGTCAACCTCGGGGTTGGTCAGTCTCAGCTGCCAGCAGCTGTCTGAGTGAAGAAAAGTCTCTAGCTCCAGTAGGCCAGGAGCAGGAGGCAGAGCTGGACCCCAAGGTTGAGGGGCTTTCACCCAGCCCCTAGAGCCTGGCACTTTGAACTTGGACTTAAACCCTCCAAATTGTGAGAATAAACTCCTGTTTGTTAAGGTCATCCCATTTGTGTTATATTCTTATCAGAGCGGCACTAGGTAACCAGAACAGTTGCTTCACTAGATATTATGAATGTTTTGTGTGTTGTGTTTATATAGGGATGCCTGCAAGCTGTGCAGGGGGTAGACATTCAAATGTTACTGCCCTGACTGTTACACTCTTTGTGGTGGAACTACTCCTCTTGTGGGGGTAACACCTTAATTTTTTATTTTATTTCCTGATAAAATTTACTATCTTTTATTATACTTATCTTTTTCTTTACAATCTGGAGATTATAGCTTAGACTTTCTTGCTTCCTATTTCCAACATTTAAGTGGCCTCTCCTGGTCAGTCTCCCAGGATTGACTTGCCTTGAGCATTTGCCACCTAACCTCTTTCTCTAATCTCATAAATTTGTAGCATAATTTATGTATGGTAATTTTTGGTTGTATCATGGGAATTATGAATGATAAAGGAACAGGCTCTAGATTATTATGTATTATAAACATTTTTTGTTTTTTAAAACAGATTGTTACTTTGGTTTATATCAAACTTCAAACTCTGTCACCCCTTCAATGGATGGCAGGAGAAATCTCAGCTCGGTCCTTTAGCCATAGTTGGACTGCTTGGAGGCTGCTCATCCAGACGTCTGTGGTCAGCCCGACATTTGGGCAGAGTTTTCCGCAACTTGGAACTTTCCTTCCATGAGTTTTTCCTGTCTGGGATTTTCCCCCTTGATTTTTCCAACTTCTTTGATTGCCTTAACTTTGTCCTCTGATCCTTTAGATCAGTAAGACAGTTTGGTTTAGTATTGGAATATTGTGGATCCAAATAGAACAGACCAAAATTTTTGCCTTCAGACCAAAATCTACTAAACAAAAATTCACTCAGTCCCCTTCTTTCTTCCAAAAGCCTGCCTGCTTTTGTTCTGTCTCCCAGCACCTTTAGATAATTTGTGTGTGTGTGTGTGTGTGTGTGTATGGTTGCATAGTGGGGTAAGGCATTTGACTGCTACCCAGAAGTTTGGCAGTTCAAACCCACCAGCTGCTCTGCAGGAGGAAGACGAGGCTATCTGCTTCCGTAAAGATTTACAGCCTTGGAAACCCAGTGGGGGTCTCTATGAGTTGGAATCAACTCACTGGAAGTGATTTGGTATCTATCTATCTATATTCAACATTTTCTATATGTTATCTGGGAAAGTTGCTTTGAAAAGGGCAAAAGCAGAACTGCTTCTCTTAATTACAGTACCCTAGCACACTGGGCCTGTAGGTTAAGTTAAACGCTTTTTCTGGAATCCTCTGGCAATAGCTCCCTTGCTCTGAGCTCTGAGAAGCTTGATTAAGTTCTTCCATAATTCCTGGTGTGGTTCTGCCCTTCAGGGATCGTCCACGAAAACTATTCCCTCTCAGCTTTCTCCAAAAGACCCCACAAGTCCAAAGGTCATGAGGAAGTTGGCTGGTGTCATCTATGCATTTGCAAGGCCATGGCATGTGAATTCGGGATCCAGGGCAGTGATCAAGGTTGCAGGTGGGAGGCGGGAAAGGTGAGAAGGGAGGCACCCAGGGTGAGAAGGGCCTGCACTGACCCTTCTATCTAACGAAAAAGATTGGGAGGTGGGAAGGCATAAATAGAAAGGGAGATATCTTGGATGGGCATATCTTTCAAGAAAGTCCTCGGGACCCTAAATTAAACTGTGATTGGTCCTGTAAAATCTCCTTCACCTAGTTTTTCCATATTAGTTGATGGCAACTCCATCCTTCCAATGCTGAGCACAAACTTAGAGTTCTTCCTGAGGCCAATCACTTCCTCAGATACCACGTCTAGTTAGTCAAGAAAATGTGTGTTTTCTTGTGGCTAAAGTGTGGACGTTAGTCTACACACAGTCCTTCTCTTTCATGTCTCTGAATTAAGCAACTGATTCAGATAAAGTACGAGTTCAGTTTAACTCCAGACCCTTGGCTCGCTCAAACCTCTGGATCATGGGTTTGGCTGCTGTTCTGGTTACCTAGTGCCGCTCTGACAAGAATATACCCCAAATGGGATGGCCTTAACAAACAGGAGTTTATTCTTACAGTTTGGAGGCTTTAAGTCCAAGTTCAACGTGCCAGGCTCTAGGGGCTGGGTGAAAGCCCCTCAACCTCAGGGTCCAGCTCTGCCTCCTGCTCCTGGCCCACTGGAGCTAGAGGCATTTCTTCACTCAGACAGCTGCTGGCTGCTGAGGCTGAGAAGCCCCAAGGTTGACAAGTAAAAAGGCACAGTCCTGATATTACCAAACCACACAGCAGGCCATTAACTTAAGTCCATTGTAAGTCCCAAGGTTGGCAGAGCATGGCAGGCTGCTGAACTACATGCAGGGTCCAAGTATGCCATAGGCTAGAGACCATTCCCAAGGCTTCTCCTCATATACAGGAAGCAGACCACATACCCTAAGGCAGCTACTCAGCTGCTTGTGGCAGATCCCACCATGGAGCTGATTGCCAGTCTCATCATGGGGAATAACTATCACCAGCTGCCCAGCCATTCAACCAGGCCCAGCCAAGTTGACACATAAACATAACTACCACAGCTGCCATTGCTCCTTTTCTTTGACTCTCTCTCAAAATCAGCCTCTTCCTGGCCTGTCCTTGAGGCCAAGGGACATTTATGAGAGTTGTTGGCATGGCTTGTCTTGCCAGTCTGGAACACCACACCCTTTGGGTTCAACCTGCAGAGACTCATGAGACCAGGCTGTCTTGGGTTTGTCCTCACCCTGCCAAGGACAAGTGTGTGGTGCTTAAGAGTCTGTGGTTCTCCTGGTGCCAGCTGATCTTTCTGTTCTTGTAGGAAAAGGACAACTGGTCCTTTAAAAAAAAATTATTGTGATTTGGGTGAAAGTTTACAGAGCAAATTAATTTTCCATACAGCAATTCATACACATTTTGTTTCATGACATTGACCGTAATTGCCCGCAAGGTAACAGCTCTCTTCCCACTTCCTCTCTGTAGTTACCTTTTCCCTGTGTCCATCTTTCCTATGCATTTCTGCCCCCTGCCCCCCTGTGCAAACAATGCCCTTCTGTTCTCCCATGAGTGCTCTAAGGAGTGTATCTGACTAAAAAAAGAAACTCACTGCCATCAAGTCGATTCTGACTCATAGCGACCTTCTTTGGGTTTCTGAGGTGGTAAATTTTCATGGAAGTAGATTTCCTAGTCTTCCTTCCGCAGAAGGAGTGTATCTACCTGTTGTAAATGATTTCCCTAGATGCCTGTCTATTGTTTGGCTGGAAGCCACAGGAGTGAGTTCAATTCTAAACCAGAAGGGCCCATAGTTTCAGTGGTCTTACCAGGCTCTATCAAACCAGTAAGCCTGGTCTTTTTTTTTTTATGATTTTGAGTTTTGTTCCACATTGTTCTCCCACTCTATCCAGGATCTCCTGCACTGATCCGTTTCCAAGTGGCTGACAGTGGTAGGCGGGCACCATCTAGTTCTGGTCTCGCAGTCATATAGGCTGAGGAACGCATAGTCTACCAGTCCCTTGGACTAATTGTTTCCACACATCTTTGGTTTTCTTCATTCTTCTTTACTCAGAGGAAGAGAGACCTATTGTTGCACTTAGATGACTGCTTGCAAGCTTTGAAGACCCCAGTCGCTACTCATCAAAGTACGATGTAAAACAGTGGTATATCCATGCAGTGGAATACTACTCAGCAATAAAAAGGTAGTGAGCCACTGACATATTCAACAACATGGATAAATTCAAAGATATTACACAGAGAGAAAGGAGCTGGATACAGAAGAGTACCACATGATTCCTTTCACCCAGAGTTCCAAAAGAAGTAACCCTGATTTAAAGTTGAAAATTTTTAGAGTAGGGGTTGTCAATAGATAGTGCAGAGGACAATGGTATCTATTATGACTAATCTACTGATTAAATAGGAGCTCTGGTAGGATAGTGCCTAAGGCACTTGACTGCTAACCAGAACGCTGGGGGTTCAAACCCACCACCCACTCCTCAGAAGGAAGGTTGGGCAATATACTTCCATAGTGATACTGTCTTGGAAACCCAAGGAGGGGTCACTATGAGTCAAGTTCAACTTGATGGCACATAACAACAACAAGTGATTAAATATTATTGATTGAATAGTTACTAAATCTAGGCACAGCTGTCACCAACAATGTGAAGTAGAGTTGTCTTATTGGCCTAATACTGCAGATGGAACCATTAAGGCACATAAAGTTTAAGACACCTGTCCAGGCTATACAAGGGCTGAATCAGATGCCCAACCCAGAGTCTGGCTTCTTGAGCACAGATTAGACTTGGGTCTCTCTTACTCCCTGTTTCAGTTTTTTCTGGGTTTCTCAGCTGCAGAAAAGAAGAGAGACAGACAGAGATGGAGGGGGGATAACAGGAAGATGGAGGGAAGCACAGGGTTTGCAGCTGTCAGAGAGCAGCAGGTAACTGCTGTGGATGTTTTTACAATATAGAGAAGATTTCTGTGAGGCCAGGGGATTGGTGGTTGACAAGCTTGCTGTGATCAGGCGAGGAGTATGAGATGTCAACAGTTTCAAAGTAAAAAAAAAAACAAAAAACTAAAGGTCCCAGTAGAAAATTTAGGAGAATATATTCACCACCAATCCTCAGAAGGAAGATAGGCAATCCACTTCTGTAGTGATACTGCCTCAGAAACCCAGGGAAGGGTTGCTATGAGTCAGGGCCGACTCGATGGCACATAACAACAACAACAACAACAACATATTCACCACACTTGGGGGGGGGAATTCCTAGAGAAGAGAACACAATAGGCCTTATACTTAAAATGATAAAAAAAAAATAGATTAATTGGATTTCATTTAAATTAAAAGCGTCTGTTCTTGAAATTCACCCAAGAAAGTGAAAAGGCAAGCCACAGATTGGGAGAGGATATTTACAACAAGATGATCTGAAAAATGACTCAAATCTTGCTTATAATCACAACTTTTAGAAATCAGTAACAAAAAGCCAACAGAATTAAAAGTGTGTAAAATATTGAATAAACTTTCTTCATAAAAGAGGATTTCTAAATGGCAAAAAAAGAAACCCGACAAAACAAAACTCACTGCCATTGAGTTGATTCCAACGCATAGTAACCCCTCATTGAGTTTCCAAGGCTGTAAATGTTTATGGAAGCAGAGAGCCCTATCTTCCTTCTGTGGAGTGGCTGGTGGGTTCAAAGCACCCACCTTTATGGTTAGCAGCCAAATGCCTTAACCACTACACCACCAAAGCTCCTTAAATGGTCAAAATACATAAGAAAATAAGCTCCATTTCAGTACTCCCTCACACTGAGGCAAATCCGATTCACAGTGAGCCCCCCCACCTCGGGTTTCCGAGGCAATATCTCTACGGAAGTAGATTGCCCAACAGAGCAGCTCGAGTAGACAAAGCCAATTACTATAATGAAATGTGCAAAGACCTGGAGTCTGAAAACCCAAAAGGAAGAACACGCTCAGCATTTCTCAAACTGAAAGAACTGAAGAAAAAATTTAAGCCTCGAGTTGCAATATTGAGAGATTCTATGGGCAAAATATTGAATGATGCAGGAAACATCAAGAGAAGATGGCAGGAATACACAGAGTCACTGTACCAAAAAGAACTGATCGATCTTCATCCATTTCAAGAAGTGGCATATGATCTAGAACCAATGGTGATGAAGGAGGAAGTCAAAGCTGCAATGAAAGAACTGGTGAAGAGCAAGTCTCCGGGAATTGATGGCATACCGATTGAGATATTTCAACAAACAGATGCCCCATTGGAGGCACTCACTCAGTTATGCCAAGAGATTTGGAGGACAGTTACCTGGCCAACTGACTGGAAGAGATCCATATTTGTGCCCATTCCAAAGAAAGGTGATCCCACAGAATGTAGAAATTATAGAACAATATCATTAATATCACATGCAAGTAAGATATTACTGAAGATAATTCAGAAACGTTTGCAGCAGTATATTGATAGAGAACTTCCAGAGGTTCAAGCCGGATTCAGAAGAGGATGTGGAACAAGGGATATCATAGCTGTTGTCAGATGGTTCTTGGCTCAAGGCAAAGAATACCAGAAAGATGTTTACTTGTGTTTTATTGACTATGCAAAGGCATTTGATTGTGTGGATCATGACAAATTATGGATAACATTGAGAAGAATGGGAATTCCCGAGCACTTGATTGTACTCATGAGGAACCTGTACCTTGACCAGGAGGCTGTCGTTCGAACAGAACGAGGGGACACTACATGGTTTAAAATCAAGAAGGGAGTGCGTCAGGGTTGTATTCTTTCTTCACACTTATTCAATCTATATGCTGAGCAAATAATCCAAGAAGCTGGACTATATGAAGAAAAACGTGGTATCAGGATTGGAGGAAGAATCATTAACAACCTGAGATATGCAGACGATACAACTTTGCTTGCTGAAAGTGAGGATGACTTAAGGCACCTACTGATGAAGGTTGAAGAATACAGTCTGCAGTATGGATTACATCTCAACATAAAGAAAACAAAAATCCTCACAACTGGACCAATGAGCAGCATCACAATAAATGGAGAGAAGATTGAGGTTGTCAAGGAATTCACGTTGCTTGGTTCTACAATCGATGCCAACGGAAGCAGCAGTCAGGACATTAGACGACGTGTAGCATTGGGGAAGTCAACTGCGAAGGAACTGTTTCAAGTGCTGAGGAGCAAGGATATTTCCTTGAGGACTAAAGTGCGCCTGACACAAGCCATGATATTTCCAATCGCCTGGTATGCATGTGAGAGCTGGAAAATGAATAGGGAGGACCGAAGAAGAGTTGATGCTTTTGAGTTGTGGTGCTGGCGAAGAATGCTGAAAGTACCATGCACTGCTAAAAGAACTAACAGATCTGTCCTGGAGGAAGTGCAGCCAGAATGCTCCTTGGAAGCAAGAATGGCCAGACTTCGTCTCACCTATTTTGGTCATGTTGTAAGAAGGGACCATTCCCTGGAGAAGGATGTCATGCTTGGTAGGGTGGAGGGTAGACGAAAGAGGGGGAGGCCTTCAGGAAGATGGATTGATACAGTGGCTGCGATGATGGGCTCGAGTATAGCAGGGATTATGGGGCTGGCGCGGGATCAGGCAGTGTTTCGTTCTGCTGTGCATGGGGTTGCTATGAGTCGGAAACGACTCGACGGCACTTAACAACAACAACAACAACAACTTCTGAGGAGTGGCTGGTGGGTTTGAACCGCCAGCCTTCTGGTTAGCAGTCAAGTGCCTTAGCCACTGTGCTACCATTATTCATTAGGGAAACACCAATTTTGAACCATGCGATAATACAATTACAAGACCCTCAGAATGGGTTCATTTAAGAGACAGCTGACAAGAATGGGGAAAAACTGCAAACATCTTTGCTGGTGAGAAATCATTCCAGAGGACTGATAGGCAATTTGTAATAAAGTTAAACTTGCACTTACCCCATGACCCAGAAATTCCAGTGCTTGGTGTATATTCAAGGGAAATAGATGGACACATCTACACAAAGACACAGACAAGCACACTCAGAGCATCCTTTTCACAGTAGCCCAAAATGGAAATAAACCAAATGTTCATCAACTGTGGCATGTTTATGAGGAGCTCTGGTAGTGTAGTGGCCAAGACACTTTGCTGTTAACCTGAAAGGTAGGTGCTTCAAACCCACAAACTGCTCTGTGGTAGAAAAATGAGGTAGTCTGCTTGTGTAAAGATTTACAGCCTTGGAAAACTCTATGGTAGTCAGTTTGGGTTTGTTTTGGTGGTGTGTTCACACATTGGAATAATACTCATCAACAATACCACAATTAAGAAGTAATAGGCAACAACATAGATATTTTGTGAAAGCATAATACTGTGTGGGGAAAAAGAAAAATCAGATCCCCCCCCCAAAAAAAGGGCATTCAGTGTGTGAATGTCAAGAACAGGCCTCAGAATAGTGATTAATTAAGCAGGGACAGGATAAAGGATGACCATTTCCTGGAAAGGAGCTCCTTGGCCCTTTCTGGGATGCTGGAGATTTTCTATAACTTGAGTACAAGTGTGAAAATTCACTAATGGTTCTCTACAGATGTGTGTGTTATACTCAACAATGTACTGTTAGCATAAAAAATGAGGGACAAGGGGTGAGGGACACAGCCCCTACATGGACTGTGGCACGGAGTTAGGATTTCACCATAAACACATTAAAAGTTTATTGTTTTCACGTCAGAAAGGCCAGCTGATATTTGAAATATCCTTACCAGGAAAAGGGTTATGACCACATCACCTCAATAGTGGAAGGGTTGAAGGTATACTTTCCTCTTTCTCACATGGGGCACACGTGCAAGGTTTCCCTTTGAGCAGGCTTTGAGTTGTGTGCGCTGTCACGTTTGTCATTTGTGACCCCTATTAAGCCCTGCTGCTCCTGGTCGCAGATGAGGAGCGATATCCGAAACGCAAACCAAATGGGGTGCGCAGGTGCGTCATAAAACTAACACCTAACACTGCCGTGACTCGGATTCGAACCGAGGTTGCTGCGGCCACAACGCAGAGTACTAACCACTATACGATCACGGCACGCCATAAGGTAAGTGCTGAGTCAGATCTTTCCTTTAAGCCTGTTGACATAAAAACATGAACAACATTACGCTTTTGTTTCTCCCTTTCACGTTCTCTGTTTCTCCAGCGCCACTCGGCTACCTAGTAACAAGCATTCTCTCCTCCCCGGGATCACGCCCTCATGTCTCTGCACGGTCTCCTGGAGGCCTCGGTCTCGTCCTTGCCTCCCTGCTTTCCTTCGCTGCTCTTTACGGTTCCCCTTTTCCGCCTCATTTTCCCTGCTCCGGCCACTCCTACTGCAACTTTGTCTAGCAGGGGCGCTCCAGCGACGCAGGAGGCCGGGCGAAGGCGGAGCAAAGGACGTAAAGGCACGTCCTGGAGCCCAATGGGCTCAGCGTGTCTTGGGACCCACTTCGCTCAGGCAGGGGGTCTCAGACCCGCTGCCCTTCCAGCTTCAGAATCACCCAACGCACAGGTTTCAAAGGGAGAAACAACACCATTCGTCTCCCTTACCAGCTCAGTCGGTTTTCCTAGGCTTTGCATAAACTGTACGGTAGAAATTGGATGGCACCACCTAGTGGTTAGTCACTGGTCACCCTGTGTTGGATGACAATAGTGTTGTGGTTGTCTCTGTGGCGCAATCGGTTAGCGCGTTCGGCTGTTAACCGAAAGGTTGGTGGTTCGAGCCCACCCAGGGACGAGTTCCAGGTTTTATAATATATGTGTAATGTGTTACCAGTGCTTCTGCTCCATAAATCCTAACTAAGTGAAAATAGTGAGCGCTGAGGTTGGTAAAAAGTTCGTAAATGATTCAGACTGAACACATCAATGTAACCTTTTTTGTTTTTCCCCCTATATATATTTTTTTTTCTTCACTTTTGGTTTTTATGAAAGTTTACAGAACAAATTAGTTTTTCATTCAACAATTTATACACATTTTGTTTCGTGACATTGGTTGCAATCCCCATAATTTAACAGCACTCTTTCTACTTTCTTCCTGTGTTCCTTATTTCCAGTCCGCCTTCTTTCCTGTCCCTCCTGCCTTTTGAGCTTTGTTTTTGAACAAATGTTATCTTTTTGATCTCGTGGAGATGACTGTTTTCAGGACTACGTTCCTCTCTGATGTTATTGTTCACTTTATGGGCTAGACTATTGTTTGGTGGAAAGTTGATCCCCGTGGGTGGGTATCAGTTCCAGGCTTGAAGGGTGTCTAAGGGCCGCAGTCTAGGGGGTCAAAGTTGTTTTTGACAAAGGAGTTTTTTTCCACTATTTATCTGTATTATCATTTATTTAGGAGTTCTGGTGGCATAGTGCCTAAGGCATTTGACTACTAACCACTCCTCGGAAGACTGGTCAATCTACTTCCCGTAGAGATACGGACTCTGAAACCCAAGGAGGGGTCGCTATGAGTCAAATCCACTGGACTGCAGTGAGATTTTTTTTTAAATCATTTATTTAACCCTTTGCATATATATACTTTGGAAATTAAGTTGGTTCTATGATTACAAATAGTGTTGCAATCATCATTATCTATCTAACCACTGCTTCTGTTTCTTTAGCGAACCCCAAGACATCCCCTTTATTTTACTTATTTACTTTTTTATTATTATTATTTTATTTTGATTTGGGTGAAGATTTACAGCGTAAATTCACTTTTCATACAGCAGTTCACATAATATACTTTGTCTCATGTCTTTGACCAAAATTTACAA
>NW_006921597.1:262820-264209 GCF_000298275.1 Orycteropus afer afer | reverse complement strand
TAGTCCAATTCTGTATCCTTCCCTTCAAGGCTCAGGGGTCCAAGATTATCTTCTGTGTCTGTGTTAATTGGTTTTCCTTTTCTTTGTTGAAGAGGGTCTTTGCAATCCTTCTGCCTAGTCCACCATCTTGCCAGAAATCCTACTTATTTACTTTTAAGACATCCCCTTTACTCAGTTCAACGACAGCGGATCCCACTGTCCTTCATAAAATTACCACCACAGGGTACTTTAAGAATGTAAGGAAAGGTCCTATAAATATATTTCTCATGGCTTTGTTAAAGAGAATGTCTTCTTGACCCTACCTGGGGATACAGGTGAGAGTGAATGAACATGACCTACCTGCTAAATTCACTCTAGCATTCTAATCCCCTTAAGCCTTTAGGTATTTCCCTCTACAATGAATACATCAAAGATGTTCTGGCATTTCAAGTTGATTTATTGTAAGTCACCTTTGAGTGTAAGTTTTCAGTCAACTGATTCAAGTAAAAATTGTAGAATCTATCACTGCTGCTCAAACTAACAGAACTGCTCCAGAATTTCTACTTAACATGCCTATATCATCAATCAACCAACCTCTCTTCTCTCAACATTGTATTTCTTCTACCCTGCTTCTAATCCGTTAAGATTCATTCCCACAGATGCACCCTAGGATTTGTGTCCATGTTGTTGTTAGGTGCTGTCGAGTCATCTCCAACTCATAGTGACCCTATGCACAGCAGAATGAAACACCGCCCAGTCCTGAGCCAGCTCCATGATTCTTGCTATACTTGAGGCCATCACTATTGCCACCATGTCAATCCATCTTGTTGAGGACCTTCCCCTCTTTCGCCGAGCCTCCACCTTATGAAGCATGACATCCTTCTCCAGGGAATGGTCCTTTCTGACAACATGACCAAAGTAGGTGAGATGAAGTCTGGTCATTCTTGCCTCCAAGGAGCATTCTGGCTGCACTTCCTCCAGGACAGACCTGGTGGTTCTTTTAGCAGTCCATGGTACTTTCAGCATTCTCCTCCAGCACCACAACTCAAAAGCATTAACTCTTATTTGGTCCTCCTTATTCATTGTCCAGCTCTCACATGCATATGAGGAGATTGAAAATACCATGGCTTGTGTCAGGCACAACTTAGTCCTCAAGAAGACATCTTTGCTCCTCAGCACTTGAAAGAGGTCCTTTGCAGCTGATTTGCCACGTGCTATACATCAACTCATGTCTTGACTGCTGCTTCCATTGGCATTGATTATAGAACCAAGCAATGTGAAGTCTTTGACAATTTCAATCTTTTCTCCATTTATCATAATGCTGCTTATAGGTCCAGTTCTGAGGTTTTTTATTTTCTTTATATTGAGATGTAATCCATACTGCAGACTGTATTCTTCAATCTTCATCAG
>NW_006921597.1:260529-261847 GCF_000298275.1 Orycteropus afer afer | reverse complement strand
CAGAAGTTGATAAAAATCTTCAATTTCCTCATCTTTGGCTTTGGTGGTTGGTGCATAAATTTGAATAATACTAGTATTAGCGGGTCTTCTGTGTAGACATATGGATATTATCCTATTACTTAATTACTGAAAGCATTGTACTTTAGGGCAGATCTTGAAACATCCTTCAATTTGTCATTCCTGGCACAGTAGATCATATGGTTGTCTGATTCAAAATGGCCAAAAGTGGTCCGTTTCAGCTCACTAATGCCTAGGATATAAATCGTTATGTGTTTCATTTCATTTTTGATGACTTTTGATTTTCATTTCATTTCATTGATGACTTCCAATTTTCCTAGATTCATACTTCGTACATTCCATGTTCCGATGATTAAAGGATGTTTGCAGCTGTTTCTCCTCAATTTGAGTCGTGTCAGCACATCGAGGTCCTGAAAGGCTTACTTTATCCATATCATTAAGGTTGGTTCTACCCTGATGAGGCAGCTCTTTCCCAGTCCTATTTTGAGTGTCTTCCAACCCAAGGGGCTCATCTTCTTGCACTGTGTCGGACGATGTTTCCGAGCTATCCATAAAGTTGTCCAGTAATATATCAGACAGTGTTTCTCTGCTTAGGTTTTCCCTGGCCAGTTTTTGGGAAGTGGATGGCCTCCTTCTTTCTAGTCTGTCTTAGTCTGTAAGTTGCATTGAATCATGTGCACCATGTGCAACTCTGCTGGCCTCTGAAACACCAGTGGCATAGCCTCAAGTATCACAGCAAGGTACAAGACTCACGGGATGACAAACTGACAGACAAGTTTGTTTCCCTTAGTTGTTGGAAACCTCTGTGCCCTCCCCTTACCTAAATCCTACCTGCAACCTGACACTCTGTGGTCCCCAGCCGCTCCCTCCTTTTCCTGGCTCTAGGGGACTTGGGGTCTGCCTTGCCTCTGTCCCTTTTGACCTGGACAGCCTGTGGCTCCTGAGGTCCCCGATGACGCTCCTGCTCCATATAAATTGTGTCCATACAAATTGGCAAAAACCTTGTACTTCCCATGGGACACTATTGGCCCAACGGAGCGCAACGGCGGGGAGGGAGGGTCTTAACGGTCCTGGGGGCACTGGAAACACAGATCACTCGTCAAACGCAAAGAGCCACGGTGGAAAGGGCACCGAGCCCTGGGCCTCAGTCGCGAGGCGCGGCGTCGGCTGCTCCTGAGAACCCAGGACCGGGCGCACAGAACGCTCCGGCTTCTGCAGCTTCCTCGAGCTGGAGAGCCTACGGGACGAATCTTGTCCACAAAAGCTTAGTCTGGAGTTGGAAGCCGTGCGTTTGATGTGA
>NW_006921597.1:257453-260099 GCF_000298275.1 Orycteropus afer afer | reverse complement strand
AAAGGGGCAAGGGGGAGGACGAAGAGCGCTTTGCTGTATCTTTGACTCACAAGAAACAAGGGCTGACGACCTCCATCACCTCAACTCCTCTAAACTCTACCAACCACACTGCGTTTCTGGGCTCCAAATCAGACCCGACACCTGCCTACATCCAAGTACAAGACAAGGCAGCTTCATCTGAGCCTCAGATCGCAAGTCCCCTTATACTTACTCTCTTCTGTAGCCTGAACTTATCCACAGGCTGCCACTGAAAACGGTAGTATGTTTCCGAAAGCCAAAACGTTCTTTCCTGTCAAGCCGCTTTGGCCTCCCCTCACCCAGAGCACAATTCCCAAGGGGCTGACTGAGTGACAGAACCAAAGGAAACGAATCTGAGTCCTCGTTTGGGGCTACAGCCAAAGACACGTGATTAAGAGTTGCGTTTTCTGCTGATTGAGCTAGTTGGGGAACAACAGGGAGCCCACACGCGTACCGTTTTCACGAGAGCCCTTGCGCGCTGGCAGAACTCAGTTCATCGCCCTCGGAGAGTCAAGTCCCCACTTTACCAACAAGGACACCGAAGCCCAGAGTGTATACCTGGCTGTGCCCCAGAGTGTGCTAACGCTGGACTAGAGCTGCACACAAGTCAGTTACCTCGTGGCCTCGCCTCAGAACCGAATCACAGCTCTGGCTGGGAGAAGTGAGCAGCGTTGTACAATTCAGTGAGATGGATTCATTCTTTGAGTTGTGCAACCCTTCTCACTTTCCTTTCTAAAGAGTGTTTTCTATCTGTAAGACTCAAGAGGAAGCTGAGATTCCAGGTATGTTTGCACAACCAAACACTGCTTTAGTCTAACACACTAATTGGTTGTGGTAAGGCACGGGTAACACTGAAGTGTCACCCTCTGAAATGTACTTTCGTTAAAACCTAAGGCTTGTGTTTCTTTTATCCTCAGATCTATCAAACTCTTCTTATTCTGTAAGCCCAGGGAAGCATCAGACACAGGAGAGTGAAGTCATTTCACGGAACACACTGGAACACACTTTAAGGCTCAGATGTAACACCTGATAGTTAAATGATTTCTAGAATGACAGAATACGTGCCATCACATTACCTGTTTATTTCCTCCCTCAGAATGGAAGCTTCTGTAAATTCCATCTGCAAACGGAGCAGAGTCCAAAACCCTGTGGAAATCTAACTTCCCTTTGGTTGAAGTGATATCTTACAGACACTGAAGTCTTCTTTCAACCAACTTTTACTGCTGTTTCCTCCAGTCCTGGGGTGATCGCACAGCTTTGGTTTTTAGATTAATACCCAAAGCCTCCTTTCACAGACCCTGATAGTGATTGCAACTGTTGTTTCAGAACGCTCTTTGGGGGAAGATCATATTTTCCAATATTATCTCTTAAATTTCCTTCTACAAAGATCCCTGAGAGTGACAAGGAATTAAATCCTTTGAGTTAAATTCTATCCAGGGAACAAGTATATGGTGTTGTTAACCATATCACAATTTTCAGTGCATCTTCTGGATCCTGGGAAAGAGAGCCACAAGCTTGAAGGATATGCTCCAGTAAGAAGCTGATGAGGGGAATTAGAAAGATGGTGAGATGTCTGAGTCAGGAAACTGTGGTTGCCAAGGTTCATGCCTTCACTTCCTTTGTTGAAAAACTGGGTCAGTGCAAATGCTACTGGGAGGGAATGGGTAGTATTAACATGTGTGCCTATATTTGTGCATGTGTGAAAGACAAGTTGGGAGAGAATGACACAGTAGCTTGTATATATGTATGTGTATTTTGTGTGTGTTCAGAGGCCTGAGAGAATGGTTTAGTAGCAGAGATCCAGTTAACTGAAGTTCTCAGACTTAGATCTTTGTAAGGTGCCATTGTTTTATTGTGTTTAGCATCATTATGGTGATGTCTTCAGTCTGGGTTACAATAAATGAAATTATTTGAGAGGAGCAAAGCCTTCAGGGTAGGTTCTCAGAATTTATTCTGGGTTGTCTGGAATTGGGTTTTTGAACTCATTGTATTTAAAGGTATCAATAATTCTGATGCAAGGGACTGTCAGTCCATTGCATATAGTGACAAAACCTTTACTCAAACCATCATCTGTAGACATCTTGGTAGCGTAATGCCTAAGGCACTTGACTGCTAACCAGAAGGCTGGTGGTTAAAACCCACCAATTCCTTGGAAGAAAAATTGGGCAATCTACTTCCATAGAGATACCACCTCAGAAACCCAAGGAGGGGTCTCTACGAGTCAGAGATGATTCGACAGCACATAACAACAACAATAACATATAGATATTGTGGAGCCATTGTGTTAGTTTGCACAGTTGATTGAAAACGTGCATTCAGAGTGACCTACAGTAAATGAACTTGAAATGCCAGAACATCTTTGATGTATTCATTGTAGAGGAAAATACCCAAAGGCTTAGGGAGATTAGAATGCTAGAGTGAATTTACCATGTGCGGTGTAGTAAATTACTTAGTGTGGCTTTTCTACCCATAAGCCTTTGTAAACTCCAAGGTGGAATTTTGTATGAGCAACTGAGCAGCCCCTGATTGCTGAGGCTATCCACCTGGGTTATTTCTGTTGGGAGTGGCACAATACAATGTTCTGGGAGGTTCCCACTCTCTCTCACATGCTTAGAGTTCTGATGCTGT
>NW_006921597.1:255610-257093 GCF_000298275.1 Orycteropus afer afer | reverse complement strand
TGAAGAAAGGGCTGGAGGAAGGCAACATGTCTGGCCTGGCAGGAATAGGCCTTGGGTTACTGCTGGTAATCCTGTCTTCCCCTTGTAGGGTTAGAGGAGGTCAGAACATGTGGCCTCCTTGTCGTTTTTGCACCATGTAAGACATGCTCACTGAGGTGAAGCTATTGGTCTCTCCCTATCCAGGGCAAAGAAGAGTGAAGAAACTCAAAGACATAAGGAAACAATTAGTCCAAAGGAAAAACGGATGACATGAATCCCAGCCTTCATGATCCTGAGAGCAGAAGAATGAGATGGTACCTGGTCACTGCTGAATGCTCTGAAGGGCATCACAACAGGAGGATGTGGATAGACTGGGAGACAAATGTGGAATAGAACTCAAAATAATATAAAAAGAGAGCAGGCTTACTCATCTGATAAGACTGGTGGGATCCCTGAGACTATAACCCTTAGACACTCTTCAAGCCTAGAAATGAATGCATTTCCATGGCTCAACTTTCAGTCCAATGACAGGCAAGACTATTCGGTGTACAATAACACCAGGAAGATATCCACTCCTTAGAACAACCAACCACAGAAGATCAAAGGAGCAGCATTTGCCAGGAAATAAAGCTCAGAAGGAAGGAGAAAAGGACAAGTAGGATAAGCACAAAGATGAAATGGGAAGAGCACTATTACATTGTGGGAATTGCAGTGAATGTCACAAAACAATGTGGGTACGGATTGTTGAATGGAAAACCAGTTTGCTCTGTAAACTTTCACCTAAAGCACAATAATAATAATAATAAAAGACATGTTCTTTCACCCCAATTTATAGCCAGCCCCCATATATGGTCAGGATGATATTCCCTTTAACAAGTCTGGGAGAAATGTAGCTAAGCGGCCTGTCATTGCAACCTCAAAGCATTCTGTGGTGGCAATTTTATGGACAGTGGGAACTGTTGCCATTGAACCGAGATTTCTGAAATTAAAGGGAATGTCTTTAAAAATAAGTAGAATAAAGGAAATGTTTTAGTTGGGGTTTGCTAAAGAAACAGAACCAGTGATTATAGACACATAGATAAAGATGATTGAAACATTAGTTTTATATGGAGAAAGAATGACAATGCAAGTGTGGAAAAATGGTAATGATTCTATGTGAAGAATATATTGTCCTATTCTTGCAACTTTTTTGCATATTAGAACATCCCAGGTTCTAATTTGTCCTCTTTAGATGGAAATCCTGAAAGTAAAGGTTGGTTAGTTTTCTGAAAATGAAGAGAGCAGGAGTGGAGGTGGTGCCCAGCACCCAGGGCAGGATGCAGCTCTTAGGGCCTTTGAACAGCTGTTGATTGTCTCTCACTTCTCCCAGCCAGAGCTGTGATTCTGTTCTGAGGCGAGGCCACGAGGTAACTGACTTGTGTGCAGCTCTAGTCCAGCGTTAGCACACTCTGGGGCACAGCCAGGTATACACTCTGGGCTTCGGTGTCCTTGTTGGTAAAGTGGG
>NW_006921597.1:249429-254720 GCF_000298275.1 Orycteropus afer afer | reverse complement strand
TCACATCAAACGCACGGCTTCCAACTCCAGACTAAGCTTTTGTGGACAAGATTCGTCCCGTAGGCTCTCCAGCTCGAGGAAGCTGCAGAAGCCGGAGCGTTCTGTGCGCCCGGTCCTGGGTTCTCAGGAGCAGCCGACGCCGCGCCTCGCGACTGAGGCCCAGGGCTCGGTGCCCTTTCCACCGTGGCTCTTTGCGTTTGACGAGTGATCTGTGTTTCCAGTGCCCCCAGGACCGTTAAGACCCTCCCTCCCCGCCGTTGCGCTCCGTTGGGCCAGTAGTGTCCCATGGGAAGGTGAAAGAAAAGCAGAGTACAAGGTTTTTGCCAATTTATATGGACACAAATCCTGGGGTGCACCTGTGGGAACGAATCTTAAAGGGTTAGAAGCAGGGTAGAAAAAATACAATGTTGTGAGAAGATAGGTTTGTTGATTGATTGGTGTAGGCGCATTGAGTAGAAATTCTGGAGCAGTTCTGTTAGTTTGAGCAGCAGTGATAGATTCTACATTGTTGACTTGAACCAGTCAGTGGACTGAAAACTTGCACCCAAAGGTGACTTAGAATAAATGAACTTGCAATGCCAGAACATCTTTGATGTATTCATTGTAGAGGAAAGTACCTAAAGGCTTAGGGAGATTAGAATGCTGACGTGAGTTTAGCAGGTAGGACACGTTCATTCACTCTCACCTGTATCCCCAGGTATGGTCAAGAAGACATTCCCTTTAACAAAGCTGTGAGAAATACATTTATGGAACCTCTCCTTACATCCTTAAAGTACCCTGTGATGGTAATTTTATGGAGGACAGTGGGAACCACTGCCATTGAACTGTGATTTCTGAAATTAAAGGGAATGTCTTAAAAGAAAATAACTAAAATAAAAGGAATGTCTTAGGGTTCACTAAAGAAACAGAAACAGTGGTGTGTGCACGCACACACACACACACACAAACAACACACACACAAAGGGTTAAATAATAAATAATAGTACAAATAGTGGAAAGAAACTCCTTTGTCAAAAACAACTTTCACCCCAGAGACTGTGGCTCTTAGACACCCTTCAAGCCTGGAACTGAAATTCCCCCACCCCCGGGAGATCAACTTTCAGACAAACTATAGACAGGCCCACAGAGTGAACAGGAACACCAGAGAGGAACGTACTCCTCAGAACAATCAACTCTATGAGATAAAAAAGACAGCATTCCCTCAAAAACAGAGCTCAGAAGGCAGGAAGGGACAGGAAAGAAGGTCAAATGGAGAAATGGAGACAGTGAACTCAGGGAGGAAGGGGAAAGAGTGTTGTTACATTTTTGGGATTGCCCATCAATGTAAGGAAATAAAATCTGTATACACCGTTGAATGTAAAACTAATGTGCTCTATAAACTTTCATCCAGGCCAGAATTAAAGAAGTTTTTTTTTTTTTTTTTAAGTCTGCATTGATGAGTTCAGTCTTTGAATCATTTGCAAGCTCTTAGTTTCCAAGACAAAGTGGTTAAGGAAGGTGTGTTACCCTGGGTTCTCTAGAGAAGTAAAACCAATAAAGCTTATATACACATATAAAGAAAGAGAAATTCATCTTAGGAAAATGGCTCACACACTTGTAGAAGCTGGCAAGTCCCAAGTTCTTGGATCAAACGTCAAGTTGGAGGCTTTTCCCAACTCTCGCGGTTGCAGGGGTTGAGGAGCTCAAGGTTGGCAGGCAGTATATCGGCCGTTGACTCCAACGAATGACGAATCCAAGATCTCCAGGCCTAATGGTGGATTGTTCGCTCACGGACAGCAGCACAGCAGGATCCCGATCCACGGAAGAGTGTCTCTTTTCCCAGGATGTCCATAAAGATATTGGAAGCAGGCCACACCCCTATGGAAACTCCCTTTCAACAGACTGGCTGCTCAAAACATACACATCCCATCCCATCATGGAAATAACTCACATCATAATTGCTTAAACCATACCAGCCAAGTTGACACACAGTTCCAACTATCACAGAAGGTTATTAAGATAACTTGCTCACTACCTTTAGGTAGTTGGGATTTATAGAAATACCGGGAGCATCTTCTATGTATATATATAAAATCTGAGGCCCGTCCCTGGGTGGGCTTGAACCACCAACCTTTCGGTTAACAGCCGAACGCGCTAACCGATTGCGCCACAGAGACAACCAGTGCTGCTTTCCTTTTCAGCAGAGAATGACCACGTACTAACCACTAGGCGGTGACGCTGACTTTCTATGGTAAAATATGTGCAAAGCCTCGGAAAACCGAGAGAGTAGATTGGAGAGACGAATCGTGTTGTTTCTCACCTTTGAAACCTGAGCGTTGGGTGATTCCGAAGCTAAAAGGTCAGCGGATCTGCTATTCCCTACTGAGCCAAGTGAGTCCCAAGCACGCTGAACTCCGTGGGCTCCAGGACGTCCCTTCACGTCGTTTGCTCCAGCTGGCCAGCCCGCCCGCCAGCGCGGCTGCAGCGCCCCTGCTCAACACTGTTGCGGTCAATGGAGCGGGAGCAAGGACAATGAGGGGGAAGAGGCGAACCTTGAAGAAAGACTAGCGAAGGAAAGCAGGGAGGCATGCACGAGGCCGAGACCTCCAGGGGAGGGTGCAGAGAAGTGAGGGCGGGATCTCGGGGAGGAGAGAATGCTTGTTATTAGGTAGCAGATGGTGTGGGAGAAACAGAACATGAAAGGGAGAGAGAAACAGCACAGCTTAATGTTGTGAATATTCTCATGTCAACAGGGTTAAAGGAAGCCCTCAACTCCGCACCGGGCTTGTGGCGCGCCGTGATCGTATAGTGGTTAGTACTCTGCGTTGTGGCCGCAGCAACCTCGGTTCGAATCCGAGTCACGGCAGTGTTAGGTGTCGGTTTTATGACGCAACGTTTTATGACGCACCTTCGCACCTCATTTGGTTTGCATTTCGGACATGGCTCCCCACCTAGGGGAGGAGATAGCAGGACTTACAGCTAGGGGTCAGAAGAGAAGAACACCTGTCAATGCACATACCAGGGACCTGCTCAAAGGGAAAACTTGCACGTGCCCCACGTCTGAGAAGGAGGGGGAATGCTTCTTCTCTTTCAGCCTTGTAAGTACTATTGAAATGATGCAATCATAACCTTTTCCTTCTAAGAATATTTCAAATATCAGCTGGCCTTTTGACACGAAACCAGAATAAAGTTTTGATATGTTTACGGTATAATCCAAACTCCCTGCCACCGTCCATGTACGGGTCATGTCCCTCACCCTTTGTCCCTCATTTTTTATGCTAACAGTACATTGTTGAGTATAATGCACACATCTCTAGAGAACCATTAGTGAATTTTCACACATGTATTCAAGTTATAGAAAATCTCCCATCCCAGCAAGGGCCAAGCAGCTCCTTTCCAGGAAATCGTCACCCTTCATCTTGTCCCAGCTTAATTACTCAATATTCTGACGTCTCTCTCATCAAAGGTTAGCTTTGCCTGTTCACGACATTCACAGAATGAATCTCCCCTCCTTTTTTTGTATCTGTTTTTTTTTTTTTTTTTCACCACACAATATTATACTTTCGCTGTATGTCTGTGTTGCTGCTTATGACTTCTTAATTGTGGGATTGTTGATGAGTGTTACTCCAATATGTGAACTCATCACTAAAATAAAACCAAACTCACTGCCATCGAGTGGATTCTGACTCATAGCTACCCTCTTTGGGTTGCCAAGCCTGTAAATCTTTATAGAAGCTGACTACCTTGTTTCTTCCAAAGAGTGGCTTGTGGGTTTGAACTACCAACCTTTTGACCTTTATGCTCAGCAGTGAAATGTATTCACTACTACAATACCAGAGCTCCTTGTGAATACACCACAGTTGATAAAAACATTTGGGTTATTTCCACTTTGGGCTGTTGTGAAAAGGATGCTATGAATATTCTTCTCCATGTCTGTGTGTGGATGTGTGCATCTATTTCCCACCAAGCACTGGCATTTCTGGATCTTGGGGTAGGTGCATGTTTAACTACAAAACAAACTGCCAATCAGTCCTCTAGAATAGTTTCTTGCCAGCAAATATGGTTACAGTTGTTCTTGATTCTTGTCACCTCTGTCTTTTAAATGTACCAATTCTGGTGGTTTTGTAATGATATCATTGCATGGTTCAAATTTGTGTTTCCCTAATGAATAATGAAGTGGAGCTTATTTTCTTATGCCTTTTGACAATTTAGAAATCTTCATGTGTAAAGAAAGTTTATTTAGTATTTTGCATGCTTTTAATTTGGTTGGGTTTTTATTACTGATGTCTAAAAGTTCTGTATACAGGCAAGGTTTGAGTCATTTTTCAGATAATCTTATTATAAATATCTTCTCCCAGTCTGTAGGTTGAATTTTTGCTTTATTGAGTGATTTTTCAAGAGCAGAAGCTTTTAATTTCAATGAAATCCAATTCATCTTTTTTTTTTTTTTAATTTATAGATAAGACTTATTGTGTTCTCTAAGAAATTTTTTCTTTTACCCAAAGATAGTAAATATATCTCCCTAAATTTTCTACTGGGACCTTTAGAATTTTTATTTTAAGTTTTGAACCTTTGACATCACAAAGTCCTCTCCTGATCACAGCAAGCTTGTCGACTACCTTCTATAGCCTGGTTTGGTGTCTTAAATTTCATGAACCTCAATGTTTTCATCTGCAATGTCGGGCTGAAGTAGGTGAGATGAAGTCTGGCCATTCTTGCTTCCAAGGAGCATTCCAGCTGCACTTCATCCAGGAAATATTTGTTTATTCTTCGTGCAGTCCTTGGTAGTTTCAGTATTCTTCACCAACATGGTAATGCAAAGGCATTAAGTCTTCTCAGTGTTCCTTCCTTATTCATTGTCCAGCTTTCACATGCATTTGAGGTGATTGAAAGTACCAAGGCTTGGATATTGGCACCTTAGTCTTCAAAGTGGCATCTTAGCTTCTAAACAATTTAAAGAGGTATTTGCAGTAGATTTGCCTGGTGAAATATGGTGTCTGATTTCTTGACTGCTGCTTCCATGGGTGTTGATTGTGGATTCAAGTAAAATAAAGTCCCTGACAACTTCAATCTTTTCTCCAGTTATCATGATGTTGCTTATTGGTCCATTTGTGAGGATTTGTGTTTTCTTTATGTTGGGGTGTGCAAAAACGACAAGGAGGCCACATGTTCCGACCTCCTCTAATTCCACAAAGGGAAGACAGGGTTACCAGCAGTAACCCAAGGCCTATTACTGCCAGGCCAGACATGTTGCCTCCCTCCAGTCCTTTCTCCAACCGTTCCTCCCAGAGCACCCACCGCCTCTCTCCTGG
>NW_006921597.1:248048-248714 GCF_000298275.1 Orycteropus afer afer | reverse complement strand
CAACCCTGATACACACCCTTCCTGATTTTAAACCATGCAGTGTCCTCTTGTTCTGTTCAAATGACAGCCTCCTGGTCCATGTACAGGCTCCTCATGAGTACAATTAAGCGTTCTGGAATTTCTATTTTTTTTTCAGTACTATCCATGATTTGTTATGATCTCCATAGTCAAATGTCTTTGCACAAGCAATAAAACACAAAGAAGCACCGTTCTGGTGTTCTTTGCTGAAAGCAGAGATCCATTTCACGTCAGCAATGATATCTCTCTTCTGAATCCAGCTTGAATTTCTGGAAGTTCCTTGTCAGTATGCTGCTGCAACCGTTTTTGAATTATCTTTAACAAGATTGTACTTGCTTGTGACATAAATGATATTGTTTGATAATATCCACATTCTATTGCATCACATTTCTTTGGAATAGGCACAAATATAGATCTCTTCCAGTCAGTTGGCCAGGTAGCTGTCATCCAAATTTCTTGACATAAACCAGTAAGCATCGTGAGTGCTGCATCCATGTGTTGAAACGGCTCAACGGGTATTCGCTCAATTCCTGTAACTTTGCTTTTCACCAATTTCTTGAGTTCAGTTTGGACATCTTTCAATACCATTGGTTCTTGATCATATGCTACCTCCTAAATGGTTGAACATCAACCTTTTTTTTTTTTTTT
>NW_006921597.1:218442-244663 GCF_000298275.1 Orycteropus afer afer | reverse complement strand
TATTGTGTTTCTGGTGAAAGTTTACACAGCAAATTAGGTTCCCATTGAACAAGTTCTACACAGTTTGTTCAGTGACATGGTTGTATTTCACACAGTGTGTCCAGTTTGCCGTTGTTTCCATCTGGTTGTTTAGTCTCCAGTAACCGAGTTTCCCTCCCTTTGCTTTCTCCTGTTTGCTTCACAGTAAGCGTTGACCATTTGGTCTCATACGGATGACTCACGGTTAATGGTTTATTTTATGAACCAACCTGTTATTTAGCTAAAAGACGACCTCATGTAAGATGCTCCCGTCTCTTCCTGTTGAGGGCTGGAGAGGAAGGGAGAGGCCCGTGGCAGGTGTCAACACTGCTGCGGATGAACGGGTTGCCATCAGTGGATTCCGACTCTCACCGACCCTTTAGGACACAGTAAAACTGTTCCACTGGGTTTCCTAGACTGTAAATCTCTTCGGAAGCAGACTGCCACGTGGGTTCATACCGCTGACGTTTTGGTTACCAGCCGACTGCTTAACTAATGCACCACTAGGATCCATGACTTTAAAAAGAAAAAAAAAAAAAAAAGGCCTCATTGCCGTGGAATGGATTCTGACTCCTAACTACCCCTCCTCGGGTTTCCGAGGCTGTATCCCTACGAAAGTAGATGGCCTAGTCCTCCTTCCGAGGAGTGGCTGGTGGGCCCATGATATATCAGGCTACAGTCGCTGCTTGTACCTGGGAGCTTTAGATCGGTTGGAAATAAAACAGAAGTTGAGCTTCAGAAGGGAGCGTCCCTGGGTGGGCTCGAACCACCAACCTTTCGGTTAACAGCCGAACGCGCTAACCGATTGCGCCACAGAGACCACGCCGCCTGGCTACACTGGGGTGACTCAGTTAGTGCTAAATTGTGCCTCCTGCCTTTACAATAAAATGAGGTGAGTTCCAAAGTTCCGAGTAACAGGACAGTTGGCGTCGCGCATCGTCTTGTTACATTTGAAATCTCTGTGTTGGGGGATTCCGCAGTGAAAACAGCAAACGGCCTTCGCTCGCCTCACACTCCGTCTGCCTAAGCCGAGCTCCCGGAGAGACGCTGGAGATTGCGACATCCCACCTCCCGACGTGAGCAGAGCGCGCTCCGAGAGAAGCTGAAACCCGAGTGGCTCCCAGGACGGCTCCTCTGGTCGTTTGCTCCGCCCTCACCCGACCGCGGGTCCTCGCCAGCTCCACGGACTGGGTCCGAGGCTTGGGCCGGAGGGAGTGGAAGGTTCTGCGCTGGTCAGAAAAAGGAGTGTTTCCCCGCCATTGAGCCTCCTTCGCGGCCGGTGGGATGCTTCGGCCTTCTGGTTCCTGTCTCTGTCCAGCACGTGATCCACGAGGGCAGGGATCTCTGGTCGAGAACAGGGTCTGACACACACGAGGAACTCAATTAGGACTTGGTTGAATTGATACATTGTTGTCTTGAAGCTTTTAAAGACCTTGAGCATGGAAAACAGTGAAAGGTGTTTCAACAGGGAAGATCTTTTTCAAAAGCCTTTATTTTAAATATAATTATTTTTATTGCAGCGAAATACGCATAAGAGACATTTGCCATTTCAACCACTTTTACACGTTAGATTACATAAATCTAAATAAATACTTACCATGTTGTGCAACCGTCTCCTCTATTCATTTCCAAATTTTTTTCATTACCCTTAACACAGATTCAGTACCCATTAAGCAAACTGCTTTGTTTTCCCCTCCCATCTGCCCCTGGTATTCACTAATAAACTTTGATCTCTATTCATTTTCCTATCCTAGATGTTTCATGGGACCTCTGGTAGCATAGTAGCTAAGGCACTTGACTACTAGCCAGAAGGCTGGCGGTTCAAACCCACCAGCCACTCCTCGGAAGGAAGATGGGGCAACCTACTTCCCTAGTGATACTGCCGAAACCCAAGGAGAGGTCGCTGTGAGTCGGATCCGAAACCCAAGGAGGGGTCGCTGTGAGTCGGGTCCGACTCGACGCAAACAATAACAACAACAGATATTTCATAGAAGTGGAGTAAAGTGGTGTTTGTCGTTTTGTGTCTGACTTGTTGCAGTCGGCATGTTTTCAAGATTCATTCCTGTCTCGATATGTATCAGAACGTTGTTTCGCTTTCAGAAGGAATAACGTGTTTTACATCCACCACATTTCGTTTATCCATTCATCTGCTGATGGACACTTGTGCTGTTTCCACCTTATGGCCATTGTGAATAACAAGTACAAGTATCTGTTGAGTCCCTACTTTCAATTATTTTGGGGTACATGCTTAGGAGTGGAATGCTGGGTCATATAGTAATTCTAGACTTAACTCTTAGTAACCCCAAAACTGTTTTCCACAGCAATTGCACCATTTGACAATCCCTCAAGCAATGGAGAGGATTTCGGTTTCTCCACAGTCTTGCCGGCACCTGTTTTCCGTTTTTCTGATAATCTCCATCCTAGTGGGGGCGAAGTGGTATTTCAGCGAGGTCTTTATTTGCATTTCCCTAATGATACTTAGCATCTTCTCATGAATTTATTGGTCATATCTTCTTTGGTTATATATTTATTCAATTCCTTTGCACATTTTTTGATTGGATTGTCTTTTCATTGTTGAATTGTAGGGTTCTTTGTGTTTTGGATATTGAAGTGTTATCAGGTTTATAGTAACCGGATATTTTATCCCAGTTTGCCAGTTGTCTCTTCGCTTTATGATAAAATCTTTTGATGCACATAAGTTTTTAGTTTCCATAAAGTCCAAATTATCTATTTTCTCTTTTGTGGCTTGTGCTTTTGGTGTCATAGCTTATAATCCATCGCCAAAAACTAGGTCCAGAAACATGCCCTTATCTTTTGTTGAGAGTTTAATGGATTGAGTTCTTACATTTAGGTAGGTGATCCATTTTGAATTCATTTTCATATATGGTGTTAGGTACAGGTCCAACTTCATTGTCTGGCACATGGAGAGCCAGTTGTCCCAGCACCACTTATTGAAGAGACTATTCCTTCCTCATTCAGTAGTCTTGGCACCCTTGTTGAAAATTGGTTGACCATAGATGTGTGGCTTTCTTTATCTCCAGACTCTCCATTCCATCCCTTTGGTCTATGTGTCTATTATTATAGCAGTAGCAGATTGTTTTATTTACTGTAGCTGTATAGTATGTTTTGAAATCAGAAAGTATGAGTTCCTCTACTTTGTTTTTCTTATTCAAGACTGTTTTATGTTTTGGGAGGTTGGGGCTTGCAATTCCACATGAATTTGAGGATTGGCTTTTCCAACAAAAATGCTTTATTTTGATTAATTACGTCTTAAGCATGCAAATGTGCCAGGGTGTGGGGCAACAGGAAAGGCCTATTGTGCAATCTCTGTGCCAACTTGAGGTCCTCACTCTCAACTCTGTTGCAGTGGGAAGTCTGTTGGGTCAGAGGGGACGAAGTGTTGGAGTCAAAAGGGGAACACAGAAGAGTTGCGAAACAAAGCAGGGGAGGCATGGATGAGGACAACTGGGAACTCGCAGAACGCCTGAGCCTGATCCTTGGAGGAATTGTTTTTACTATGTAGCGAGATGGGGAGGAAGAAACAGAGAGAAGACATGAAAGACAGAAAAACACGAGGACCTGTAGCTGTCTGAGAATAAATCAGCAAAACATTGTGAACCTTTTTACATCATAAATATTAAATGAAGGATGATGTTTGCTGGGCAAGGTCCCACCAAGATTTGAACTCTGATCATTAGATTCAGAGTCCAGCGTGCTCACCATTACACCATGGAACCAGCAGGTATTGATATGGAACTTCCAGAAATGCAAGCTGGATTCAGAAGAGGATGTCCAATGAGGGATATCATTGCTGATGTCAGATGGATCTTGGCTGAAAGCAAAGAACACCAGGAAGATTTTACTTGTGTTTTATTGACTATGCAAAGGCATTTGATTGTGAGGATCATGACAAATTATGGATAACATTGAGAAGAATGGGAATCCCAGAACACTTAATTGTGCTCATGAGAAACCTGTACATGGACCAGAAGGCTGTCATTCAAACAGAACAAGGGCATGCTGCATGGTTTAAAATCAGGAAGGGAGTATGTCAGGGTTGTATGCTTTCACCATATTCATTCAGTCTGTATGCTGAGCAAATAATCTGAGAAGCTGGACTATAGGAAGAAAAGCACGGCATCAGGATTGGAGGAAGAATCATTAACAACCTGTGGTATGCAGACAACACAACCTTGCTTGCTGAAAGTGAAGATGAATTGAAGCACTTACTGATGAAGATTAAAAACTACAATCTGAAGTCTATATTAAGCTCAACATAAAGAAAACAAAAATTCTCACAACGGGACCAATAAGCAGGATCATGATGAATGGAGAAAAGATTGAAGCTGTCAAAGATTTCCTATTACTTGGTTCCACAATCAACACCAATGGAAACAGCAGTCAAGACATCAGACAATGTACTGCACTGGGCAAATCTGCTACAAAAGTCCTCTTTAAAGTGCTGAAGAGCAAAGATGTCTCTTTGAAGACTTAGGTGTGCCTAACCCAAGCTATGGTGTTTGTAATCGCCTCATATCCATGTGAAAGCTGGACAATGAATAAGGAAGACCAAAGAAGAGTTGATGCTTTTGAGTTGTGGTGTTGGCAAAGAATACTGCAAGTGCCATCCAGAAGAACAAACAAATCTGTCCTGGAAGAAGTGCAGCCAGAATGCTCCTTGAAAGCAAGAATGGTCAGACTTCGTCTCACCTACTTTGGTCATGTTGTCAGAAGGAACCGTTCCTTAGAGAAGGATATCATGCTTGGTAAAGTGGAGGGTCAGCCAAAAAGGGGAAGGCCCTCAATGACAAGGATTGACACAGTGGCTACAACAATGGGCTCAGGTACAGCAAGGATTGTGAGGTTGGTGCAGGACCGGGCAGTGTTTTGTTCTGTTGTACATAGTGTTGCTACGAGGCGGAGCCAACTTGATGGCACCTAACAATGACAACATTTGCTGGGAGTTCCTGGCATGCCGTGATCTTATAGTGGTTAGTACCCTGCACTGTGGCTGCAGCAACCTCGGTTCGAATCCGAGTCACGGCAGTGTCTTTTATCTACCAGCACTCCCTGGCACATCCTCTGTTTCACTTTTGATCTCTGCACTAGGTGCCGCCCTTTCCCTAAGGCCAGAGAGTTTCAAAAACTGGTGTTTCCTGAGCACTGTGTGGCTACTTCAAAAGAGGGGATGGAAGTCCTACAGTGCACATACCTGTGGCCCGGTCATCTGCAAAGCCTGGACTTGCCCCATGTCTGAGCATGCACATAAACTATCCCAAAAGATGAAGGCTGTCTCTTAATCAGCCTTCCCCATAGCTTCCACTAATGAGATGTGGAGTCATAACCTTTTCTTGAGGTCAAGGTATTTCAGACATCAGTGGGACATTTTAGACAAAAAGAGAAATGAAACGAAATAAGAGTTTCCACTCCAACAGGATTTTGCAATAAAATCTAATAAATACAAGAAAATCTAAACTTGACACAGTGCTTTGGCCCCCAGTTTTTATGCTAACAGTAACTTATGTAAAATGTACAAATCTTAAGTACATAGCCCGAAGAGTTTGGACAAGTTTTCACCTAGGTCAAGTTACAGAAGTTTTTCATCAGCCTACAAAGATCCAGGTAGTTTCCATCTCTCTCCGCTTAGGTAACCACCATCCTGATTTTTATCTCCACAGATTAGTTTTCATTCTTCTTGAAATTTACATAAATGCCTATACTTTTTGTGTTTGCCTTTTTTTTTTTTTAATTTCTGAAAAGCAACCTATTTTTTTTGAGATATATCCATGTTCTGTATGCCTTTGTGTGTGTATTATTTTGGTGTTATTCATAAATATAATTTCAATTTATGAATACAAGACAATTGATGAACAATTGGGTTATGTCTAGTTTGGGCTAATGTAATTGTCACTGCTATGAAAATTCTTGTGCAAGACTTCTTGATGTATGCACTAATTTCTTTTGAGTATATTACTCATTAGTGGAATTCCTTGATTATAGGGTTTTCCAGAATGGTTGCACTATTTTACTATCTCAGCACAAAAAGAGATACATTTGATGCATGTTCTTGTCAGCCCTCAGTGTTCTCTGTTCTTTTAAATTTTACCCATTCTGTTGGGTGTATGAGGGTATACCATGGTGGCTTAAATTTGTATTTCCCTGATGAGTAATGATGTAGAAGTTCTTCTTTTTGGCTATTAAAAAATTCTATTTTTCAAAGAGAGCGTATTCTCTTTTAATAGTGCACTTTTAATTGACTTAAATTTTTCTTACTTTTAAAATAAATATTATATTTATATTTACAGAAAAGTTGAAAAGATAGTAGAGGAAATTCAGATATATGCCACAACCAATTTCCCTTCGTGGTCCAATGGATAGTTTTTATGTGGCCTTTCTCCCCACGATCTTGTAACTCTCACCAAATGATTGGGTTCAGCTATTAAAATAAGGTGCTTGTGGCCCACCAAGGGGACTAGACAGCTTGCTAATAATGCAAATAAAGTGCATGGCACACTTGAGGGGGTGGGACCATGCAAATAAGGAACACAAACAAGGGGATAGGTCAGTTTTGCCATTCTGCTAGTCTTAAAACCAACCATCCCAGAGTCAGAGAGGGAGGACCTCATCACCATCAGGAAAGAAGAGGTAGGAGTGGATCATGTCCATTGGACCTGGGGTCCCTACACTGAGAGCCTCCTAGACCCTAGGAAGCTGTAACACCAGAAACAGTGAAAGACCAGGAGAAGCAGTGGCAGAGGAACAATGGCAGCAAAACCAGCAGAAACAGGAGAAACAGGAGCGCAGCTGGAGGTGGAGCAGCTGCCTTCCCCACCCACAGAGGGAGAAAGCTGAGTGCATTTGGGCCGAGGTGGACTGGTGGAGTGGGATGCCTCTGGGCACTTATCTGTGGAGCTAAAAATCTTTCAGAGGAGGGCTCAAGAAGAGACCTGCCTATGGGTATGTCCAAGAAGCTATCCTCACTGAAAAACTGTGCATTGAGTTATTCCTGATCCTGAATTGTAAACTGTTGCTTCCCTAATGAACCCCATAATTATGAATATTGACTGTGAGTTCTGTGTGGCCATTACAATGAATTATTGAATCCAGCAGAGAGGTAGAGAGTACTGTGGAAGGGTGTCAGAATTCATAAAAAGGTTGGAGAGAAGGGATATGTTTGGCCTCTGCTTCGTAGGAATCAGCCTTGGGCTGAAGTTAGAGCTCAGACACTTCTGCCATTCCATTTCTAGATGGCTAGTGAGCATCAGGACTGGAAGAAGACTCATTAACAACCTGCGGTAGGCAGATGACACAACCTTGCGTGCTGAAAGCACCTATTGATAAAGATCAAAGACTGCAGCCTTCAGTATGGATTACACCTCAACAGAAAGAAAATAGAAGTCCTCATAGCTGGGCCAATAAGCAACATCATGATAAATGAAGAAAAGTTTGAAGCTGTGAGGATTTCATTTTCTTTGGATCTACAATCCATAGCTATGGAACCAATAGTCAAGAAATTAGATGACATATTGCATTGGGCAAATCTGCTGCAAAAGACCTCTTTAAAATATTAAA
Organism: Orycteropus afer afer; assembly: GCF_000298275.1. NCBI lineage: Eukaryota > Metazoa > Chordata > Mammalia > Tubulidentata > Orycteropodidae > Orycteropus > Orycteropus afer. The sequence goes on along the minus strand of NW_006921597.1, from coordinate 237,073 downwards.
AAGCAAAGATGTCACTTTGAGGACTAATGTGTGCCTGAGCCAAATCATGGTATTTTCAACTGCTTCATGTACTTGTGGAAAGTGCTTTTCCATCACATCATATCAATCTGAATTACCACAGTTGCTGTTGATCTTCATCATCTGTCTGAGGCAGTGTTCCTCAGGTTTCTTTGATGTAAAGTTACTCTCTTTCTTTCCCTTTCCAGACTCTTTCTTTGGAAGGAAGTCACTATGAGTAGTCATATTTAAACAGTAGGAGTTATGCCATAACTCTTTGAAGGCAGAGAACATGAATTATTTAGGATTCTGTTGCATGGGACTTGTGTCTATTTTTTATATATTCAATCATTTATTTACATTATTATGAACTCATATATTTTATACTTTGGGTTACAATTTAATATGACTGTGTTTATATTGTTGCTCAAATTATTTCAGTTTGGCCATTGGAAGCTCTTTCAATTGGCTCTTGTATCCTTTTGACATATCCCTATCATTGTGATTTTTTTAATCAACTGTTAAACTGTCACCTAGGCAGTCTGAACCCATCCAGAAACACCTTAGAAGACAGGCCAATCTGCTTTCCAAAGGTCACAGTCTTTAAAACCCTTCTACTCTACTCTGGTAGCATAGTGGCTAAGACACTTGCCTGCTAACCAGACGGCTGGCGGTTCAAACCCACCAGCCACTCCTCGGAAGGAAGGTTGGGCAATCCTACTTCCCTAGTGATACTGCCTCGGAAACCCAAGGAGGGGTCGCTATGAGTCGGGGCCGACTCGATGGCATATAACAACAACAACAACAACTCTGCACACATGGGGTCACCATGAGTCATAATCAAGTCCGTGTCAATAAACAAACACATTTCTTTAAGTCAATATATAGATTGATCCCAATTAAAAGCCTAACTTACGTTAACACCCACAAATACAAGCTGACAATTTTGATGAATGCATTTATGACATATGATGTACAGATCCAGGCAGATTCCCAGGGCCTCTCCCTGCCATTCTCCTCGGCTTTGTGCTTGTACACTCTTCTGTCGAGATTGGAGCCACCACAGCTACCAGTGCTCTGCTCAACTTTGCTGCTTCTGTGGATGCCCCATGGCTCTCTGCTGTCAACTGATGCTGCTGAGGACAGCTGAGCACATGGAGCTGCTATAGCTGAAGATCACAGGCTCCTGATTCATCCAGGAGCCCACATCCTTTGCCTGCATGGAAGACCTAAAGGGCCTACTGATAACTTCCCACCAGCTCTATGCTGATTATTCCCCACAAGCCTCACCCTTCCCTGGATCTTAAGGCTATGGTCCTAACATCTTCACCATCATTGAGAATTTTTACCACCTTGGATGTACTCTTTCCTGGAGGTTCAATTACTTGATTCCCCACTGTGTGTTGAGTATAGCAACCAGCCTAAGGCCCAGCATTCAAATCATGGATGGACACTGACTTTATGACTGTTTGGCTGGACTCCTTGCTCTGCCAGGAGAAGAGGCAAATGTGACAAGAATATTATTTCTAAATGCTCCATACTACTGAAAGACACCAGAACTTACTTCCCAGCTTGTGAGACATGGCTGGAGGGGTGGTGGTTGTACTTCAGGCCAAGCACTAATTTCTTCAGGATCACACCTGGTCCCCAAGGCTCTCAAACAACTGTGTAGGCAAACTGCTGAATATCTTTTATTCCAGTGCTACTGCCTGGTTCCTCACAATTTCTTCATTGACAGTGCTATTGCTCCTGGCTGCTGATCACTGCATAGACCTATCTTACCTATGGGATACAGAGTCTAGCTGAAGTAGAAAGAGGGTTACCATTCTGGTCTTAGGAGTTCTGGTGGTGCAGTGGTTAAGGCATTTGGCTGCTAACCAACAGGTCTGTGTTTCAAATCCACCAGCCGGTCTATGAAGAAAAATGGGACAATCTGCTTCTGTAAAGATTTATAGCCTTGGAAACCCAATGGGGATGGAGTCACTATGAGTCTGAATTGACTCAATGGTAGTGAAAGGTTTTTATTATTATTATTATTATGTTTCTGGTCTTGCATGCACAATGAAAACCTATGCAGATATCCCTAGATACAGTAAATGAACTGTGATGGAAAGACTAGGACCCACACACATTGGCAAGGAATCAAAATAGGGTACTTCACATGAAAGCACCTATACTACCATCAAATCACCAATGTTTCAAATTCAAGGCTATGTGCACAGCTCATAACAAACACTCCAGTAGCATTGTTTTCCCCTGAACTGGCATCCTTGAGTGACTGAAGAGTGGTGGTTAAGGGAAGAAATTTTGGAGTGAATTTTCATTTACTTGCTAACATAACAGTTTAAAAACAAGATCATTCAATTATTGGCCTTTTCCAGGGACTCAAAAGAGGCATCAGAGAACAGGAGTTTGAGTATCACCCAGATCTCCTGGAATACCTCAAACACATTCCCAAACATCCAGCCTCCTGAACCATCACTGGGTACAGAACACCTGTCTAGGAAATACTGACACCCATTATAATGTTGGAAAGAAAGGAATGGGAGGCACCAAGTAGCCAGAGCGCAAAGAATTTGCATCAGCCAGTATGAGTCGGGGCCAACTTGATGGCAAATAACAACAACAACAACAGTGAATAAATGACATTTCTTTAGGTTCATGCAGGCTTAGGACCAGAGACAAGAGACTCACTGGATTTCTGATGCTTTTTGGTAGAGGTTTGTCATGGATTGAATTGTGTCCCCAAAAAAATACGTGTTGTGAAGCCTAACCTCTATAAGTGTGTTTGTAATACCATTTGGGAACAGGGTTTTCTTTGTCCTGTAAGTGAGGCTTAATCCATGTAGGGTATTTCTTAAACCAATCAGTCTTGAGATATAAAAAGAACAGATTAGGTATAGAAGCAAGAAAGCACAAGTGGAGAAAGACTGATGCATGTGGAGTTCACCAAGGAACCAAGGAAGAGAAGTTGAAAGAGACAAAAATATCCGTCCCCCAATCCAGAGCTGACAGAGAAAGTTTTCCCCCAGAGCCAGGGCCCTAAATTAAGACACTAGCCTCCTGAACTGTGAGATGATACTTTCCTGTTCCATGAAGTCTCCTACCTGTGCCAAACAAGAAGCAAAGCCACCGTGAGACCCTAAAGCACCTAGAAATGTGGGCCTGCTCTGATATTGCTATAGTGATATGTTCAACGCAGAAGGGAACAAAGTAAATAGTTCAGCCTTTTTAGAGCTGGTGGCGTAGTGCCTAAGGCATTTGACTGCTAACCAGAAGACTGGCAGTTCAAACCCACCAGCCACTTCCTCGGAAGGAAGATTGTGCAATCTATTTCTATAGAGATACTAAAACCACACCTAACTCACTACTGGCAAGTCAAATCTGATACTGCCTTGGAAACTCAAGGAGGGGTCACTGTGAGTCAGAAGTGACTTGATGGCAGTCAGTTTGATTTGGTTTTGGTTTAAAGATCTCAGGCAAAATATATGTAAATAAATATATTTTTTCCTCTCCTATCTTGTTTTGTAGTTGTGAGCCAGAACCTGGTCTGAGGGTGCAATGACAACAAAACAATCTCTTCCATCAAAAAAAGTCACATTCTAGTGACTGAGGATTCAGTTGAAGAATGTGATCTTTGCCCCCCAAACCATATATTATATCAAAGTTTTTAGTCTCAATATTTGGGCACTGGCTCTCTAATTCATGTGCTCCAGAATTGCCAGGGAGTTTATTGGAGGAAGACTCCTGGGCTCCACCTCCAATGATATCATAGTCATGGGACCTTGGAATCTGCATATTTTGTGCTAATTTTATTATTTTATTTTTTGTTGTTGAGAATATACTTATATCAGTTCAACGGTTTCTACATACACACTTCAGTGACTTTTCTTACATTCTTCAGGCTGTACAATCCTCCTTTCTGAGTTGTTCCTACAGCATTATCATAAACTCACTGCCCTTCAAGATTCTGATCTAATCTTTTGCAACGCTGCTGTCCATTTGATCCCGTATGTAGATCTTAAAAGAGCACAGTGCTCAAAGCAGACATTCTCTATTAGTTAGGCTAAACATTGTTTGGTTTTGAGAAGACTTCAGGGGATATTTTTTTAATTTAAAATTTAAAGATTGTCTCAGGGCAATAGTTTCAGGGGTTCATCCATCCTCCCTCCCTCATGGGTTCCATGAGGATTTGAAATTCTTTTCTTCATTTTCCCCCTTTTGATCATGATTCTTTTATAGACTCTTTGGTCAGAATACTCAGTAATGGTAGCCTGGCACCACATAGTTCTCCTGGTTTTAATACAAAGGAGACGATCATTCATGGAAGGAATTAGCCACACATTCTACTTCCTGTTACTACTCCTGCTCTCTTTTTTCCTCTGTTGTTCCACGTGAATAGAGAACAATTGTTTTGCCTAGAATATGTTTTTTTTTTTTTTAAACCAAGATTTCTAGATGATTCTGATGCATATAGACAGCAAGTGACAGTTTGAAAAACGGTGTTTTAGGGCACTGAATCATACAGGACTAAATATAATTTTTTTTAAAATTGTAATTGGCATTTTATTTTCTGTAATGGAAGAGAATAGGGAATTTCAGAGTACCCAGTATGTGATAAATGTGATAAGGATGAGTATTGTTTTATGAAATTTTTGTTTCATGTACACAGATATTTCTTATTTATTAACATGGTTAGGCTCCAAAGATCAGGTCATTATGCAAAAATGGAGGATGACTACATCAATACATAACTACCCAATTACACATTACGTAACTGCCAAAGCACTAAAGATCATGATTCAGCCAAGCTGAACATAACTTTGACCATCATAACCAGCATTACTCTCACCTCACACCTTGGTGCTCATTACTGCCAGGTGCACACCACTAATACACAAAATAGTTGGACAGTAGATTTTTTTACTATGATCATAAATGTGATATATTGGATAATAAGATAGTTGATAAGTGAGGAGGAGGTATATGTATAAACTCACAGTGATCCCATGTGTTACAGAGTAGAACTGAGCTCCATACACTTTTCTTATGGAAGCTGATCACCAGGCCTTTCTTCTACAGCACTGCTAGGTGAGTTTGAACCAGCAACCTTTCGGTTAGTGTTGTTCCTGTTGTTAGGTGCCATTGAGTTGTCTCCAACTCCTAGCGACCCCATGCACAGCAGAACGAAACACTGCCTGGTCTTGCGCCAGCTCCATGATCCCTGCTATACTTGACCCTGTCGCTGTAGCCACTGTGTCAATCCATCTCGTTGAGGGCCTTCCCCTCTTTCGTTGACCCTCCACCTTACCAAGCATGACATCCTTCTCCAGGGAATGGTTCCTTCTGACAACATGACCAAAGTAGGTGAGATGAAGTCTGGCCATTCTCGCTTCCAAGGAGCATTCCGGCTGCATTTCCTCTAGGACAGACTCGTTAGTTATTTTTAACAGTCCATGGTACTTGCAGCATTCTTCGCCAGCACCACAACTCAAAAGCATCAAATATTCTTCAGTCTTCCTTATTCATTGCCCAGCTCTCCCATGCATACGAGGTGACTGAAAATACCATGACTTGTGTCAGGTGCACCTTAGTCCTTAAAGAGACATCCTTGCTCCTCAGCACTTGAAAGAGATCCTTTGCAGCTGACTTGCCCAGTGCTATACGTCATCTGATGTCCTGACGGCTGCTTCCATTGGCGTCGATTGTAGAACCAAGCAATGTGAAGTCTTTGACAACTTCAATCTTCTCTCCATTTATCATGATGCTGCTTGTAGGTCCAGTTGTGAGGATTTTTGTTTACTTTATATTGAGATGTAATCCATACTGCAGACTGTAGTCTTCAATCTTCATCAATAAGTGCTTCAAGTCATCCTCACTTTCAGCAAGCAAAGTTGTTTCATCAGCATATCACAGGTTGTTAATGATTCTTCCTCCAATCTTGATGACACGTTCTTCTTCATATAGTCCAGCTTCTTGGATTCTTTGCTCAGCATAGAGATTGAATAAGTATGGTGAAAGGATACAACCCTGACACAGTCCCTTCTTGATTTTAAACCATGCAGTGTCCCCTTGTTCTGTTTGAATGACAGCCTCCTGGTCTAAATACAGTTTCCTCATGAGTACGATTAAGTGTTCTGGAATTCCTATTCTTCTCAGTGTTACTGTTCTGGTTACCTAGTGTCACTCTGACAGAAATATACCACAAATAGGATGGCCTTAAAAACAGGAGTTTATTCTTACAATTTGGAGGCTTTAAGTCCAAGTTCAAAGTGCCAGGCTCGAGGGGCTAGGTGAAAGCCCCTCAACCTTGGGGTCCAGCTCTGCCTCCTGCTCCTGTCCTACTGGAGCTAGAGGCATTTCTTCACTCAGACAGCTGCTGGCTGCTGAGTCTGAGAAGCCCCAAGGTTGACAAGTAAAAAGGCACAGTCCTGATGTTACCAAATCACACAGCAAGCCATTAACTTAAGTCCATCGTAAGTCCCAAGGTCAGCAGAGCATGGCAGGCTGCTGAGCAACGACATGGTTACATGCAGGGTCCAAGCATGCCATAGGCTAGAGACCATTCTCAAAGCTTCTCCTTATATACAGGAAGCAGACCACATATCCAAAGGCAGCTACTCAGCTGCTCCTAGTAGATTCCACCACGGAGTGGATTACCAGTCTCATCATGGGGAATACTACATCCAGCTGCCCAGCCACTCAACCAGGCCCAGCCAAGATGACATACAAATATAACTATCACAGTTACCCACAATTTGTTATGATCCACTCAATCAAATACTTTTGCATTTGTTTTCCAAGACAAATTTGTTTATTCTTCTGGCAATCCACAGTACATTCAATATTCTTCACCAACAACCATAATTCAAAGGCATCAATTCTTCTTCAGTCTTCCTTATTCATTCTCCAGCTTTCACATACACATGAGGCAAATGAAAATACTTTGACTTGGGTCAGGTACACCTTAGTCTTCCAAAGGACATCTTTGCTTTTTAACACTTTAAAGAAGTGTTTTGCAGCAGATTTACCCAATGCAATATACCATTTGATTTCTTGACTGCTGATTCCATGGTGTCGATTGTGGATCTAATTAAAATGAAGTCCTGAACAACTTTAATCTTTTCAACATCATGATACATGGAGAAAAGATTGAAGATGTCAAATATTTCATGTGGATTCACAATCATTTTACTAGGATCCACCTCATAGGAACCAGCTTTGTGCTAAACCTTCTAAAAGAAATTATTCATGCAGGCACTCAATAACAATTTGAGGAAAAGTAGTTAACTCTGTTTTTGCCTTATAGAAATAAAATAAAGCTATTACTCCCTAATTCTTTCCTAGATACAGTCATACAAAACCCTGTAGGGTAAACACTGTGCATACCTACAGATGGCAGTGGTCTTGATAAGGTCACTGTAGGGCCTTATCTGGCTGTCTCATTCTTATCACTGTTTTTGCTGCTTGCCATTTGTAAACCAGGCCTTGAAATAGCCTGGCACACCTTAGTCCTCAAGGAGACATCCTTGCTCCTCAGCACTTGACAGAGGTCCTTTGCAGGGACTTGCCCAGGAGAGATTTACAAGGACACCTGGACTCAAAGCTCTACTTCCTGGCACATGGGCATGCAGGAACGAGAGTCAAAGGTCATGTGAGCCTAGCAAGGAGCTCTTTCTGTGTACTTCAGTATAAAAATTGCCTGTAACTTTAAGATGGTACATTTTTTTTTTTTCTCTCTCTGTGAGTACTGCCCTGAACTCCCTAAGGATCTCCTCTCAAAACCCCCCAAATTCAAAAAATAAAAACAAAACTCAGCAAATATACGGAAAAAAATTCTATTAGCAGACTCACACCTTGGCCGTAGATGGAGTCACCTTTAACACTATTATCCTCAGCTTTTCAAACATTAACTGACTGAATGAGAGGTCAGTTGTCAAATATAGAAGAAATCATTGCCATAAACTGTTCAGTGAGGGTCGCTTTGTGTCTCCCAACTGTGTGGGTTCTTCTCCCAGTTTTCTTCTTTCCTTTCTGCTCCTCCTCCTCCACTCCTCTTCCCGGACACCATAGTGCAGGCCACCAGCATATTGGACTGATAGGATCTGAAAGGGTGAGGGCCTATTTCTCAACCACGGCAGTGTGTTTTTCTCTGATTAAGGCTTTTTTCCCTCTGGTCAAACATAGCAACGATTGTGAGAATGTAGCAGGACCCTAAAGTGTTTCTTTCTGCTAGGCATAAAGCTGCTGCAGATCTGAGCCCACTGGGTGATACCTAACAACAACAACAAAAGAGCCTCCATCTCCACTTATATTAATGAGACTCAAGGAGGATTTGTTAGTTCTACTTGTAAATATTGTTTTGTCAATTTATACTCAAAGCCAGGACTGATTGAAGTGCTGTGCTCTCTATTCCCAAAGAAGCCTGTCAATGTCAGTTTCTCTTAACTAGTGAGCTAGTGATCTAAAACGAAGCACTTAAATCTATTTTCCCCTCACCTCCTTTATACATGTTGGAGACCTAAAATCCTCAGTGGGAGCTCTGGTGGCATAGTGCCTAAGGCACTTGACTGCTAACCAGAAGCTTGGTGGTTCAAACCGACGAGCCACTCCTTGGAAGGGAGATTGGGCAATCTCTTTCCGTAGTGATACCGACTCTACCGCACATAACAACAAAACCCTCACTGTGTTTCAACTGAGTAGGCCACACTTTAGCTAAGGAAGGGAACATCAGACTCTCAGGATAGGAGGGTGGAGATTGGTAGATGGGCGGGGAGGGAAGGAGAGGGGACAGAAACGTCACTGTCCCACTTATTGGTCGGCTGGGCAGGATGGGAGGTGAAAGGAGTGGGATTCCTGGCTCGCCTCGGAGGAGGGAACGCTGCCCTGAAGTCCCGGACGAGCACGTCTTCTGTAGATGAGGCAACACAGTGGCTACTGCATCTGCATCTGCTGCTTAAACACGTTATGATTTTCTATGCGGTGTAAACAAGACCAGGGCTATAGGTAGAAATTTTGTGCCATAGTAGCGAACAGAGGAGGGCTCAGGGACCGAAGTGTCTGTGTGTGAGAAGTGTAGGGAGTTTCAGGCTGTGTGAGGGCGGTCAAAAAAAAAAAATAATAAAGGCTCATATGGAGGCTGACAGTAGACTCAAACTCACTACCCTCCAGTCGGATCCGACTCATAGCGACCCCTCCTTAGGTTTCCGAGGCGTTATCACTACGGAAGTGGACTGCCTAAGCAGTCAAGTAAGTGCCTTAGGCACTACACCACCAGAGCTCCTGTGAGGGCGGTAGGTGAGGAGTTGTATACTTCCCTAACAAGTAATGGTTCTAAAGGCATTTGACTGGTAACCAGAAGGTTAGCAGTTCAGACCTACCCGCCACTCCGCAGAAGTAAGACTGGGCAATCTACTCCTGTAAAGATTTACCACCTCAGAAACCCAATGGGGGTCATTATGAGTCAGAATCCACGCGATGGCAGTGTTTTTCTTTTTTTTGCTGGGGGGTGGGGTGGAGGGGGAGTTCTTTCAAGTCAAAACTTATCCATTGTGCTTAGGATGTGTTGATCTTTGCTATTTCTCCTAGAGGCAGAAACTCTACTGCAGTCTTTGGTGGTTTTGAGCTGAGATTATCTTCTCTGCAGCCTTTTGGTGTTCCAAAAATAGACTTGCTAGTAGCTGCGTTTTAATTTTCTTTTGCACTGTTATTTTGTTAAGAACAAATAGCTTTTCTTTCTTTTTTTCTGTTCTGCAACTGGTTTTCTGCAAGAACATAGATGTTGGTTTAAACCACTGCAAAGTCTAGGCCAACATGGAGTAGGAGAACATCGTAGTCATTGGCCACGTAAATTAGTGTGAGTGAGTTTACTACCACTGGTCACCTGATCTACAAATGTGGTGGTGGACAAGGAGGAAGTGGCTGAGATGGAAAATGGTTCCTTCAACTGGGTCTTGGGTAAATTGAAAAGTGTATCTGAGTGTGGCATTACCATGATATCTTCCTGTGGAAATTTGAGGCCAACAAGTTCTACATGACTGTCCATCACTGACCTCACGATAAAGGCGTTATCAAAAACATTATCACAGGAACATCAGAGGCTGACTGTGCTGTCCTGATTTTTGCTGCTGGTGTTGGTGAATTTGAAGCTGGAATCTCCAAGAATGGCAAGAGCCGTCAACATGCCCTTCTGGCTTACACACTGGGTGTGAAATAACTAATTGTTGATGTTAGCAAAATGGATTCTACTGAGTCACCCAATAGCCAGAAGAGGTCTGACGAAATTGTTGAGGAAGTCAGCACCTACATTAAGAAGACTGACTACAACCCTGATACAGTAGCATTTATGTCAATTTCTGGTTGGAATGGTGACAACATGCTGGAGCCAGGTCCTAACATGCCTTGGTTCAAGAAATGGAAAGTTGTCCATAAGGATTGCAATGCCAGTGGAAGCACACTGTTTGGAGGTCTGACTGCATCCTCCCACCAACTCATCCAAGTGACAAGCCCCTGTATCTGTCTTTTCAGAATGTCTGCAAAATTGATGGTATTGGCATGGTCCCCGTGGGCAGAATGGAGACTGTTGTATTCAAACTGGGCACATGGTCACCTTTGCTCCAGTCTGCTACCACTGAAGTGAAGTCAGTTGAAGTGCACATGAAGCTTTGAGAGAAGCTCTTCTGGGAGACAATGTAGGCTTCAATGTCAAGAATGTCTCTGTGAAAGATGTCCTGCAAGGCAATGTGGCTGGTGATAGCAAAAATGACCCACCAATGGCAGCAGCTGGCTTCACTGTGCAGGTGATTTTCCTGAGCCATCCAGGCCACATCACCGCTGGCAGTGCTGGATTGTCACACAGCTCCCATTGCTTGCAAGTTTACTGAGCTCAAAGAGAAGACCGATCCCTGTTCTGGTCAGAAGGTGGAGGTTGGCCTTACAGCCTTGAAATCTGGTGATGCTGACATGGTTCCTGGCAAACCCATGTGAGTTGAGCACTTCTCTGACTATCCTCTTCTGGGTTATTTAGTTGGTAGTGATATGAGACAGATAGTTTTGTGGGTGTCATTAAGGCACTGGACAAAAGGCCTGATGGAGCTGGCAAGGTCACCAACTCTGCCCAGAAAGCTCAGAAGGCGAAATACATAATATCCATAACACCTGCTATCACAATCTTAACCAGTGGTGGAAGAACAGCCTCAGAAAGGTTTGTTTCAGTTGTCCATTTAAATTTAATAGTAAAAGACCAGTTTATGATAACAATGCATTGTAAAACTTTCAGAAGGAAAGAAATATCCTGTAGACCATTTGTTTTGTAGTGTGCGTGGTGGTTTTATTAGTTTTCTAAATCAGTACTTTTAAAATAGAAACAACTTCACCAACAAATTGTCACAGAATTTTGAGAACCATTAAAACAAAATTTAATGAACAACAACAAAAAGAACAGGTAGTTTGTTTAGCTGCTTGGACTGGTGCCTGCTTCTGCTTTTGGCTTCTCTTTGTTGTGTTGTGCAGATGACCAATGCAGTGTTTCCGACCTTCTCCTTGAAGGGTAGGTATTCTGGAAAGCAAAAAGGGAAGAGGTGGAGTAGGGGTAATGTTACAGTATAATCTGTAGGATGACACTTTTGAGATTACATTTATGTCCTGTTCCCCCATAACCCTATCCTCAGCTGTTTTAGCACCCATTGATGATTCTTGCCTTGGTGATTACAAAGAAGTGCTTTTTCTAATTTGATAATTCCTTCCACATTTATTAGTTGCCATTCCTCTATGAAATAGAACTTCCCTCTTAGATTCTATGAATTTATGGATTCTTCTTTTCTTAATTCAACATGTTATTATCCATTACTTTTAGTTTTGGATGCTTAAATTGTCTCAGTTTGTACCATTTTGGACCTCTTCAAGATAGTTCCTATAATCTTTTGACATGTTTCCATTAGTCATGGAACACATTCTTGCTTTCTGGTACAAGACATTTCAGGCTCAACTTGTATTTTCCATTTCCAAAATCAGCCATTGTTCCAAAAAATCTGGGTCTTTTGGTGGAGAATAGAGTCATAGCAAAGATGTAGGCACTAGGTAGCATTGCTTCTAGTTTGTCTCAGTGGGCATGTTGTTGTATACTGCCATCAAGAAGGATCCAACTCATAGCGACCCCTCCTTGGGTTTCCAAGCTAGTATCTCTATGGAAGTAGATTGCCCAATGTTCCTTCTGAGGAGTGGCTGGTGGGTTTGAACTTCCAGCCTTCTGGTTAGCAGTCAAATGCCTTAGGCACCACACCACCAGTGAGGAAATATTCATATTTAGATCATGAGTTTATACTGACACCTTCAAGCCCAATCCAACACCATAAAGTTTTACCTCAACTTCCTCTGTTCCATATTTTTATCTTCTCTCTCCCATGTTGGCAACCCTGATTCCAAACAATTTACTCGTGCTCTATCCTATAACACACTCAAAATTGTTTCCAAAGTATTCCATCAAGTCTACCAACGATCAATCTACAAAATAAAGTTCAAAGTTTCTTTGCAGATTCTTCTGGCCTTATAATATACTCCACTGTGAGGTATAGTCAGAGAAGTGCCTTCAAAATTTGTTTTGGTAGTTATTTTCTGTGTGGTTCTATTATTTTGATACACAGTTAGATTTAACTCTTCCTGCTTTTATTTATTTATTTTAGTATTTTCTTTTTCATTTTTTTTTTTGAACATGTAAAATAACTCATGGTTAAAAAATCAAAACTATGTATCAAAAAGATAATACTTAAAAAAGTCTCACCATCATTTCTATTGCTTAAACCATATTCCTTAGATGAAAAGATTTTCATTATCTTCTGGCTTATCCTCCCTGAAAAATAAGTATGTATTAATGATAAGTACAAATGTGTATTTCTTCTCCTTTCTTAAAGAAAAGGTAGAATACTGTATACTTTTTTTTTTTTTCACTTCTTTGTTTGCTTTTTTCACATAAACAATTTATCCTAGAAATAACTCAACAGCGGTCCATGCAGGTCCTCACCTTATGCTGCCATGCAAAACTCCATTGTGTGTCTGTGTGACTAGGTCATTCTTTAATGTTTTGTATGGAGTCTCAACACTTTGAAATCATTAACTCGTGCTCAAAACCACTTTCCAAAAGCACAAGCTAGCCTTAACCAAAAACTGAACCCAATGAGGCACAGTCCATTCTGACTCAGAGTGACCCTATAGGACAGAGTAGAACTGCCCCATGGTGTTTCCAAGGCTGTAACTTTGGAAGCCAGATTGCCACAACTTTCTCCAACAGAGCAGCTGGTGGGTTGAGACCGAATCCAACTCTATGGTTAGCAGCTGAGCTCTTTAACTACTGCAACACTAGGGCTCCTTTAAGCTGGTTTTAAGAAGGAGAAAGGTGATTTTAAGTGTCAAAGTAATGCATGATGATAATATTTTAAGTTATTTAAATTATGTGTACAATTTAAATACAAAGTTTACATCTATTATGCACATAAGTATTTAGTGTTGTCATGTTTTGTGTGATGATGAAATAATGAAATGTTCCTGTAAGGCATCTTGGATGCACAGACCCTGTGACACAATGAGTGCTCCTGGATGCTCTGATGTACTCACACGCAGGAAAAATGCAGGTCAATCCCCCTTCTCTGACACCAATGTGTCTTGATCGCTCCAGATCAGCCTCTTCTGAATCAGTTCTGCTCCACTCCCGTCCTGACACCAGGGGCACATGCAGCACTTCCTGCTCTGACCCTAACCACCTGGAGCTGGAGCAGACTCACAAGTAATGGGCACAGTCCTCCACATGCCAAGGCGGCCGGGACCGACACCAGCTGCAAGCTAGGGGGTCCCCATGTCACACTCACTTCTGACAGGCTGGTGACAAATTCACAGGTTCCCCCTACCCCTTCAGGATTCCAGCTATAAGCCTGGAGGTCCTCAGTCCCCTCACTTTTGACTTGCTGGCTGTCACTACTCCTTTGGGTTTGATAACTCACAGTAAGTGCTATCCGTAGGATTATAGTTTCACAGCAAGAAGGATACAATGAAGAGACATAAGGGCAAGGTCGGGGAGGTTCTCAACGTGGAGCTCCCATGTCTCAGAGAGGGATGCACCCCCTTCCATGTGCATCGATGTCTCTCACCAGCCAGGAAGCCAGTGGAGCTCCAGTCATTGAATTATTTCCCCTCTCCAGGTTGGCTAATATCAGGAGGTGGTCTTTCTATCCTGGCCAGCCCCTACCTGAGTCACCTAACTAGCATAAAACCTCAGGTGTGGTCTGGAGGCCTATAGATGACTAAGGCACCTCAAAGACTCAGGAGATTCCAAGGATTTAGAATTATCTCAAGACACCCAGGTGGCACAGTGGTTAAGTGGTGAGCTGCTAACCGCAAGGTTGGCATTTTGAACTCATTAGTAGATTGCCCAATCTTCCTTCCAAGGAGTGGCTGGTGGGTTTGAACCACCAGCCTTCTGGTTAGTGGTTCAAATCCACCAGCCACTCCTCAGAAGGAAGACTGAGCAATCTACTTACATAGTGATACTGCCTCGGAAACCCAAGGAGGGGTTGCTGTGAGTTGAATCCAATTTGACGGCAGTGAGTTTGGTTTTTGGTTTGTTAGCCACTCCACAGGAGGAAGATGTGGCAATCTGCTTCCCTAAAGATTTACAGCCTTGGAAACTATTCAACAGTTCTACCCCGTCCTATTGGGAGCTCTGGTTATGAGTCGGGACGGACTTTATGGCAACAGGTTTTTTTTTTTTTTTTCTTTCTTTCTTTTGGTTTAGAGTTATCTCTTAGAAACCAAGGACAAAGACCAGATTACTTGAGTAAAGTTAAATTCTTTACCCCACAGTGTATGTTGAAAATGCAAACAAAAAACTGTGAAGCCTCTGGGTCATGATAGATTGAGAAACTGTAATGGATACGGCCAGGCTTTCAGAAAACAGTGTGGCTGCGGAAGTGTGAGGGCCCTGTCCTGAGGACTCAGCAGCATGAGGTCGATTTTGAGTCACAGCAGATGAGTGTAGTCTCGTTTGTCTGAGTGTACAAATGTTAAAGAGAGTTAACTGCTTTCCATTGTAAACCTAACAAATATATGTTTTTTTGTACCCAAAAAAAGAAGAGCATAAAGAAGATGAAAGTTCTCTTCTCTCCCAGTCACATGCCCCAGATAAACCATGGCTGACACACTGTTTCTTACATATCACATGTAGGAAGCCATGGTGGGTGTGGAGTGGTTAGTGGCCGAGTACGTTAACCACTGCGCAACTACGGCTCCTCTGGAGTGTAATATGTGCTGTTTGGCCAAAGAATCTGGAAAATCCCAGATTTTGCCCTGAGCTGGGTACTCGCTGGGCAATGAGAAATGAGTGAAGACAAAGAAAAGGAAAATAACACTATTTCTGCAGAAATTTCACCTCAGGACAGGAAACTGGTAAATGAGGCAGAGTGTGTGGTTTATGAAGGAGGCTAAAGAGCTCTGCCATTGCCCTTAACCCAAACTGTGGGTTTTACTTCATTTCCTGAAATGGGGATGCAATGATAGCTGTTGATAAAAAAAGAGTTGAGAGAAGGCAAGAGGGATGAGCCCACTCACACAGGTCAGGGGCACTCAAGTCCTGTTTAGTAGAGGACCGCCCTGGGATTAATCCTTGGAAACTATGGATGCTAGATGAGTATTTACACACGTCTGTTAAGATGATCAGGGAGCTCTTAAGACTCAGAAACCTTGTGGGGAAGTTCTACTGTGTTTTAGAGTGTTGCTATGAGTCTGAATTGACTCAATGGCAGTGGATTTTTCTTAATGAGATGCTCACAGATGTGAATTGGAATCTACTGGACAGCAGTGGTTTGAATTTTGGGATGGAGATTCAGATGCCAGCCCTCGCGTTGGTTCCATGGTGTAATGGTGAGCACTCTGGACTCTGAATCCAGCGATCCGAGTTCAAGTCTCGGTGGGACCTTTGCATTTAATGCTAGTGTGGAATATTTTTAAAAGCTGTTCAAATAGTGAATGAAATTTGTTAACTTCTCTCCCTGACCCATTCCTCATGATTTAGGAGCAAGAAAGGGAGCTAGCTGCTCCAGATGCCCACGCCCTTCCCACCTCCGTGCGGCTTCTTCCACCTCGCAGCCCCTGGCAGTCCCCTCATCCTCTTATCTCCTCCTCAGGAATTGAGGTCCCAGAAACTCACAGAAAATAACTGAGGAAGAAAGAGGGACAGCAAAAAACAGAGAGGAGAATTGGGGGAAAAAGAGAGAGAGAGAGAAAGTAGGGAATGGAAGGGAGTGGAACAGCGTTCACAGCTGTGGTTTCAGTTGCTGGGTTTGGATTACCGTAGCTCCTCAAGGTGGGTGGCGCGCCTTCCATGCCTTTCCCATCCACCGGAGAACCCGATTCCACTGAGAAATCTCCAAACTGCTTGCCTAACATTTTTTTTTTTTTAAATTGTGATTTGGGTGAAAGTTTACAGAGCAAATTCACTTTCCATACAGCAGCTCACATACACTTTGTCTCATGACATTGACTGCAATTTCCCACAATGCAACAGCTATTCTCCCACTTCCTCCCAATAGTTACCTCTTCCCTGTGTCCATCCCTCCGTGCACTCCTGCCCCCGAGCTGTCTCCCTGTGCATAAACAGCCCTTTTTTCTCCCATGATTGTTCTCTCCAAGGAGTGTATCTACCTAATGTAAATGTTCAGCTCATATGCCTGTCTTTTGTTTGGCTGGAAGCCACAGGTGTGGGTTCAATTTCAGACCTGAAGGGCAGCTAGGGGCCATAGTCTCAGTGGTTTCATCAGGCTCTATCAGACCAGCAGACCTGGTCTCTCTTTTTTTTTTTCCCCAAATGATTTTGAGTTTTCTTCCACATTGTTCTCCCTCTCTATCCAGGATCTCCTACATAGAGCTCCCTCTGAGTGGTTGACAGCAGTAGCCAGGCACCATCTAGTTCTGGTCTCATAGTCATACAGGCTGAGGATCACAAGGTGTACCAGTCGTGAGGACTAATTGTTTCCATGAATCTTTGGTTTTCTTCATTCTTCTTTGCTCTGGATGAGGAGAGACCCATCGTTCCATCTAGATAGCCACTTGCAAGCTTTTAAGATCCCAGTCACTACTGGCCAAAGTAGGATGTGGAACAATGTTTTTGTGTAGTATGTTATGCCATTTGAGCTTGATGTCTACTGGGACTATGGTCCCAAGCACACAGGTCCAACTACTTGCTCTCTCTGGGTAGCTGGCTGTGGCCAAGAAGTGACTACAAACTTGTCCCTTGTCAGCTCTTCTATACACCTGGGAATTCTTATAGAACATATAGATACACTTGTAGAAACATTGCCAACCCTATACATGGTCATGGGGACACTCTTTCCTGCATAGACATACCTAATAGTTTAACCTGTTCCTCCATCTATCCACCCGTATATCAATATCCACCTTCACTAACAACACAGTACTGGATGAACAAAAGGGTTTATTTTTGTTGTCTTTACTTCCCATGCACCTCTCTATGTCTTCTTCTTCCTCAATGCCACTGTGTTGATCACTCACATTTGGCACATTGCCCTTCTCTTCACCCAAATCAATACTTGTCTATACCTATCTAACAGTGTTCCCTCTCCTCCCCTCCCACCCCTAGTAACCAACAAAGAAAATTTCCTTCCATATATGAACCTTTCCTTGACTTTTTACAATAATGGACTAATACAATATTTGTTCTTCTGTGACTGACTTATTTCATTCAGCACAATGTCCTCCAAGTTCACCCATGTTATGCAGTGTTTTACACATTCTGAGTTATTTTTTAGGGTTGCATAGTATTACATTGTGTATATGTACCATAGTTTGGTTATCCATTGCTCAGTTGATGAACACATAGGTTGTTTCCATCATTTTGCTATTGTAAATAGTGCTGCAATGAACATGGGTGTGCTTTTGTTTGTTCTTGTCCTGGTTCTCACTTCTTTAGGATATATACCTAGTAATGGAATGGCTGGGTCAAATGTTATTTCTAGTTCCAACTTTTTAAGGAATCGCCATACTGCTTTCCACAGTGGTTGTATCATTTTACAGTCCCACCAGCAGTGTATGAGAGTCCCAATCTCTCTGCATCCTTGCCAGCATTTGTTATTTTTTGTCTTGTTGAACTTTGCTACTAGTCCTAGCTTTTGTTTTTGCAAAACTTCCTTTCACGGTCTGGAGGGGTGAGGTGGCTTAAGATGGTTTGCAAACGAGCAGAAGCTAAGTCAAGCTCCTCTGGTGTTGACTTGCAGATAGTGCACCCACTTATCCAAATGCACACCATTTTCCCCCTTGCAGGCCGGTCTGCAGGGCCTGCAGTGGAAAACTGGAAAATCAAGGTGTAACAATATATATATATATTTTTTAGAGAGAAAGAGAGAAACAGCCAGATAATTAGTTATATGAGTTCAAAGTTATTATCTTTGTAGAACAGGAAATGTAGAGAGGCATCCAAAACAAACAAAAAACAAACGTACAGCCATCGAGTCGGATCCAACTCATAGTGACCCGTCTTTGGATTTCTGAGGTGATATCACTATGGAAGTAGATAGCCCAACCTTCCTTCCGAGGAGTGGCTGGTGGGTTTGAACTGCCAGCCTTCTGGTTAGCA
>NW_006921597.1:217603-218107 GCF_000298275.1 Orycteropus afer afer | reverse complement strand
AGCTCAGGGACAGTGATGACATTTTTCATGTTTTACCACCATTATGGCTATCTCTTTCCAAAACATTCCAACACCATTAGCATAAACTCAATGCCCACAAACAAAAGCTTCCCCTTTCCCCCTCCCTCTTATGCCTGGTAACCGTTAATGATCTTTGGTATCTACAAAGGTATATAAAATATAATTTTTTTTCTCATCTATCTAGGAATTTTCCCTCCTCTCCCTTCCCCTCCCATCCGTGGTAACCAAAAAAGAAAGTTTTCTTCCATGTATAAGCTTTTCCTTGACTTTTTTTTTTTTTTTTTTTTGGTCTTTGTCCCCATGGAGTGAGCACTTTATTACTGTAACATATTACTGTTGCCATAGACATTCTTATATCTACATCTCAGCTCCATTTTTTTAAAAAAAAATTTTTTTTATTAGGATTTGGGTGAAGATTTACAGAGTAAATTCACTTTTCATACAGCAGTTCACATATACTTTGTCTCATGACATTGACCAAAA
>NW_006921597.1:189575-202279 GCF_000298275.1 Orycteropus afer afer | reverse complement strand
GTTTAGTCCAATTCTGCATCCTTTCCTTCAAGGCTCAGGGGTCCAAGATTATCTTCTGTGTCTGTGTTAATTGGTTTCCCTTTTCTTTGTTGAAGAGGGTTTGTGCAATCCTTCTGCCTAGTCCGCCATCTTGCCCCGCCTCCCTTCCCCTTTTTCTTTAACTCTCTGCAATTTGAAGCATGATATCCTTCTACAAGGAACAGTCCCTTCTGACAGCAAGACCAAAGTAAATGAGAGGAAGTCTGGTCATTCTCAGTTTCAAGGAGCATTCTGCCTGCACTTCTTCCAGGACCGATTTATTTGTTCTTCTGGCAGGCCATGGTATTTTTAGTATTCTTCCCCAACACCACAACTCAAAGGCACCCACTCATCTTTCTTCTTCCTTATTCATTGTCCTGCTTTCATGTGCATATGAGGAGATTAAAGACACTATGGCTTGGGTTAGGCACATCTTAGCCTTCAAAGTGACATCCTAGCTTCTTAACACTTTTTTTTCCTTACACTTAGTTTATAATTGCATGGAAACATTTTTTTTTTTCCTTTTTTAAATTGTGATTTGGGTGAAGGTTTACAGAGCAAATTCACTTTACATGGAAACATTTTTAAGACAAACTGTAATTTATAGCTTCGACAGCACATAACAACAACGACAACAAGCTAAGAATTCAGCCTTACCAAAAAAATTAACTACTGAAGTGTAAAAAAAATCTCTTGAGAAGTTTGGCGTAAATTAAATGGGACCAAACATGCCTGTCCCGGTAAAAATAGTTGCCAAATATACTTCTTGGCTCTGAAACTCAGCAAGTTGAACACATTCCCAAAGTTATTAGACTAAATGCGTAGGTTCTCTGAGCTGAAGCTCATGGTGGTGGTCAGTCATCCCAGGTTACTGGGCTTCATATTGTCCCTGCTGCAGCTGATCTCCTCAGGACACAGCCTCGTAGGTTGAGCTGAGGCTGTCAGCAACTACTCTACTGTGGGTCCCACTCTCTACCTCTTCCTTGTTAAACCTCGTGCTATTCCAGTGCTCCTAACTCCCATACGGTGCTGGCAAACCTTCAAATTTTTAACCTCACTCAGATGATACTTTTGTCGTCAGTGCTCTGCCCTTGGTCAGCAATCTCCATAGTAACAGCGAACAGGCTTCTTAACACTTTAAAGAGGTCTTTTGCAGCGGATTCTCCCAGTGCAATAAGATGTCTGATTTCCTGACTGCTGCTTCCATGCATATTGGTTGTGGATTCAAGTAAAATGAAATCCCTGACAAACTTTTCTCCATTTACCCTGATGCTGCTTATTGGCCCATTTGTGAGGATTTGTGTTTTCTTTATGTTGAGGTGTAATCCACACTGAAGACTAGTCTTTGATCTTCATCAGGGAGTGCTTCAAGTCATCTTCATTTTCTGCAAGAAAGGTTGTGTCATCTGCATATCACAGGTTGTTAATGAGTCTTCCTCCAATCCTGGTGCCATGTTCTTCTTTAATAGTCCAGCTTCTCATATTATTTGCATCATTCTTCCCCTTTTAATATGCTGAACAGATGGGCTAAGAAACTCCCAGAGCCTCCCACATCTACCTAATTTCTACAGCTCATGCCCAGATACATCAACAACTGAGAGGCCTAGACTAGGATTTAGTGCTAAACAGTCCTGAGAGCAAAGAAATCCATTCAATTCTCTGCAAACATCAGCTTCCTCATGAGCAACACAGCAAGGTTGGCATACAGATTGAATACAATCCTGACAACCTGGATGTACACCCTGCCTGATTTTAAACCATGCAGTATCCGCTTGTTCTGTTGGAACATCAGGCTCTTGATCTATGTACAGGTTCCCATGAGCACAACTAACTGTTATGGAATTCCCATTCCTTGCAATGTTATCCATAATTTGTTATGATTCACACAGTCAAATGTGTTTGCATAGTCAATAAAACACAGGTAAACATCTTTCTGTTTTTCTTTGCTTTTAGCCAAGATCCTTTTGCCATCAGCAATGATATCCTGCATTCCACTTCCTCTTCTGAATCTGGCCTGAATTCCTGGAAGTTCCCTGTCAATATACTGCTGCAGCCATTTTTAAATTATCTTCACCAAAATTTTATTTGTGTGTGATATCAATGATATTATTAGATAATTTCCACATTCTGTTGTATCACTTTTCTTTGGAATGGGCACAGATATTGATGTCTTACAGTCAGTTGGCCATTCCAATCACCAGTAATCACCAATACATCATGATTGCATGTTAGTCAATTTCATACTGCAGAAGTTGCTCAAAATCTTCAATTTCCTCATCTTTGCCTTTAGTGGTTAATACATAAATTTGAATAACAGTAGTATTAACTGGTCTTCCTTGTAGGTGTATGGATATTTTCCTAACACTGACAGCAGGGAGCTCTGGTAGCATAGTGCCTAAGGCACTTGACTACTAACCAGGAGGCTGGTGGTTCAAACACACCAGCCACTCCTTGGAAGGAAGATGGGGCAATCTATTTCCATAGTGATTCTGCCTAGGAAACCCAAGGAGGACTCGCTATGAGTCAGGTCCAACTCGACAGCACTTAACAACAACAACAACAACAACTGACAGCATTGTACTTCAGGACAGATCTTGAAACATTCTTTGTGATGATGAATGCAATGTCATTCCTGGCATAGTAGATCATATGATTGTCTGATTCAAAATGGCCAAAAGTGAATCATTCTTCCCCTTTTAATGAGCTGAACACATGAACTAAGAAACTCCCAGATCCTCCCAGATGTAACTAATTCTACAGCTTATGCCCTAAAACATCAACAACTGAGAGGCCTGGATCAGGATTCAGTGCTAAACAGTCCTGAGAGCAAAGAAATCCAATAAACTCTCTGCAAACATCAGCTTCCTCATGAGCAACACACCAAAGTTGCCTTCAGTGTCGGCTCAGATGCATTATATTTGGGCAGCCTTCCACTTGCTTACTCTGAGCATGTTATCAGGTGGGACCAATCCCTGGAGAAGGACATCATTCTTGGTAACATAGAAGGTTAGCAAAAAGAGGAAGGCCTTCAGTGAGATGGATTGACACAGTAGTTACAACAATGGGCTCATACATAGGCACGATTGTGAGGATGGCACATGGTCTGGGTAGTTTTCATTCAATGTTGTATGGAGTTGCTATGCTCTGTTTCTTGGTGTGGTTTTTATGTGTCAACTTGACTTGGCCATGATTTTGAATGGCTTGCAGCTGGATGTCATTATTCCCTGTGATGAGATTAGATGTGGTGTAATCAACTCCATGGTGGTATCTGCTGTGAGCATCTAATTATTTGAAGAGGCATTGATTCAAGGTGTGGCCTACTTCCAGTGTATATGGAGAAGCTTTGGGAAAGGTCTCTAGCTTTTTGGCTCATTTTGGATCCTGCATTTGACCTGCATCATCTCCAGTTCCTGGAGTTGAACCAGTGGCCTGTTGTGTTGCCTGCTAATCCTGGGATTATTGTCTTTGCAATCTGTGAGCCAACAGTCTGCCATTTTGCCTTCTGGTCTTGGATTTGTCAGCCTTAGCAGCCTACTATACTGCCTGTTCATGTCGAGTTCATCAACCCCTGCAGCTGCATGAGTCAGGAGAAGCCTCCAGCTTACTCCATTGGGCCTGGAGGGCAGAGCTGAAGCCCAAGGTCAAGGTCCTTCACCCAGAATCCAGAGAGAAAAAGTCTTCCCCTGGAGCTGGCACTCTGAATTTGGGTTTCTAGCCTCCTAAACTGTAACAAAATAAATTTCTATTTGTTAAAACCATATACTTGTGATATTTCTGTTATAACAGCACTAGAGAACTCAGACACTGAAACTCCAATTAAATGGATATTAGGCCACTTGATGTTTTTGGACAGGTCAGTGATTGTTCTGTTATTTTTGTTTTTTGTCTCTGGGTTTCATTTTGTATAGTTTATATTGGTTTGTCTCCTCCAGTGTCTAATCTGCTATTAAAATCATCCAGTGCATTTTTCATCTTTAGAAATTCTATTTGAGTCTTTTTTTTATGTTTTCCATTTCTGTCCTCATCAAGCTCATGATTTCCTCCATCTTCCTAAACATATAGATTATGTTTACAATAGCTGTTTTCATATCTTGTCTACTGATTCTATCATCTATGTCATTTCTTATTGATTATTGTTCTCATGGTTCTGGGTCCTATTTCCCTACTTCTTTGCAAAATTAATGATTTTTCTTGAATGCTACACTTTATGAATTTTACGCTAAGTAACAGATTTTTCAGACAGTCCTTTATTTATGTGCTTTAGATGAAAGATTACATAGCAAATTAGTCTCCCATTTGGTAGTTTGTACATAAAGTGTTTTGTGACATTAGTTCCATTCTCCACAATATGTCATCACTTTCCCCATTTCCACACTAGGTACCCAATTTCCTTTCTTCTAGATTTTTTACCCCTTCTGGCCTTCTTGTCTTTACTTTTGGGTGAGTGTTTTCTTTTTGATCTCATATAATCGACAGTTCCATTTATGGTCCTTGCTCTGGTGGCGTACTGCCTAAGGCATTTGACTGCTAACCAGAAGTCTGGTAGTTCAAACCCACCAGCCACTCCTGGGAAGGAAGACTGGGCAACCTACTTCTGTAGAGATACCGCCTCAGAAACCCAAGGAAGAGTCACTAGGAGTCGGATCTGACTCAATGGCAGTGAGTTTGGCTTTGTTTTGGTTTAGATAATTTGGGTGCAGTACTGAGGCCTCACTCTTCTGAGAACTGTCCTTGATGCCACGCTTGTTAGATGATCTTTCTGTTTAAACTGGTGGGAACACACAGTGTTCCTGGCTTGGTCTGAGCTCTGTCCTGCACTTCCTGTGTCTAATGTCTGGAAAGAGCTGTTTCATATCTTTTGTCTTATCTTCTAGTTGTTTAAGGTAGAAAAGAAAATACCATTCTCTCTTACTCCATCATGGCCCAAAGCAGAAGTCTATACACTTAAGTTATATCTCACAGCTAAGGAAAACAACTTACCTTGGATACTGTTTCCTATCTCCTGTACCCAATATATGACAACACTATACTATGTATGTTATTATATCATCTTAATTAATGTGTACAATAATTTTATGAGATATTTAGTATTATTTTCATATGAGGCTTGAGGCATTAAGGATCTGGCCCAAGGTCAAACAGAAGGTAAGTACTGGTGACAGGACTGGAAGAGAGGTCTTCCCAAAAGTCGTGCTCCTAGCCACAGGCCAGACCAAAGGTTTTGTAATAACCTTGGTATATCTGATATGCCTGGAATCTGGGATCCAAGGAATTCCTAGCAATCTTATTGTGACTTCTTTTGGTCAGAAACTCCTCCATTGGTGATCCAGAGTATAACAAAGTGGAACTGAGAAAAGCCCTTAAATTTCTGCAAACCCATGTTTCTCATTGATAACGCCCTGAAAAATGACTTTGGTCTTAATTCAGATATTTTCTATTTAGGCAAGGAAACCTCAAGCTGCTGGGGAGAAAAGTTCACAGCTTTTCTGTTTTGAGCTACATCAGTCTATAGGATATATGACTTCTAGTTTCAATATCCTGGATCCTTGATATCTTGTGCATTTTAGTTGGTTTTCTTTAAATCTGCCCTTGTCTTTCCCCTTTTCTCTCACTAGCATCCACTGGGGCCTTGCAGATGTCTGCGTGCTGTGCCTGCAATAGTCATGAGGGGGAGGCATGGTCCTTTCCACCTTTTCTCAATTTGGCTAGTAATGATGAATGATTCCAGGTCATTTCCAGGACATTGTGGCTCAGGGAGTGAGGTGAGAACATACCCTGGGAGAGATTGCCAAAATGCCACACCTGCCAACACAGGACATAGATTTTCCTTCTAAAATATATTTTAATATTCAGCATTTTCAGATAAGGAAAAAACTAAAATTAATTTTGACAGTGAAAAATAATGTCTTATTTATTTACAATTCCAGGAGTCCCTGTGTGGCAAAGACAGTTAAATGCTTGACTACCAGCCCAAAGGTTGGTGGTTCAGATCCACACAGAAGCACCTTTACCCAGTGCACTGCCCAGTCTTCCTTCTGAGGAGTGGCTGGTGGGTTTGAACCACCAGCCTTCTGGTTAGCAGTCAAATGCCTTAGGCACTATGCCACCAGAGCTTTGAAAACCCTGTGGAGTAGTTCAACTCTGCACACATGGGGTGGTGGCAAGTAGGAATCTACTGGCGAACAACTAACCATAACATTTGCAGTTCCCGCTGTCATCAAAAGGGAGGACATCTTAAGGAAAATTGCTAATTTTCCAAGCTTCTGATGCATGTCAGAGGCAGAGAGAGAGATAATGGTCTTGTGGTAAGAGGTGGAAGGTGGTAAGGGAGGATCTGAGGAAAGGGGTGAGGGAAGAAGGAAACGGGAGCTAGATGCTGGGGAGAGGGATGCTGTAAAATGGTGGGAATTGTAATGTCACCTTCAGGACCTGTCTAACTTCAGGGGAGATAATGACCAGAATCAGCCCAAAGCTGATTCCCATGAAGTGGCAGCTAAACATACCTCCACCCTCCAATCTTTTTACCAATTCTGACACCAGCTGTTCCTCCCATAGCACTCTATACTTCTCTTCTGGGGTCAATGATCTGTTGCAATGGTCACACAGAACTGAGAGACCATACTGACAGTTAAGTGGTTTATATAGGAAGTTACAGGGATCAGGATCAACAGGCTACAGCTCAGGATCGGGATTAGGAAGCATGTAGGCAAAGTCTCTCTTCGTCAGTGCAGGACATCTCTCTCTCAGTTCCTCTTGGCCAGGCAGGGGTCAGTCCTCTTGGCCTCCTCTTGAGCCTGGTGCCATAGAGCCCCTCTGGGCCTGTCACATCTTCAGTATTACAGCACTTGACCCATATTACAGGTCTTTGCCTCTTTTTCCTCTCTGCTGCTTCTCTCGTCTTTCTTCCTTCAACTTCTTCCTGTCTGAAAAACTTCTGTGGGGTTAACTGTTAACTAAACATAAATTCCTCATCAGTTTCAAGGAAAGGCATTCCCATCAGGGCTATGCACTGACCAGTTCCCTCTTGGTATGCCACAGATACTTCATTTGCATAGTAGGCTACAGACCACCCTTCTTTTGCATAGCCTATAGTTGCTTCTTTTGCATAGTACATTGACAGATCCCTTGTAAGATAAGCACCAATCATAAGGCAGGCTGTAGCCCAGGGCCAGATTAAAAAAAAAGCATCAAACCTTAAGTTCTTTATAGTTTACCCAGGAAATGTCAATCAACCTGGACAAACAGAACACACCTTTTGGGGTAGAAAACTAGGGCAGAGGTAACTCCTTAAGGCTTAGGTGAAAAGTATCTCAAGCTGTTTCACCAAAGAATCAAGGCAAAAGGCCAGATAAAGGTACTCACGTCACCACCATGAAGTGTTGCCACTGGATTTGTGATACCAGCACTTTTTCTCATCTCTACAAAGAAGGCATCAAAATGGGCTTGATGTGCTTGTTTTGCATGTTGGGTATGAATATGGAATTAAATACATGTTAATATTAAGATATTCATCCTTACACCAACCTAAAATTACCTCAAGTAACATCAGTGGTATACATACCACATACAGAGAAACTGAACATTGAAAAGTAAAATGAGCCTTACTTGGGGGTTCAAAGCTGTTTGCTGTGATGGCATCTCCTAGTGGAATCTTTCAGAACAAGGACACATAACGACCACAAAGTGCGAAGGAAACAGCCAGTCATAGTTCTTCAGGGAAGTATGAGAGAGCCTGAGGGATCTTTAGACACAATTCCAGGCACTCTCTCATTCATAGGCAGAGAAACTGGCTCTGAGCTGACTTCATGACTTTCCGAGACATGTGATCAGGCTGATACAGATGGAACAGGTCCTGCGTCCCCCAGAGTGTGGGAAGATGTAACAACGAGGCAGATAAATTCACCTAGGAGAAGCCCACAGTACACTAGCCTACTGGTGGGACATTTGAGACTGAGACCCAGGATCTAAGGGCTCCATATTTCCACAGTGATTCTACCAGAAAGCCTTCCTTTCTTTCTTTTCTTTTTTTTTTTTAAATGCATTTTATTGAAATATAATTTATGTACAGGGAAATACACAAAACTAAAGTGACATAGGTCAATGCAGTATTATTATTATTTATTTATTTTTTTTTTTTTTGTAGTGTTCCCTGCCCTCCCTCCCACCCCTGGCAACCAAAAAAGAAAGTTTCTTCCATATATAAATCTTTCCTTGATCCTTCACAGCAATGAACTAATAGTATATTTGTCCTTCTGTGATTGACTTATTTCGCTCAGCATAATGTCCTCCAAGTTCATCCACATTATGCAGTGTTTTGCAGACTCTACATTATTCTTTAGTACTGCATAGCATTAATTATCAGCAAATATAAATTTGTTGCTGTCATTTTTGTTATGCGCTTTTTTGTGGTGTCAATTTCTTTGTTCCATATAATTTTCTATGCTAAGCTCGTTTTGTTTATAAATCATGTTATCACTTCCTTCATTGCTATTGTTTTAGTATTTGCCAAATGTTTGTGCTGGTCCTCTTTTTTATTTTGATGTGAAGGTTTATCATTTTTCTTTGAGGTTAACCTGTGATTTATAGTTTTCTTCGTAAGTTTAGAACAATCTGTTCTATCCTGTAGTTGTCTTGACTTCCCTACCATATAGAAATTCTGTAACTACACAGTTTTTCCCTCTTTTTGGTTTGTAGTTGTCCTCATTTGTCAAATTATCTCTCTGGTTCCCTGTTTACATCTTATAGGCTTATTTACTTTGGATACTTCCATAGCTGGGTTAGTTTCTGGGTTATATCATCATGTGTGTTAACGGTCAGTTGTTGGCTGTTGTTGCTTCTCTGTCCAAAGGACTTCCTTTAGCATCTATTGTAAGGTTGGTTGGATTTTGACAAATTCCCTTAATTTCTGCTTATCTGGAAATGTCCTAATTTCACCATCATATTTGAGGGACAATTTTACTGGGTACATAATTCAATCAAATGTCATAATTCTGGGTACAATAAGGGAACTCTGGTAGCATACTGCCTAAGGCACTTTACTGCTAACCAGAAGGCTAGTGGTTCAAATCCACCAACCACTCCTCAGAAGGAAGGTTGGGCAATCTACTTCCATAGTGATACTGCCTCGGCAATCCAAGGAGGGGTCGCTATGAGTCGGGTCTGACTCGACAGCACATAACAACAACAACACATAATTCTTGGTTGGAAATTTTTCTCTTTCAGGGTTTTATATATACCATCCCATTGTCTTCTTGCCTGCGTGATTTCCATTGAGAAATCCTAACTTAGTCTTATTGGTTGCCTCTTGTAGGTAACTTTTTGTTTTTCCCATGCTGCTTTCATGATTCTTTCTTTGTCTTTGGTTTTCGTGAGTTTGATGATGATATGTCTGGGTGATTTTCTTTTGGGGTCTGTGTTAGACTGGGTTCTCTAGAGAAACAAAACCAGTAAAGGTTATATATAGAGAGAAAGAGAAATTTATTTTAAGAAAATGGCTCATACACTTATAGAAGCTGGCAAGTCCCAAGTTTTTGGATCAAATGTCAAGCTGGAGGCTTTTCCCAACTCTCACAGCTGCAGGGGCTGAGGAGCTCAAGGTTGGCAGGCAGTATACTGGCTGTTGACTCCAAAAATAATGAATCCAAGATCTCCAGGCCGAATGGTGGATTGTTCGCTCATGGACAGTTGTAGGCAGCACAACAGAATCCCAATTCACAAAAGAATGTCTCTTTTCCCAGGATGTCATAAATGTACTGGAAGCAGGCCACACCCTAGGGAAACTCCCTTTCAATGGATGATTGTTGTTGTTGTTGTTAAGTGCCGTCGAGTCGTTTCCGACTCATAGTGACCCCATGCACAGCAGAACGAAACACTGCCCGATCCCGCACCAGCCCCACAATCCCTGCTATACTTGAGCCCATCATCGCAGCCACCGTATCAATCCATCTCCTTGAAGGCCTCCCCCTCCTTCGTCGACCCTCCACCCTACCAAGCATGACATCCTTCTCCAGGGAATGGTCCCTTCTTACAACATGACCAAAATAGGTGAGACGAAGTCTGGCCATTCTTGCTTCCAAGGAGCATTCTGGCCGCACTTCCTCCAGGACAGATCTGTTAGTTCTTTTAGCAGTCCACAGTACTTTCAGCAATGGATGATAGGCCGCTCAAAACATCCACAGCTGATCCCATCATGGGAACAACTCACACTTTCCTAAACCACACTGAATTGTGAATAAATCACAATTGCCTAAACCACACAGAACTGTGGTCCAGCCAAATTGACACACAGCTCCAAATATCACAGGGTCTATCCTATTTGGGGTTCGTTGGACTTCCTGAGTGGATGTATTCTCATCTTTCATCATATCAGGAAAGTTCTCTTCCAACAAATCTTCGACAATTTTCTCTGTGGTTTTATTTGTCTCTTTCTGTTCTGGAATTTCGATTGTGTTGTTGTTGTTGTTATGTGCCCTCGAGTCAGACCTGACTCATAGCAACCCCTTCTTGGGTTTCCAAGGCAGTATCGCTAGGGAAGTAGATTGCCCCATCTTCCTTCTGAGGAGTGGCTGGTGGGTTTGAACCGCCAGCCTTCTGGTTAGCAGTCAAGTGCCTTAGACACTACGCTAATTCCAGAGCTCCTGGAATTTCGATTTCATTTAGGTTATTCCTTTTGATGGTATCCCACGTGAACCTTAGGCTTTCTTCATTTTGTTTTGAACTTCTTTCTGATGGATCACTTTGCAAAGACGTATTCAGGTATTTGCCTGTAATTTCACTAATTCTGTCTTCCATTGATTCAATTCTACTCTTTTGCCTGTTTGGTGTCTTATCTATTTCAGAAAATTTAGTATTAATTTTCTGGATTTCTGTGTGTAGATTTTGTATCATCTCTAATTTTTCATTTATTTTGTCATTTTGTTCTTTCGAAATTGTTGCACGGTTTTCTCTGTGTTTTCCTCAATTTTGTCAGTGTTTTCCTTGATCTGCCTCTCAGTTTGTGGAAGATACCTAAATATAATTCTTTTGAATTCCTTATCAGGGAGTATGAATGCTGAATCTTCCTCAGAGATGTGTTTTGAGTCTGTATCCTGGTCCGTTGTTTCTCCTGCTTTATCTTGCTTCTTTGTGTGGACTGTGATGCTCTGTTGTCTCTGAAGCATTGTGACGTTTTTGTGTTTATGTTTAATTGATGATTGTGTATTGGAGTGACTTGCCCACGATTTTCATTTTGTTTTGTTTGTATGTTTTCTACATAAGTGGGGTACTATGCTGTGCTCCTCTGTTCACTAATTGACAGCACTTATACACTCACCACCTGTCTCCTTTCCTGTTGTCAGCCTCTTGTATGTCCCTGCCGTCCTTGGCAAACAGAGCCCATTCTTAGGTCCTGTTTTCGTTCAGCTTTTCCCAATAGTTGGTGCCTCATACACTTCTGTGTACTTTCTAAGCTCAATGCTCCAGGATTATCTTCTTTAACTCTGTCAATTGGTTTCTCTTTCCCTTGTTGAGGAGGGTCTGTGTGTCTTGTCTACCTATTCCTCCATGTTATCAGAAGTCCTCCCAGAAAGTTTTTCTTATACTCTCAGGTCAATGAGGAATTCCAAGTCTTTGTGCTTTTAGTGAGATTAGAGTTGCAATCTCCAAATACTGGGCATTTTTCCTACTTTAGAAATATTTTTGTTAGGTTTAAGCTGAATTCAGTATATGAAATTGTCAAGCATAAAAGGACTGCAGCTAATTTCTTTCAATGTTGATTGAATTCAACTGATGTCTTCACAGGCTGATTGGAATTCACGTTCTTTTCTTTCTTTTTGCCTCACAGTATGCTGCAACTCCACACTCAGAAGGCTCCTCCATGCCTGCCTTAATGTTCTGCTGGCATTGTCTTAGAATTATTTATCACTTCATCTTTGAAACTGTGGTTTGTAAGTGAGGTTCCATGGGACAAGGAGGCGTGCACATGAGCAGAGGAAACACGCACAGTATGTCTGTCTGCTGCAGTTCCTCACTGGCTCCTTTACAGACAGCGCTGATAAGCCCGTGAGCACAGAATGAAGGTGCCCTGACAAGGCATGGGAGTTCAGCAAGACTCAAAGTGAGAACAAGATGTGAAAGCACAAGAGAAGTCAAAGTCAAAAACAAACTAACAAAAACCCCATGAGCTTTTATTAAAATAGTTTATTACTTACATGGGTAGTGAAAGGAAAAGTTGCAAAATATGACAGCTTCTCCTAAGAGAACACAAAAAAGGAGGCAAGATGACTGCAACACAAGTAACAGGACCCAGTTGCCCAGCAGTCAATGCCTTGCTCAAATTAAGCAGCTTTATATCCTGTAGCTGTGACCCATGGAGAGTTACAAAAACAGCTAATACTGGAAATAAAACCAAGACAAGAATTCTTAAAGAAAGCTATTCCCAAGGGATTGCATTTTTATTAAAATAAAGAGTTATAATTCGTCATATTGTTTTAACAGGTATGACCCGGGGAGTACAAAGTAAGAAGCCAAAAAAAGCTTATACTTACAAAACTCATCATTTTTTAATAATGCTAAACATGTCTAACTTTGAGACAACGAATATCAGGGGAAAGCGCGAACGCAGTCCCCCACTACCATAAATTATGCGGTCGAGTTTCCCACATTTGGGGAAATCGCAGGGGTCAGCACATCCGGAGTGCAATGGATAA
>NW_006921597.1:180573-189205 GCF_000298275.1 Orycteropus afer afer | reverse complement strand
GGCTCAACTTGGGTTTTCCGCGTCCCAAATCAGCCGTTTCGCCAGAGAATCTGGGTCTTTTGGTGGAGAATAGCGTCACAGCTACTAGGTAGCCTTGCTTCTAGGTTCTCTCAGCGGACATAGTGAGGAAATATTCATATTTACGTCATGAGTTTATACTGACACCTTCAAGTCCAATCCAACACCATGAGGTTTTTCCTCAACTTCCCGTGTTCCACATTTTAATCTCCTCTCTCCCATGTTGATAACCCTGATTCCAAACAAATTTAATACTTGTATTTATGGGCTCTATCCTATGACACACCCAAAATTGTTTCCAAATTATTCTAGCAATATTACTACCAACAATAAATCTAAAAAATAAAGTTCGAAACTTCTTTGAGGATTATTTTGACCTTAAAACACACACTACTATAGGTTACAGTGGGAGAACTGCCTTCAAAATTGATTTGGCTAATTTTTTTTTGTATGGTTGTATTATTTTGATATAAAGTTAGATTTAACTTTTTCTACTTTTGCTTATCAATTTTAGTATTTTCTTTTTCACTTTTTAAATTAAATTTTTATTGTGATTTGGGTGAAAGTTTATAAAGCAAATTTATTTTCCATATAACAGTTCATACACATTTTGTTTCATGACATTGACTGCAATTCCACACAATGTAACAGCTCTCTTCCCTCTTCCTCCCTGTAGTTACCTCTTCCTTGTGCCCTTCTTTCCTCTGCATTCCTGGCCCCTGAGCTCTCTCCCTGTGCAAATACCACCCTTCTGTTCTCCCATGATAGATCCTTCTAAGGAGTGTATCTACCTGGTATAAATGTTCATCCTCTATGCTAGAAGCCACAGAAGTGAGTTCAATTCCAGACCTGAAGGGTAACTAAGGGCCATAGTCTTAGGGGTTTCACTAGGCTCTATCAGACTGGTAAACCTGGTCTTTTATATGATTTTGATTTAGTTCCACTAAACGCCATTGTTCTCCAACTCTCTCCAGGATCTCCTGCACGCATCTCTTTCTGAGTGATTAACAGTGGTAGTTGGGCATCATCTGGTTCTGGTCTCATGGTCATATAGTCTGAGGTTCACATGGTCCACTAGTCCCCTGGACTAACTGTTTCCATGCGTCTTTGGTTTTTTTCATTCTCCTTTGGTCTGGATGAGGAGAGACTAATTGTTGCATCTAGAAAGCCATTTGCAAGCTTCTAAGACCCCAGTTACTACTCACTAAAGTAGGATGTAGGACAGTGTTTATGCATAGTATGTTATGCCAGTTGAGCCTGATATCCTCTGTGACCATGGTCCTGAGCCCACAGGTCCACCAACTTGCTCCATCAGTGTAGTTGACTGTGCCTAAGAAGTTATCACAGTTTTCCCCCGTTCTACTTATATGGGCATTCTTACAGCACATACAAACACATATGTAGAAATACTATCTGTCAACCTTATACATGGCCACTGCATCCTTTTTTGAATATGCAAAACATCACATGGTTCAAAATTCAGAACTATGTGTATAAAAGAGATAATACTTAGCAAAGTACCACCATCATTCCTACAGTTTAAAGCACATTTCCAAGATGAAAACATTTTTATTATCTTCTGGCTTATCCTTCCTGAAAAATAAGCATGTCTTAATAATAAGTACAAGCGTGTATTTCCTCTCTTTTCTTACAAAGTAGAATACTGTAAAAATGGTGTGGCGGCGACAGCTGACTCCTCTAACCTCATGAAGAGGAAAGAAAGTCAAGATCCACAACCCAATGCTGATTCCTGTGCGGAGGAGGTCAGACATGCCTCCACCCTTCAGCCTTTGTACCAGTTCTGACACCATCTCTGCCCCTCATGGCAATCTCTGCTTCTCTTGTTTCGGTAATTCTTTGTAACAGCCACACAAAACACACAGACAGTACTCACGACTGTGGAATTTCTTAGGGATGTAACATGTTACAATTCAGGATCAGAAATTACTCAGGATACAGTTCTTCAACCAAGACAGCCTCTTCTCAACTGTGCAGTAGGCAGGCCTCTCTCTGGTCCTTGGATCCCAAGGTGCCTCTTAAGCCAGCCTGGCTTCTGCCTGCTCAGGCAAGTGATATAAAGGCTCTTAACAAACAAACAAACAAACAACAAACAAAGGCTCTTTCAGCCCTGCTGACAAGTACCCAGAGGCACTTCCCTCTGCCAGTATGCTTGGGCCCAGAGGCATTCAGCTCTAGCTCCCTGGGTTGGCAAACCTAGCTTCACTAGATGCTTGGAGGCACCCTACTCTACGAGCTGGCCATGGCACTCAACTTTCTCACTCCGGTGGCTGGGAAGCCCACGATGCCATCTCCTGCTGGTCTCCTGGTTCTGCTGCCTCTGCTCACTGCCACCATTTCTCTGCTGCCGTGTTTCTCTGCCAATGCTTCTTGCTGTGTCTTGATGTCCCTCTGGTATTACAACTCCCTGTGACCTGAGTGGAAGAGGTTCCCAGTGCAGTTACCCTTTCTCCAAAGGACATGCTTAGCTCCTGTCTCTTCTTGGTAGTAGTCATAGCCCCACATTCTGCTTCTGGGGTGGCTCATTTGAAACCTAGTAGTATGACAAACCATCACTCATCTGTCACTGTGTCGTACTGTGGTGGCTTGCATGTGAGACTAGAGGCGATGCCACTGGTATTTGAAACACCACAGGGTCACCCATGGTGGAAGGTTCCAGCGGAGCTTCCAGACTAAGACAGACTGGGAAGAAGGATGGGGCCATCCACTTCTGAAAAAATGGCCACTGAAAACTGTATGAATAGCAGTGAAACACTGTCTGATATACTACTGGAAAACTTTATGAAGAGCTGTGAAAGACTATCTGACATAGTGCCGGAAGATAAGCTCCTTTAGCATGGAAGGCACTCAAAATGCGACTGGGGAAGACTGCCTCCTAAAATAGAGTTCACCTTAGCGACGTGGATAGAGTACAAATTTTGGGACTTCATTTGCTGATGGGGTACGACTCAAAATGGGAAGACACAACTGCAAACATTCATGAATAATTGTAACGTGGAGTGGATGAGAATGAAGTATGAATCTAGGAAAATTAGAGTTTGTGTAAAATGAAATGGAATGCATACAGATAGGTATCGCAGGCATTAGTGAGCTGAAATGGACTGGTATTGGCTATTTTGAATCAGACAACCATATGGTTTACTATGCTGGGAATGACAAAATGAGAAGAATGGGGTCACATTCCTTGTCAAAAAGAACATTTCAAGATCTATCCTGAGATACAGTGTTGTCAGTGATGGGATATATCCATATGCCTGCGAGGAAGACCAGTTAATACAACTATGATTCAAATTTACACACCAACAACCAAAGCAAAAGATGAAGAAATTGAATATTTTTACCAACTTCAACACTCTGAAATTGACCAAACATGCAATCAAGATTATTGATAATTACTGGGGATTGGAATGCAAAAGTTGAAAACAAAGAAGCAGCATCGGTAGTTGGAAAATATGGCTTTGGTGATAGAAATGACGCTGGATATCGCATGATAGAATTTTGCAAGTCCAATGAGTAATTCATTGCAAATACCTCTTTTCAATAAAATAAATGGTGACTATACATGTGGAACTTGCCAGATGGAATAAACAGGAATCAAATCCACTACATCTGTGGACCTAGGTGAAGGAGAAGCTCAATATCATCAGTCAAAATAAAGCCAGGAGCTTACAGGAACAGACCATCAATTACTCATATGCAAGTTCAAGGTGAAGATGAAGAAAATTAGAACAAATCCATGAGAACCAAAACATGGCCTTGAGTATATCCCACCTGAATTTAGAGACCATCTGAAGAACATATTTGACACATTTAACACCAATGACCAAAGACCAGATGAGTTGTGGGATGATATAAAGAACATCATACACAAGGAACGCAGAAGTTCATTGAGAAGACAGGGATGGAAGAAAAGACCAAAATGGACATTGGAAGTGACTCTGAAACTTGCTCTTGAATGGAAAGTAGCTAAAGCAAAAGGAAGAAATGTTGAAACAAAACAGCCGAACAGAAGATTTCAAAGGGCAGCTCAAGAAGACAAAGTAAAGTATTATAATGAAATGTGCAAAGACCTGGAGTTGGAAAACCAAAAAGGAAAGAACACACTTGGCATTTCTCAAGCTGAAAGACTTAAAGAAATGATTTAAGCCTCAAGTTATAATATTGAAGGATTCTATGCGTAAAACAGAATAGACTCTCTGGTGGCATAGTGCCTAAGGCATTTGACTACTAACCAGAAGGCTGGCAGTTCAAACCCACCAACCACTCCCCGGAAGACTGGGCAATCTACTTCCATAGAGATACCACCTTGGAAACCCAAGGAGGGACCGACTTGATGGCAGTGAGTTTGTTTTTTTGGTTTTTATGAATCAGTTCTGCTCCACTCCCGTCCTGACACCAGGGGCATATGCAGCACTTCCTGCTCTGACCCTAACCACCTGGAGCTGGAGCAGACTCACAAGTAATGGGCACAGTCCTCCACATGCCAAGGCGGCCGGGACCGACACCAGCCGCAAGCTAGGGGGTCCCCATGTCACACTCACTTCTGACAGGCTGGTGACAAATTCACAGGTTCCCTCTACCCCTTCAGGATTCCAGCTATAACTCAGACTCCTCAGTCCCCCTGCTTCTGACTTGCTGGCTGTCACTACTCCTTTGCATTTGATAATTCCCTAGAATCACTCAAAGGACTCACTACTGCACTGGAGGCACTTACTCGTCTATACCAAGAAATTTGGAAGACAGCTACCTGGCCAACTGACTGGAAGAGATCCTTATTTGTACCCATTCCAAAGAAAGGTGATCCCACAGAATGTGGAAATTATCAAACAATATCATTAATATCATACACAAGTAAAATCTTGCTAAAGATAATAAAAAAATGGTTGCAGTAGTATATTGACAGAGAACTTCCGGAAATGCATGCTGGATACAGAAGAGGACATGGAACAAGGGATATCATTGCTGATGTTAGATGGATCTTGGTCGAAAGCAAAGAATACCAGAAAGATGTTTACTTGTGTGTTTTATTGACTGTGCAAAGGCATTTGATGATGTAGATCATAACAAATTGTGGATAATATTGAGAAGAATGGGAATTCCAGAACACTTAATTGTGCTCATGAGGAACCTGGACACAGGCTAGGAGACTGTCACTTGAACAGAACAAGGGAATATTGCATGGTTTAAAATCAGGAAGGGCATGAGTCATGGTTGTATCCTTTCACCATACTTATTCAATCTGTATGCTGAGCAAATAATCTGAGAAGCTGGACTATATAAAGAAGAATGTGGCATCAGGATTGGAGGAAGATTCATTAACAACCTGCAAAATGCAGATGACACAACCTTGCTTGATGAAAATGAAGATGGCTTGAAGCACTTACTGATGAAGATTAAAGACTATAGTCTGCAGTATGGATTACACCTCAACATAAGGAAAACGAAAATCCTCACAAGTGGGCCAATAAGCAGCATCACAATAAATGGAGAAAAGATAAATGTTGTCAAAGATTTCCCATTACTTTGTTACCAATCAACCCCAATGGAAGCAGCGTCAAGAAATCAGACAACTTATTGCACTGGGCAAATCTGCTGCAAAAGACCTCTTTACAGTGCTGAAGAGCGAAGATGTCTCTTTGAAGACTAAAGTGCGCCTAACCCAAGCCATGGTTTCTAGTCGTCTCATGTACATGTGAGAGCTGGACAATGAATAAGGAAAACAGAAGAAGAGTTGATGCTTTTGAGTTGTGGTGCTGGCGAAGAATGCTGAAAGTACCATGAACTGCTAAAAGAACTAACAAATCTGTCCTGGAAGAAGTGCAGCCGGAATGCTCCTTAGAAGTGAGAATGGCCAGACTTCGTGTCACCTATTTTGGCCATGTTGTCAGAAGGGACCATTCCCTGGAGAAGGATATCATGCTTGGTAAGGTGGAGGGTCAGCGAAAAAGGGGAAGGCCTTCAAAGAGAAGGCTTGACACGGTGGCTGCAACAGTGGGCTCAGGCATAACAAGGATTGTGAGGCTGGCGGAGGACTGGGCAGTGTTTTGTTCTGTTGTTCATAGGGTCGCTATGAGTCGAAGGTGACTCGACTGCACCTAACAGCAGAATAACAGGGTTATCTCAAGGAGCCCTAGTGATATGGTGGTTAACGGGTTGGTGAAAGGTTGTATCCTTTCACCATACTTACCTAAAAAAAAGAGTGTAAAGAAGAAAATGAAAGTTCTCTTCTCTCCCAGTCACAGGCCCCATATAAACCACTGCTGACACACCGTTCCTTACATATCACATGTGGGAAGCTATATGGTGCCTTTGTAATGGTTAGTAGCCGAGCCCTTTAACCACTATGGCTCCCCTGGAGTGTAATAGATGCTGTTTGGCTAAGGAACCCAGGAAATATGGATCTTGCCTGAAAGCTCTGCCGTTACCCTAAGCCCAAAATGGATGTTACCTTATTTCCCAAAATGGAGATGCAATAATAGCAATCAATAAAAGAAGAGTTGAGAGAAGGCTTCAGAATACCAGAAAGATATTTATTTGTGTCTTATTGACCATGCAAAATCATTCGGTTTTGTGGATCATAACAAATTTTGGATAATATTGACAAGAATGGGAATTCCAGAACATTCATTGTGCTCATGAAACTGGTACATAGACTAGGAGGTTGTTGTTCGAACAGAACCTGCAGATATTGCATGGTTTCAAATCAGGAAGAAAATGTGTCAGGGTTGTATCCTTTGACCATACTTACTCAATCTGTACGCTGAGCAAATAATCCGGGAAGCTGAACTATATGAAGAAGAGCATGGCATCAGGATTGGAGGAAGAATCATTAACAACCTGCGACATTCAGACAACACAACCTTGCTTGCTGAAAGTAAGGATGACTTGAAACACTTACTGATGAAGATTAAAGACTAGAGTCTGCAGTATGGATTTCATCTCAATGTAAAGAGAAAATGAAAATCCTCACAACTGGACCAAGACACAGCATCACGATAAATGGAGAAAAGATGGAAGTTGTCAAAGATTTCATATTATTCGATTCCACAATCAACACCAATGGAAGCAGAAGTCAAGACATCAGAGAACGTATTACACTTGGCATATCTGCTGCAAAAGACTTCTTTAAAGTGCTGAAGTGCAAAGATGTCTCTTTGAAGACTAAGGTGTGCCTAAACCAAGCAATGGTATTTTTAATCGCCTCATATGCATGTGAGAGCTGGAGAATGAATAAGGAAGACCAAAGAAGAGCTGATGCTTTTGAGTTGTGGTGTTGGTGAAGAAAACTGAAAGTACCATGGAC
Source organism: Orycteropus afer afer (assembly GCF_000298275.1). Taxonomy (NCBI): domain Eukaryota; kingdom Metazoa; phylum Chordata; class Mammalia; order Tubulidentata; family Orycteropodidae; genus Orycteropus; species Orycteropus afer. The sequence continues at coordinate 181,866 of NW_006921597.1, read as the reverse complement.
TGCCAGAAGAACTAACTAATCTGTCCTGGAAGTAATGAAGCTGGAATGTTCCTTGGAAGTGAGAATGGGCAGACTTTGTGTCACCTACTTTGGTCCTGTTGTCAGAAGTGACCATTTCTTGGAGAAGGATATCATGCTTGGTAAAGTGGAGGGTCAGCGAAAAGGGGGAAGGCCCTCAATGAGATGGGCTGACAAAGTTGCTGCCATGATGGGCCCAGGTATAGCAAGGATTGTGAGGATGGCACAGACCAGGCAGTGTTCTGTTCTGTTGTACACAGGGTTGCTACGATTTGGAGACAACTTGAGGGCACCAAACAATGAGAACACTACATGGTAGCTCTTCTACTTCCTGAGGTGTTTGAACTCTTTCTGACACCTGGCCCTGGACCCCGAGCAGGAACAGTTTCCCAGGAACATGCCCTGTGCAGGCGCAGAGGGCCCCACACTAGGAAGGCTCCTCCATGCCTGCCTTAATGTTCTGCTGGCACTGTCTCAGAATTATTTATCATTTCATCTTTGCAATTGTGGTTTGTAAGCGAGGTTCCATGGGACAAGGAGGCGTGCACATGAGCAGAGGAAACACGCACAGTATGTCTGTCTGCTGCAGTTCCTCACTGGCTCCTTTACAGACAGCGCTGATAACCCCGTGAGCACAGAATGAAGGTGCCCTGACAAGGCATGGGAGTTCAGCAAGACTCAAAGTGAGAACAAGATGTGAAAGCACAAGAGAAGTCAAAGTCAAAAACAAACTAACAAAAACCCCATGAGCTTTTATTAAAATAGTTTATTACTTACATGGGTAGTGAAAGGAAAAGTTGCAAAATATGACAGCTTCTCCTAAGAGAACACAAAAAAGGAGGCAAGATGACTGCAACACAAGTAACAGGACCCAGTTGCCCAGCAGTCAATGCCTTGCTCAAATTAAGCAGCTTTATATCCTGTAGCTGTGACCCATGGAGAGTTACAAAAACAGCTAATACTGGAAATAAAACCAAGACAAGAATTCTTAAAGAAAGCTATTCCCAAGGGATTGCATTTTTATTAAAATAAAGAGTTATAATTCGTCATATTGTTTTAACAGGTATGACCCGGGGAGTACAAAGTAAGAAGCCAAAAAAAGCTTATACTTACAAAACTCATCATTTTTTAATAATGCTAAACATGTCTAACTTTGAGACAACGAATATCAGGGGAAAGCGCGAACGCAGTCCCCCACTACCATAAATTATGCGGTCGAGTTTCCCACATTTGGGGAAATCGCAGGGGTCAGCACATCCGGAGTGCAATGGATAA